>NC_038249.2:1242551-1601203 GCF_000004515.6 Glycine max | reverse complement strand
AGGCTTAATCATTTTTCATTATTGAGCTGATTAACTATTTTTCCATGATTGGGTTGCTTGGATGATTTTCACAAATGTCTTGACTCTTTGGATCTCTTCATGTTAGATGTTACCCATTCCTTTCATTCCTTGATGTTCATTGAGAAATATGTAAATGTTTTTGTTAGTCTCTCTTTGATATCCTTGGATTTTTTTCTTTATTTCATTTTGCCCAGGAATGCAAAAGGCTAAGTATGGGGGGTTTTGATGTGTCATTATTTTCTCCTATTTCTTAACCCTTTTTGCACCATTTTAAATACTGATTAGTCTTAATTGTCAAATTTATGAGGCAGATTTATTATTTGGGCCCATTCAACTAATTTGATGTTTTTAATCTAATTTCAGGAATTAATGAAGCATTGGGCTTGAATCTAGAATTGGGTTTGGGCTTGAATCCAGAATTGGGCTTGGACTTGAAGAAGGCAGACTAATTTATTCTACAAAATTAGATCTTATCTTATTTTATCTTATCTAGATATTATTTCATCTAGATCTTATCTTATCTTATCTAGATTTGATTTGATTTTACTTATGGGCTTGGATTTAAAATAGATTTGTAAGCTTTGGGGCTGAAAAACTATATAACAGCACCAAGGTTCTAGTTTAGCTCTCTCTTCTATTTTTCGTTTTTAGTTTTAGTCTCTCTTCTCTTTCTCTTTTATTTTCATTTTTTTTACAATTCCAGTTCAAACTTTTAATTTTATTAATAAAATTTCGTTCCCTATTTGATTAATGGAAGGCTAAGTCCGCAGCGTTGTTTTCTCTTGAGGATCAACCACAGTTCTCTTTGAGGTTCTATTATTACTGTTAAATTTTGTTCAGTTTTTCCTCTTCACTAATTACTCTGAATTTGTTGCTATTAATTCATGCATGCTTAGTGCTTGATTAATTGTCTCTGCGCTTAATTTACGTTCATGCTTAATGATCGTTTATGAGTAATTGGTGTGTGTGATGCTTAATCACATAATAAATGCTTTATGTTAAATTTCGGTTAGTAATTTAATTTAGGGTTGGATTAAGTGGTTGAATTGATAAAGGATAAATTCTCGCAACCTAGGACAAGAGACTTGTTTGTGAATCAAGGGGAAGCAACGTATTTTAATTCTGATAATTTCTAATTCAATTTTACTCGCTGTTTAATTTACAAAAGCAAACAACCCCCCCCCCCCCTCCCCAATTTGTTACTATTTCCTACTATCTGTTATAAACATTTGGTGTATCATTGCTCGTTGGGAAATGACCTAGGATCACTTCCTAGTTACTACATTTTAATATTTATTTGATTCGGGTACGGCCTCGATCACTTCCCCTTATCATCTTTGGGCTTAGAAGGTGCCGCCCCTAAGATGCCTTGACCTTGGTCTTTCTTTGGATAAGAGTGAGAGCCATAAGATTTTGAAGTAGACTTCATTTTAAGTTGTTGCTCTACCCTTATTTCCCAATCTAAGTAAGTCTCTACATTGTCCTTCCCATGGAAGTATGGGAGGTTAATGTTAGCCTCTTGAGGCTTTCTTTCCTTTCATCTCCTATGGGAGTGAGGTCTAAGATGTGACCTATGCCTTCCTTCATAATAGTCACGAAGTTCTTCACTTAGGCTCTTGCAAGAATCATAACTACTATAGGAGGCATGTTTTTCTTTTCTTAACTCTTTTATTTTCCTTCTTTCTTCTTCCCTTATTTGTTCCCTCTCATCTTGATTTATTTCTACCCTTTCTTTTCCTTTTTCTTTTCTTTCTAGTTTTTCTTTCCATAACTTGACGGAACTCAACTCATCTAAGATTCTAGATAGAGGGTCCTTATGACTAGTACCCTCACCATTAACACTAGATGAATGATGACTCGTGTTGGTTCCTAAGTTGTGGTTCTTTCTTTTTGGGGGTTTGAAAAAGGTAAAATCTAGGATTCAAAAGAACTCAAGATAAGTGTGATAAGCAAGAAGAAAGTATTATGTAATTATAAGATAAACTAGGTGTGACTAGTAAAGAAAATAAGCTATGAAAGTAAGCAAGAAATTAAAGTGTAAGAAATTTAAACAAGACGAATCCTAAGAGTGTTTGGATGACCACATTTAAAGTTCCCAAGAAAACACTCATTATCCTAAGGGAAAATTGCCTAAAATTATTACACACAAATGGAAGTTTGGTAACCTATTGGAGGCTCCCAACACACTTCCAATGAAAGACCTTTTTGTTACAAAATTTGAAAGTAATGAAGATAAGTAAATTGCTAATTACAAAATTATAAAGTTCAAAGTCCAATGAAAGAGATTTTAAGACTTATTTTGATTCACAAATCCAGCCACAACTCAGCATCACAACTCAATTTCTTCATAGGCATCATATAGGAAACTTAGAAAACAAAACAAAGTTCAACAACAAGACTACTTCTAGCAATTGATTTAGAACATGTTATGAACTAAATAACATGCATGAATTAGACTCAAAATTCAAAAGATAGGCTAAGAATGACAATAATACATGAACAAATGTATCTTGAATTCAATCAACAAAATCAAAATTCAACACAAACTTAGAACACAATGTAACAATTATTATGACTAAACATGACTCTAATACAACATGGATTAAGTGATTTATACTTAGATTTTTGTGTTCTTTTTCAAATCAATATTTTGGAAGAAAATTTAGATCTAAAGGTTCGGCACAAGAAGATTATGACTGAAAAATGATAGAACCAAAAATCAACACAAAAACATGATTCAAGAGTATATATATAAAATTTAAACCATAGAAATGCAAGAACAAGTGTAGATCTAAGATTTAATCGGTTTATTTTTTTTTAATCTACTCTAAACAGCACCAAACCACAAGACAATGAAGGATATACATGTAGAATAAGATGAAGAACAAGGAATTAAAGTGAGTTGACCGAACAAAAAGATAGAGGAAGCAAAATAACATCACCTAGATGAAGATGTTCTTGATACCACATGACATAGCTCCATGTCGAGCTTATATGCCTTGGATCTTCTTCATCAATGTAGTCCTTTGCTTCTTGAAGTTTAATGGTAGTGGAATGGAGAAGGATAAAAGGTGAGAGGAGACACCACTTCAAGGAGAAGATGAGTCAAGAACAAGCTCACCACTATAAGAAGCCATGGATAAGAGCTTGAAGGTAGAAGAAGATGAGTGGAGGGAGAAGGAGCACAAAATTTTGTGCTTCAAATGAGGTATGAACTTTGAAGTATAATTCTCAAATGATCAAAGTTCAAAAAATGCACACACATGACCTCTATTTATAGCCTAAAGTGTAACACAAAATTGGAGGGAAATTTGAATTTCTATTCAAATTTCACTTGAATTTGAAATTGAATTTGTGGAGCCAAAATTTCACTAATTATGATTAGTGAATTTTAGCTATGGTTCAGCCTACTAATCCAAGATTAAGTTCAAGATTCTCCACTAAGTGTGCTTAGGTGTCATGAGGCATGTAAAGCATGAAGGACATGCACAAAGTGTGACTATAGATGTGGCAATGGGGTGTAGCAAGCAAATACTCACCTCCCCTTCTAAAATTTAATTGGATTGAGCTTCTCCCAATTTAATTAAATTTATTTCCCAACACACACCAAATATTCACTTAATGCATGTGAAATTACAAAACTACCCCTAATACAAAAAACTAGTCTAGGTGCCCTAAAATACAAGGGCTAAAAAATCCTACATTTCTAGGGTACCCTACCTATATTACGGAGTCCTAAATACAAGGCCCAAAAATAATGAAACCTTAATCTAATATGTACAAAGATAAGTGGGTTCATACTTAACTCATGGGCCCGAAATTTACCCTAAGGCTCATGAGAACCCTAGGGCCTTTTCTTGCATCTTTGGCCCAATCTTCTTTGAGTCTTCTATTCAATGTCCTTGGGGAGTAGGATTGCATCACTCTCTATGGACATTATTTCGCAAATCCTAACAATGGAGGTGTGCAAACGTGAGTTGCGAACCTGGTGTTTAAATTTCACGATGATCTAACAGTTAACAAGTTCGGGATCGTTGTTTTACTGGAACAGGTTTGGGTGTATATGGGAAAAAGAAAGCTATGATGCGAAGGGCATTTCTCTCATCTCAGACATTATTTCGCAAATTCCAATGGTGAAAATGTTTGAAAATGAGTTCTGAACCTGGTGCTCCTATTTCATGATGATCCAACGGTTAACCCATTTGGGATCGTCATTTTACTGAGACAAGTTTGGGTGTACACGGGAAAAGAGAGGGTTTTGGGAGATGAAGAAAGGAAAATGAAATTGAGAGAAAAAAGAAGCGTAGAGAAGTATCTTCAGTTTGAAAACTGACTTAATGTGTTTCTATTTATAGCTAGGGTACTCCCAGCCTATTATTTACTCTATTTTTCTTTATTTTTATTATTTTATAAACAAGAACTCTATTTTATTTCCTATCAAATGAATAAATAAAATATCTTTTTTTTTATTTTTCTTCAAACCATTATTTTAATTAATAAATTAATTTCTCCTTATTTATTTAATTATAAAAACATCATCATTTTTCTAAAACTATTTATTTTTAAATAAAAAAATCATTTTAAATTTATTTTATGAAAAATGGGGTGTTACAACTAGCAGCATTTTGAAACCAGAGTTTGGCTACCATCATTGGCCATGCTAGTGATGATGTCATCATGCCAATCCATGAAGATGTTGTGGTCACAGTGGTATTGCTCGAAGCCCTCAGATCGGAGGAGTAGCGTGACGAGGGTGATGTGGCTAGAGTCCATGGCTAGGAGGGAGAACCCGGTGAAGGAGCAGTCGAAGTTTGCATCATTCAACGCCATAAGAGATTCAAGTGAGAGTGAGAAAGGGTGACAATGAAGGAGCTCGAGGGTTTAGGTGCAACAATTATTATAAAAGATCCAACAACATCGATTTAAAAAAAAACAATGTTAAACTCCACATTGATTTTTCAAAAATTGATGTTAACAAACTCATGTTATAAAAAGCCAATGTTAACTTAACAATGTTAAAATCATTCTTTCTAGTAGTGTAATGGCGACAATTTTGTGGTGTGCAATGATTGATGATCATGGTAATTACAGTGACGATCATGACAATTATGATAGAATCGGTCATGACGGTAGTGATGATCATGATGATCTAGATTTAAATGATTTTTTTATAATTTATGACTAAATGAAACTTTAATTTGAATTTAAAATATTTTAATTTTAATATTTTATTTTAATTTAACAATTGAGATTAATCATTCTTATTTTTATATATTTTTATATAAGATGTTCATTCTCATATAATACACTCACACACACACATATACATATATATATATATATATATATATATATATATATATATATATTAACTAACACTTTTGCTTATAAAAGTTTACTTTTTTTAGCTTGGTTGCGTAAATATATAATTTAACTCGTAAAAAATATTTTTTGTATTATTTTGATCACTTCAAATTACCATCTGAATAAATTAATAACTCAATAGATCAATTAACAAATAAGTTAACCGTGCCAAAATTGTCAACATATTGTCAGTATTGTGTTATGCGAGATTATTAGATTAGATATGGGTAATTTTCAAAGTTTAACCAAACGGACATGATAATGAAATTATTAAAAAAAAAAAGATAGTATATATACGATACTTCCAAATACGACAGCTATAATAATCCCAGAAGAAAGGGTAAAAAGACAACCTAGGTAGCTCCAATAACGCATGGGCCAGGGAATTAATTATTGTTACATCAAAAATCGATGTTAGGATGAGAGAGAATATTTTGAACATTAAGTCTCCAAACATGTGCTATATGGCAGCTAAGTCAACATGAAGTTGCATTTGTCATAGCCTGCGCAAAAAATAAAGGTCAGTGTACAGTAGTAAGTAGCATTAGCCCACAGGTTCAAATTGAATTCATAAAACGACGATTGAAAATGAAATGTGTACTGAAAACAAGTGACACGTTTTTGTCATCACAGCAAAGCAAGCATGCGATGTGAAATACGCGACAAAGACTTAGATTTATCTACTCAATTTATTTATATGAAAAGATTTAGATTTTCCTAATGCTACTTGTAAATACTGTTCGTTAATTAATCCTTTGCGTTTTACGTAATTATCTCTGATCAGACCTCGTTACTTTATTACGATTTAGAAAAAAGCCACGGTACTGTTCAAGTGACGCTAATGGGATCCCAAGTAAAATGGTTAAGAAAAAGAAGAATAAAAAAAAACATTGTGTACAAATAATTTTGGTTTAATGACACCATATTGTCACAGTATCTACTTTCATTATTAAATAAATATTATACTAATCCATAAATTAATAACAATAACAATCATGTATTCGACTGTTTTTTTCTTTTCTTTTTAGCATCCGTACATACATGGTCACTGACTCACATTCAGGACACATTATGCCCTTTCGAGAGGTAAAAGATGTGATGTGAATTAGTAACATTATCTTTTTTAGTACCCTCCCGTCTTTAAATTCACGTGAGTCTCACTAATTTATAAATAAAATTAAAAAAAAATAGAAAGAAACTCATATCATATATTTGATGAAATTTGTATAATTGATAAATTTGTCGATTTAGACAATAAAATCTTAAAATTATTTAAAATGATTTTAAATTAGTCTACAATGTAAAAAAATTTATAGTAATAAACTCTAATAACATTTCTGAATATGGGAAGATACTTACTTGGATCAACAGTAATGAGCATGGCAGTTCCACCAAAATCACAAGTGCCTCCACCAATCTTAGGGAGTTGCTAGGTGCACCCAGCAATATTGCTGGTGCACCCAGCAATTTATTGAAAGTACCATTTTGCCCTTTAAAATAAAATTATAAAAAACGCAAATCATTTCCGGAAGACTTTTTTTCGAACAGATTCTTCTTCTCTCCCGGAACACAGATTCTTCTTCTCTCCCGGAACAGCTTCTTCTTCTCCCGGAACCTGCTTCTTCTTCTCTTCTCCGTGAAGCTTCTTCTCCGCGAGGCGCGCCAAGGCTTTCTTCTTCTTCTCCGCGAACAGGTTAGTTCCCCTTCCCCTTACCCTTAGCTTGTAATGTGCATCACCGTTAGCATAGCAATGGAACCTTAGCATAACAATGGAACCTTAGCATAGCAATGGAACCTTAGGGTAGAAGACGAGAGGGGAGAAGACGAGAGTACGCCGGAAAAAATGGCGGAAAAGGCTGACGGAGAAGTCTTCCGGAAGACCCGTTAGGGGTTCTTCCGGAAGTTCCGGAAGAACCTTTTCCGGAAAGTTTCCGGAAGAAGTGTTCTTCCGGAAGTAACCAAACGTCTTCCGGAAGAACACTTCTTCCGGAAGACTTCCGGAAAACGTCTTCCGGGAACTTTCCGGAAGAAGTGGTTCATCCGGAAGAATTCCGGAAGACGCGCACTTCCGGAAGAAGTTTCAAAGTTCCGGAAGACCTTTCCGGAAGAACCCCTTCTTCCGGAATGTTTCCGGAAGAACCACTTCTTCCGGAAGTGGTTTTTTTGTTTTTTTTTTTGTGTTTTTTTTTTTAAATTTTTTTTAAACAGAAATTGTTTTGTTTTTTTTTAAATGAATTATTTTATTTATTTTGGTTATTTTGTTTTTTAGATTTTATGAAAAATGAAGTTTGGGTTTTTGATGTCATATTTTTTTTATAATTTAAATTGTGTATTTTTACTAAATATTAATTTGTAAATTAATTTTTTTTTATAAAAGTAGTTGTGTTTGTTTTTGTTTATTGTTTTTTTTTAAATTAGTGTTTTTTCTTTAAAAATGAAGTTGTCTATTTTTATAATTAAAGTTGTGTGTTTTGGAAGTTTTATAAAAATACTAATTTTTTATAATTAATTAGTTTATTTTATTATAAATGAAGTATTTTATTTACTAAAAAAATTGTGGATGTTTACTAAATAATTTTTTTTTTACATTAGTTGTTTAATTTTTTTTAAAAATTAAGTTGTGGATGTTTAGTAATGAATTATTTTTATATTAGTTGTGTTTTGTTTTTATAAATGAAGTTGTTTATTTTTTTAAAAAAAAATTAACTTGTTGATGTTTACTAAGTAATTTAGTTGTGTTTTTTTTTAGAAATGAAGTTTCTTATTTTTTTTTTTAAATTAAGAGTTGGATGTTTACTAATTAATTTTTTTTACATTAGTTGTGTTTTTTTTTATAAATGAAGTTGTTTATTTTTTTAAAAAAATTAAGTTGTGGATGTTTAGTAATGAATTATTTTTATATTAGTTGTGTTTTTTTTTTTTATAAATGAAGTTGTTTAATTTTTTTTAAAAAAAATTAAGTTGTGCATGTTTATTAATAATTTTATTTTACATTAGTTGTTTTTTTTTATATAAATGAAGTTGTTTAATTTTTTTTTTAAAATTAGGTCGTGTATGTGTGAAAATAATTTGATTTAAGTTAGTCTTATTTGTTTATAAATAAAGTTGATTTTTTATAAAGAAAATTGTGTATATTTTGACCGAAAAAAATACGTGTTCGACATGATTTACAGATCATGGCCAGAACACGAGGTTTAGGTCGTGCCATAGGTAGAGTTGTAGGCAGAGATAGAGCTGCTGACGAGGATGCTGGCGATGTTCCCAAGAGGCGTAGGCCTACTGCCTCAGCCCGTAGGCTACGCGTTCATCAGATGACTACGGAGGGACGTGATATGGCTGAGGACGTCGCTGACATGACTGATGATGTCCCTGAGCAGCCTACGGAGGCACCTGAGATGCTTGCGGACGCACAGGGTGCTGATAGTGGTGAGGGGTCAGATGGTGATGATGCTGCAGAGGGATTCCCTGGTGGTCCACGTGACCCGTCAGTGCTCACATCATTTGCCGAGCATGTTGCACATGCCGTGTGGAGTGGACAGGTATTTTAATTTGTTAATTATTTGTCATTGTTTATTTATTTGTTTATGATTAATTTTTTTTTAATAATTGTATAATTTGTACTTCAAATCAGGAACGTCCTGATTTGAAGTTAGTGTCACATGGGAGGAAGCTGACACTGATTGGGAGGCCAATGCCTGAGATTGAAGGCCTGGTGGCTGCCACAGGATTAAGTCCACTGATAGATTGTTCAGTTATTACTGGCGATCCTGGACTTATATCCGCATTTGTGGAGAGGTGGCACAGTGAGACTAGCACCTTCCACCTTCCAGTAGGAGAGCTGACGATCACATTGGATGATGTGTCGTCCATTCTACATTTGCCCATCACTGGCGCCTTGCACAGTTTCCACGCTCTTTCTACGGAGGAGGCCAGATTCTTGCTCACGGAGTTGCTGGAAGTGTCTGCGGAGGAGGCCAGAGCCGAGACAGCACTCACACGTGGAGCATATGTACGATTAGGATGGGTTCGTGACATTTATGAGACCAGATGTCAGGCCCGGCGGTGGATTGTCGCAGCTCGCGCTTATTTGCTGCACCTTGTCGGTTGCACTCTTTTTGCTAATAAGAGTGCAACATACGTGCATGTGGTCCACCTTGACGCTTTCCGGGACCTCGCTCATAGTGGTGGTTACGCTTGGGGGGTTGCCGCGCTGGTTCATATGTACGACCAGTTAGATGAGGCTTGTAGGACCACCACCCGACAGCTTGCGGGGTACTTGACGCTATTTCAGGTAAATTTTGTGTTTATTAATATGTTAGGTTCGATTATGATTTAAACATGTTTTTATGTTATGTTAACCTCAATTATTGTGTAGTGCTGGATCTATGAGCACTTCCCTAGTGTGCATCAGTGCGTGACTGACGACACATACCAGGAGACGTCCCCACGTGCTTCCCGGTGGTTGACGTCGAAGGCGCACATGAAGGGCATCACAGGAGCACCCTACAGGGCACGTTGTGATGGTTTGACCGTCACAGATGTGTCCTGGTTGCCGTACACGGAGCATCGGGGTGTTAGGACGTTTCAGGAGATTTCATCGTTCCAGGGTCAGCTCAGATGGGGTCCTATGATCGTCGCAGTTCGACCGGAGAGGGTGGTACGCCAGTTCGGTTACATCCAGAGCATCCCTCCGCCGCCTGTTAGTGCACGATTGTCACAGGATCAGATAGATGACAGGTGGATGGAGTTTGCGGATCACTTACTACCTGCGGGTCAGCCTTGTTTAGTGCCTGGGCAGGTATCTGCGGATTACATTGAGTGGTTTTTCCGCATATCTCACCCTTTCATGACACCGACCCAGGCAGCTGACCAGCAGAGGGATGCACCAGCTGCAGACCCTGAGGACTACATACAGCCGCCCAGCCCCCAGGTTCCAATGGCATTTGACCCCCCTCCATATGTGGTAAGATTATTTGCGCGTTTAATGTTTTATGAGTTGTTGTTTATTTTGAATTTCATAATAAATGTTTTTACTGACTTTGACAGGATGATTACGAGGGATATGAGGCGATTGCACAGAGGTTGGAGCGTGTGCTCAACCTTAGGATAGTCACTGCAGGCACAGAGTTATATGACATTATGCAGGACTGCCTGACGATCGCGAGAGGGGAACCCAGTGCTGATGGGACGGTCAGGGCTCGTCAGAGATGCCGCACGGACCATTGATCATTGTATTTATTTTGGTGTGTTGTAGTTGACATGAATATTTGTAATTATTACAGTTTTTGTTTAATATAGTTGACGTGTTTTGCACAGTTTATTATTTTATAATATAGTTTGTTATTCCGATTGTTTGTGGTCCTTAAGCGAAGTTTACGGTTGTTTTAAATTTATTTTTAAAAAAAGGGAACCTAGAATCATGAGTTTTGTTTGTAAGAATTACATAAAAAATAAAAGTTTTTAAAATGATTAATAATTCATAAGTGAACCCTTTTTCCATGTTCAAGTACCCATGTTTGTAAGAATTACATAAATGAACCCTTTTTCCATGTTTGTAAGAATTACATAAAAAACATAAGTTTTTAGAATCATGAGTTTTGTTTGTAAGAATTACATAAATGAATCTTTTTTCCATGTTCAAGTACCCATGTTTGGGATTTTTTTGCGTGGGTGTGTCTGTGCCCTGAGACAATGGAGGGCGGCCATTTCTCATGTTTGGACGTCAAAGAATCCAAAAAAAATAGTCCCGTTCCCCAGTTCCGTCAACTAACACGTCAAAACAAAGCCTCAAAATCCAAAAAAATAGGAAATGAACCCTTTTTCCATGTTCAAGTACCCATGTTTGGGATTTTTTTGCGTGGGTGTGCCTGTGCCCTGAGACAATGGAGGGCGGCCATTTCTCATGTTTGGACGTCAAAGAATCCAAAAAAAATAGTCCCGTTCCCCAGTTCCGTCAACTAACACGTCAAAACAAAGCCTCAAAATCCAAAAAAATAGGAAATGAACCCTTTTTCCATGTTCAAGTACCCATGTTTGGGATTTTTTTGCGTGGGTGTGCCTGTGCCCTGAGACAATGGAGGGCGGCCATTTCTCATGTTTGGACATCAAAGAATCCAAAACAAATAGTCCCGTTCCCCAGTTCCGTCAACTAACACGTCAAAACAAAGCCTCAAAATCCAAAAAAATAGGAAATGAACCCTTTTTCCATGTTCAAGTACCCATGTTTGGGATTTTTTTGCGTGGGTGTGCCTGTGCCCTGAGACAATGGAGGGCGGCCATTTCTCATGTTTGGACGTCAAAGAATCCAAAAAAAATAGTCCCGTTCCCCAGTTCCGTCAACTAACACGTCAAAACAAAGCCTCAAAATCCAAAAAAATAGGAAATGAACCCTTTTTCCATGTTCAAGTACCCATGTTTGGGATTTTTTTGCGTGGGTGTGCCTGTGCCCTGAGACAATGGAGGGCGGCCATTTCTCATGTTTGGACGTCAAAGAATCCAAAAAAAATAGTCCCGTTCCCCAGTTCCGTCAACTAACACGTCAAAACAAAGCCTCAAAATCCAAAAAAATAGGAAATGAACCCTTTTTCCATGTTCAAGTACCCATGTTTGGGATTTTTTTGCGTGGGTGTGCCTGTGCCCTGAGACAATGGAGGGCAGCCATTTCTCATGTTTGGACGTCAAAGAATCCAAAAAAAATAGTCCCGTTCCCCAGTTCCGTCAACTAACACGTCAAAACAAAGCCTCAAAATCCAAAAAAATAGGAAATGAACCCTTTTTCCATGTTCAAGTACCCATGTTTGGGATTTTTTTGCGTGGGTGTGCCTGTGCCCTGAGACAATGGAGGGCGGCCATTTCTCATGTTTGGACGTCAAAGAATCCAAAAACAATAGTCCCGTTCCCCAGTTCCGTCAACTAACACGTCAAAACAAAGCCTCAAAATCCAAAAAAATAGGAAATGAACCCTTTTTCCATGTTCAAGTACCCATGTTTGGGATTTTTTTGCGTGGGTGTGCCTGTGCCCTGAGATAATGGAGGGCGGCCATTTCTCATGTTTGGACGTCAAAGAATCCAAAAAAAATAGTCCCGTTCCCCAGTTCCGTCAACTAACACGTCAAAACAAAGTCTCAAAATCCAAAAAACTACGAAATGAACCCTTTTAACAATTAAATTTTTGGACCACTGAAACAACGCATTCAACTTTATTATGGGAATTAAACACGCTGTAAACATATAAAGGTTACATCAACAAAAAAACAAAAAATTAAACATGACATTCAGTTGTTTAGCGACGTCCCACTGACCTCGTCTTCAACATATTTAGTAAAGACAGCTAAAATTTCTATTGGTCCATATTTTTTCCAGTAGTTAGATTGTACTAACACCTTCAGCAGTTCTTCGTTGGTGATCAGCTCATTTATTTCATATTTTATAACCGTATCTGAATACTCAAACCGAGCTGGTTGGCGGAAAAACAATCGTCTTACCGTTTGTGATTCGTGAATTCCAAGAGGGGGGATCCCTTTAGGTGCAACTTGCTTGATTAAATTCTTCAGTTCATCGATGGTACATGTTGAAGGAATTTGAAATTTCTTAGGATTTTTTCCTGTGAACGCGCAACCAACAAATTTGTTCTGCGGTGGCATGTTCCATTTGCCGTTGTAATACAGGATCGCGTCATGAATACGAGGCATAGTGCGTTCAAGTAAGTTTATTATTCCATCTGGTGTTCTTCCAACGGTGCATAATAACTCAATCGGACCAACACAAGAAAATTGATCATTACACATTAACATTGTGTTGACATCGTCATCATTTATCAATTTGATACACTCAAAGCGAATTTGGTTACCTGTATCGGTTAATGGCTTCCGGTAGTGAATTTCATCCAAAAATTGTTTGTCGGATAGCTGAAGGGTATTGTGTATTCTGGTTTTTAGGCTTGCAAAATCACACCTATTTGGTACTCGAATGGGCACCGGAGTTGAAGTTTGGAAGTAAACCCCAGTATCATTGTGAATAATCGATCCATTTGGATAAATGAAAGCCAACCTTGAGTTGACAATCGTCTGACTGCTAGTTTCTCCTAGAAATGCCATAGTTTGTGTATCAGTTGGGAGATTATTTGAAAGCAAGATAATGTGTGATTTAGTAGCCTAGTCTGCCATATATATAGATGGTTGTGACCGAGCCTTTGTTTAACTTTGTTTACAAAAAAATAGACACGCGTAAATGTGTAGTCAAGTCAGCCAATGTGTTGTCGCTAATGTGTAGTCAAGTCAACCAATGTGTTGTTGAGCGACTGCTAGTTTCAAAATGTGTACTGAAGTCAACCAATGTGTTGTCACGCTCAAACTGTAACACGCATGCATGTCATTATGTGTTGTCAATTATGACAATGATGTATGCTGTACGCGTAAATGATTTTTGTTGGACCAACAATTTCCTTGCTTAACCAAACGAGTAGTTGATAATATTAATTGGTTAGTGACGGGTTACAACGAATTATATCGCATAATGAATACAAATAAATAAACAATGAATGTTTAGTCTTCATTTAGGTCTACATAGTGTGTTTTGAATGACATCAAGCTTGTGTATTCATGCATTCTACTAATATATGGAATTGCCCATTGCTTTGCCTGAGAATAACAATTGGTTGACCACAACAGCGCTGGGGGCGGCAACGGACAATGGTCTTTCAAATAAACCTGTTGTACATGAACAAACATTATATCATGCGCTGACCGTGCCAAACGAACAAGCGAAGTCATTGCATAATTGTTACACTAACTATATTCAATGTACCTGAACAAAATGATTTCCAAACACGTGACCGACACATATGATGCGGTGGCCAGAAGAGTCAGGTGGTGGTTGACTTCTAAGAGGGAAAAATGTCATGCTTTGTTGTTGGGACAACGATACAAGGATTACGTTATACCGTGAAGCAATCACATATCCCATGTCTGTTATATCCATCCACTTGTCCACACTAACCTGAATGAACCAAACATACACATGTAAGTAATTTAAACATTGTTATTAAAAAAAATTAACCTAAAAACATACCTTTGAAAATCCATCAACAAGTAGGGACAACTTTTATTGTTCAAATCTCTCTGTGCCACCGAAGAGGTTCATGTACTCATGCGACCACCTGCCAAGTTCTTTAAGCAATTCATTACGCACTAACGGCCACGAATCTTCCCCCATACCTAATAAAGCGCCAATGGACCGATATCCACAGTTACCGTCCGCTTTCACATCCACAACGTCACGAATGAAACCTTGAAAGAATGACGCAAATTGATCCAACATCGGGATGATCCTTGTTGGCTGACGCGGTTGAGAGCATGATGCACTTCGTTTCACTGGAGAGTTGCTGCTTTGAACAGAATGAAAAGCATCAACATACTCCCAGTAAGACGGATCACGCTTTGTGGATGTTTGACTTCTTTTCATCGGTTTCTTCGGTGCACCTTTAGTGTTCACCTTTGATGGAGGAGGGCACATAGAGTTATGATCAGGGTATGCGATTTCTCGAAGTTTACTCTTCAGATTTACTTTGCCAGCCACATCAAGTTCATCAAACCTTTTAGATATGACCTCTATTTCTTCCTTGATGGTGACTTCCGTCTCACATAACCCTTGGTCTGAAAAGCAAAGTCTCCTCCAAAAAAGATGGACTGACTCCAATGGGATGCTGCTAGCAGTATACCTAGAAAGCTCACATGCACAAGGAAGCCCGTGCGTGCTTCTCATCACACAACCACAAGAAGAGAGATTGTTGCCGAGATAACGTAGACGGTCAATCTCAGAAGCAATCTGATTTAAAGCATCCCTCGAAACCATCCCAAGAAGCCTCTTGTATAAGGTTTTTTTATATACATGGCCAACCACATGCGTACTGGTTTCAAAGGATGCTTTAATTTCGACGTGTTGCAGCGTGATCATGTTGTTCATGGCATCCCAAACACTACATAGGTCTCCAACGCTATTTTGTAGTACTCTTTTGAGAGCCCAATGAGCTGATTCAACCCTACATTTAAAATACACAACAAACATGAAAATATACAACAATTAAATACCATTTAATATTAATCGTTACTAACAAATAAAATCAGTTGTTAATACCTGTTTGTTGTTGTGTTGCCTAGGTGCATGACCTTATTCGTCCATGCTGTAATAAATTTTTCCTTGTGGGGGATAATCCATGTGTCGTTAACATAGTCAACGAACATCGGCCAAGGCGAACAAGCAACTTGAAACTTCTGATATGACTCATGGAACTCGTATTCGGACGGACAATCAACCAAAGTACCCCAGTTATCCATTACATAGTCCCACGCATTATTTTCCCCGATTAAAGATTTGCACTTCGCCTTCACATTCTTATCGATATGAAACCTGCACAACAAATTAGTAGACTCGGGAAACACAGTTTTCACTGCATTCATCAGTGCTAGGTCTCTGTCAGTGACAATAACAAGAGGGAGGCGATCGTGTCTTAAAAATAGGCCTCGAAATCGTTCCAAAGCCCATACAATATTATTAACACGCTCAGCCTCCAGATATGCAAACCCAGCAGAGAATGTCATCGCCGTTGGTGTCACTCCAACAAAGTCAAGTAGTGGGAGTCTGTACCTGTTTGTTTTGTAGGTACTGTCTATAAAAAACACCAGATGACATGCATTGCATAACTTTACTGCATCTGGGTGACACCAAAACAGATCACGCACCACAACTTCATCCTTCAATCTATGCCAATGAATGTATTGATCACGTTCGAGAAGCTTCATCAGATGCTGCATTTCGGTATCAGCTCCTCTTATTGAAGAACGATATGCACTTCTTGCATTGTAAATTTGCTTTATCGTGGTGTAACTGTCGGCATTGTGTTCCTTCAACGTTAGCAAGATGTTTTTCGGTTTCACCATCGACTTTGTCATATCAGCAATAATTTTCTTTTCTTCCTTAGTCAATCGTCCGGCGTATGGATGTCCAACTAAGGACTTCGCCAATTCATGATTATGAATCCCACAGATCAACTTCACCATCCAACCTTCCCCTCCACGCACTGGTTTCCCACGAAGCCTGAAGGGACAACCACATTTCCTACTCCCGGTGTCTTTTCTAACGAATTCTTTATTTCTACACTTGTACGTACCACTCCTTTCACACCCAATTAACACAAATGAACTTCTTCCTCTGCTACCGGTCTCTGTGTCAGATCTCATAATCACTGCAACAAATCCATTTTCATGGGCAACTGTTCGAGCCCATTGCAAAACATCATCTCGAGTAGCGAATACCTACAACGCAACCCTAACACATTAATTTTCGTACAAACCATCAATTCAACCAATGACTCAAATTATCTATGATTACCTGAGATGTATTAAAAGCATTTGAACAATCGACATGTCGTTCATTCACTCCACATTCTTCTTGATTATCATAATCATAATCCATATGAACTTCTTGTGACATCGCAAAGTCATACCTCCATTGATCTTCGTCCATCTTAAGGACATATGCATCATACACAAGTACATTCAAATTATCATATAACCACATCCAAAAATTTACTACACCTTAAATAACAAACATATTAATAGGACATATGCATCATACACGACTATATTAAAATTATCACTATATTCTAAATTTATAACTACATTATTTACTTAAACTAAACTTATCACTATAATAAACAACTAATAAAACATTTTTGTACCATTATACATTTAAGTTACCTAAATCATTTAATATTATACCATTATACCTAATTAAATCAATAATCCACAACATATATAAACCAGAAATAAAAAAAAATTATAAAACAGAAATATATATATATATATACCATTATAAAACAAAAAAATTCTAATCCACAATATATATCATTATACCTAATTAAACCAATAATTCATTATTAACTAACAGAAATATATATAAAACAGAAATTAAAAAAATTATAAAACAGAAATTAAAATAAATTACTAATAATTTAACATTCCGGAAGACCTTCATCCGGAAGTGGTCATTCCGGACCTTCCTCCTTCTGTGCCTGAAATTTCTTCCGGATACATTTTTTACTGTTTTTCTTCTCTAAAAGCTAACCGGAAAACGAAATAAACGCGTACCTCCGACAAAATAGGAACAACAGCCACTAATAAAACTTCAAATACGGAACACGGGACCACCAAATCTTCAAATACTTCACTTCACGGGACCACCAACAGACTGCTGAAGGGACCACCACCGAAACAACAGCAAACGGAAGAAACAAACAAAGCAAACTGAAGAAGAAACAAAGCAAACGGAAGAAGAAACAAAGAAAGCGCAGTAAAACACAGCCTGAAGACGTTAATTTAAAGAAATTTACACAAGGGCAAAATCGTCATTACATACGCATTAAAAAAAAAACTAACTTCCGGAAGAAGCTTCTTCCGGAAGACAATGGAATTCTTCCGGAAGAAGCTTCTTCCGGAAACATTCCGGATGACGTTCTTCCGGAAATTGTCTGTGAGTATTTCCGGAAGACACAAATTATTCTTCCGGAAGAAGGTTCTTCCGGATACTTTCCGGAAAAATTATTTCCGGAACTTTTCCGGAAGAACCTTCTTCCGGAAGAATAATTGCTGAAGGGCAGTTTCGCCACTTCACTGTTTGCTGGGTGCCCCAGCAATAATGCTGGGTGCACGTAGCAACTCCCCCAATCTTATTGTTCTGCCAGTAGCTATTGACGGCATAGGAAGCATGGACCGGCAAAGTGTTGGGCTGGAAGCACATTCCATTAGGCTGAATGGACTTGCAATCTGCGCCAGACCCACAGGCAGGGCATTGCTTTGTGCACCCAGCACAATTGCTGATACACCCAGCACAACAGTACAATTCCAATTTTGCCCTTCTGTAAATAAAAATCATAGGTTTATTAACATAAATCTACTAATGTATTTTTTTTGACCTTATTATAATTAATTTTAATCTAATAGTTTATTTTTTTACATATATAAATTTTAAATAAAAATCATAGGTTTCATAAAAATTTGTATGTGTAAACAAATTAATTATTATATCAAAATTAATTGTCATAAAATTTATTATTTAAATTTACATGTGCATTAAATATACATTAAAAATTTTAGTGTTATATATAGTGACATTAATTATTTTATAACATAATTGGCTTATTAACTCAATTGGTTTGAGCATCGTGCTAATAATATGAAAGTCATAGGTTTGATTCATGCATGAGCCATTAATTTTAAATTAATTCGTAAAACACATTTTTGAAATTATTTTAAAAAAACCGTTTGGGCCAATCCGTAAGTCTCATACGGATTGGCTAATCTATATCAGCTTTTACAAAAGGGAAAAATTGGAATTACACTTTTGTGTTGGGTGCACAAAGCAATGCCCCCATAGGCATAGTCCATGGCCTCTTGAATTATTGGGTCAGGAACTGTGGGCTTTGCCGCACACCAAAGTGCGTATTGTGGTGGTTTTTTGCGGTGCACTGAAGGCAAAGGGGTGGTGGGGACACAACAGGTGGAAGGTGCACTAGTGGTGATGGGCTTGGAGCATGCTTTGGTGGGCTTGAGGGATAAGGTTGAGGTGGAGATGGTGGTGAACTAGCAATGCTTCTTGGGCTTGGTGGCC
Organism: Glycine max; assembly: GCF_000004515.6. Classification (NCBI taxonomy): domain Eukaryota; kingdom Viridiplantae; phylum Streptophyta; class Magnoliopsida; order Fabales; family Fabaceae; genus Glycine; species Glycine max. Next base: position 1,582,153 of record NC_038249.2, on the reverse strand, counting down.
CAAAGACACCACCATGAGGTGGACTTGGAAGTGATGAAAGTGCTAGAAGAAAGGGTTACCACCTATGCTTGGAGGTGTCAAATTTAGAGGAGCAATGGAACTTGACAATGTAGGTTGTGGTGCTAGTGAATTGAAAGGTGGTAAGGGAAGGGAAGAGGGAGAGCCATATGAATTATCAAGGTTTGAGTACCCATATGAATCATCAAGGTCTGAGTACCCAAATGAATCAAATGATGTGTACTTGTTAAATGTTTTAGAGATTTTATTTTCAACTTCTTCAAGGATTTGATCGGGCAGCTTCTACGGATTTTGTGATCTCCTATTACTCTTCCATGATTTATACATTTGTAAATTGAAAAAAGAAAAACAAAAGGGAAAGAAAATTAGTGTAACACTGACCAAACGAATAGGAGTTACATCTATAAAATTAACTTAGTGGTTGAAGGGAGAAGGGAGGAGGAAGAAATTGTGGGTTTGAATTTCTCTCACTAATAAAAATTAATAAATTAACAATTAATATTTATTGATAAAAAACTGACAAAAAATGAAGCTAGAGCTAAACAAGTAAATAAGTATATGTATTATAAGTATTATATTATATGCTCCACCATGCGCACACCATTCCACCACGACCATAATCGTACCACCAACATCAACATCCTCCACCACCACCAACCTATAACATCAATATTTGATTAGATTCACCCCAATCTTGTCACCAACAGAAGCAGCTACAACAACATCCACGACCCAAACACCATAGCTGGTGGGTGACCTATCCCTTCGCATGCACGCGACGCCACCACCCAAGTCCATAGTCGATACCATTTGGGCAGTTTGACGATGAGGGTTGGTGTGGTTTGGGTGTGGGAAGGATGGGGTTGAGAATAATTTGGTGAGTTGGCAAAAAAGGAATTTCACATGATTTCGAAGTACCAATAGCAAATTGGTAGTGTCAGTCAAGGATGTCAAAGTATATCTAAACTATATGAAGCAACACGAGTAATTACCCCTAATATTGGAGCGGGAAACACCCACGTGTTATATATATTGTGAAAAACAATTATATTTTATAGACTAATGATCTATCTAAGTCTCTAATCTCTAACAATATTATCACCAAAGAGTGAAAAATTTTAAATCGCTATATTGAATGATTATCAGAGAGTGAAAAATCCTAAGCATTTAATAAAAGTTTTGTTAAGCAATTAGAACATTGACTTTAATAATCACCATGTTGGATAATTATCTTTGTAATTTTATTTATTTATGACTTGAGTTTGGATGAATCGATATTATGTTTACTTGTTTTTAACATTATGTATGTAAGCTTTTAATGTTATATTTGGATAATTTAAGAATAAATTTTTACTATAATTATAGTAATTGTTTCAATTAATTTATTATTATTAAATTTATGAATAATTAACGTTGAATGAAAATTAAAATTATAATTTGCACGCATATGAAATCAAATATAAATATTATTTTTTAATAAGGAGATAAATAAGATACTATCCTACAAAGATCCTAGTTCCAAGGGATTTGCTAGGGGCACCTAGCAGCATTGCTGGTGCACCCAGCAAATTTCCAAAATGACAAAAATTCCCTTCAGCGTTTTTGCCAAACTTCTTCCGTTGACACTCGCGGAAGAAATGTTCCGCGGGCATCAACGGAAGAACCTTCTTCCGTCAACTGCGGAAGAAGGTTCTTTCGTTGATGCCTGCGAAACATTTCTTCTGCGAGTGTCAACGGAAGAAGAACTGCGGAAGAACCTTCTTCCGTGGAACTACGCGGAAGAACTTCTTCCGCGAGAGTCAACGAAAGAAGGTTCTTCCGTGGGTTAATTAGTTAAATTATTTTGTTAATTTTAAGATTATTTGGTATTAGTTAAATGATTTTTTCCTCTCACAAGTTGACCAATGGCCGATTCTTCTACGCACCGCATGATATGTGTCGATCATTTTTTTCCTCAAATTTTTTACAGTAAAATTCATTTTGGACTCCTCGTTCTTCACAGTTACACACACTCCAGTCACACACTTCTTCCTCTCTCCATTTCTCTAACTCTGACCATGCAATTGGCGTTGGTCTCATTGCATTCTCTGTAGAAATGACAAACATGGCTAAAGGAAAAGGCAAGGAGGTCGCCGGAAAAGGTTCTGCCGACAAGCACAAGGGCGCCTTCGACGATGACAAGACCGGTGGCGGCCGAAAGAGAAACAAGTGAGGTGTCCTTCAGTTATTTCTGACGACGAATTAAATGCCGCGCCAAGAAGGATGGACATGCCAGATAAGGGTCAGAGTAGCAGGCCACATGTCGTCCCTCAAGAGGAAATGTTGGCCCGAAACAAACTTTTTTGAGTGTTGGGCTTTCCGTTGCAGGCCTTGTTCGAATGAACCGGTGTCTCCTGTTATTTTTTTTGGATTTGTTGAAGTGCAAACATGAGACAGGCCACCTTTGGAGAGTCTCACGGCTTTCCCAGATAATTTAAAAAAAACCCCGAACAGGGGTACTTAGGCAAGTTTACATGGCCCGAAACTAACTTTTTTGAGTTTTGGGCCTTCCGTTGCAGGCCATGTTCGAATGAACCGGTGTCTCCTGTTATTTTTTTGGATTCGTTGACGTGCAAACATGAGACCGACCACCTTTGGAGAGTCTCACGGCTTTCCTAGATAATTTTAAAAAAAACCCAGAACAGGGGTACTTAGGCAAGTTTAGATGGCCCGAAACTAACTTTTTTGAGTTTTGGGCCTTCCGTTGCAGGCCCTGTTCGAATGAACCGATGTCTCCTATTATTTTTTTTGGATTCCTTGACATGCAAACATGAGACAAGCCACCTTTGGAGAGTCTCACGGCTTTCCCAGATAATTTTAAAAAAACCCCGAACAGGGGTACTTAGGCAAGTTTACATGGTCCGAAACTAACTTTTTTGAGTTTTGGGCCTTCCGTTGCATGCCCTGTTCGAATGAACCGGTGTCTCCTGTTTTTTTTTTTTTTTTATTCGTTGACATGCAAACATGAGACAGACTACCTTTGGAGAGTCTCACGGCTTTCCCAGATAATTTAAAAAAAAAAACCCGAACAGGGGTACTTAGGCAAGTTTACATGTCCCGAAACCAACTTTTTTCTCAGACGACAATGACTGACGTGACCTGACAGTGAACGATGTGACATGAGGTTGCTTTAGTTTTACGCTTCACAATGTAAAATAGTCACGGGTCTGGTAAAAGGGAAGCCATGTGTCTAGCTGGGCCATTTATATAAATGATAGATGGGGATGTCCATGGTACTCAACAGAAACTAGTATTCAGAGTTTGTCAAATTAATTTTTGATAAACAATGGCATTCTTAGGAGAGACTTCGTCCCAGACGATCGTGAACTCGAGGTTGGCATTCATTTTTCCAAATGGAACCGTCATTCACAACGAGTGTGGGGTTTATTTTCAAAGTTCTAGTCCAGTGCCCATGCGAGTACCAAACCTATGCGATTTTTCAACTCTCAAAAGCAGAATACACAACAGTCTTCGGCTAAACAACAATCAAGTTGTGGATGAAATTCATTACCGGCGACCAGTGGAAGATACAGGTAACAACATTTACTTTGAAAGTATGCAATTGAAAAATGACATGGATGTGAACACCATGTTAATGTATAATGATCAATTTTCATTTGTTGGACCGATTGAGTTGTTATGTACCGTTGGTAGAACAGCAGATGCAATTTTAAACTTACTTGAACGCCCCAGCATCCCTACACATGATGCGGTTATGTATTACAACGGAAGGTGAAACTTGCCACGCCAAAACAACTTTGTGGGTTACGCGTTCACCGGAATAAATCCAAAAAAATTTGATATTCCAAAAGGATGTAGCATAGATCAACTAAAGGATTTGATCAAGCAAGTAGCACCTAAAGGAAATCCTCCTCATGGGATTCACGAATTCCAAGTTGTAAGGCGTTTGTTTTATCGACAACCTAGTCATTTGGAGTATTCTGAGAAAGTTTTAGAATTTGAAATTGTTGAGCTGAAATGTGACGACGATGTGCTAAAGGTGCTGGTAGAGTCTAATTACTGGAAACAATTTGTGCCAATAGAAATTTTGGCTCTCTTTAGTAAAGTGGTTATGGAAAATGAGGACGATGTGATTACGTCCTTGCATGATTGAATGCTAGTTAAATGTTAGGCTGTTTCGTGCAAATTAAATTTGTGTCCATGATATTCTAGTCGATGTAATATGTCTTAGTGTGTCAATTTGTTATGTTTGTGACCCGTTTGTAATGTGTAGTATGTATAAAAAAGGAATAAAAGTTTTATTATCAACTTTTAGCAAAAAAATTTATAAGGAATAAATGTTTGTGATCCGTTTGTTCAAATTAAAATTTGTAACTTATTTTATTCTATCAATTACATTTAATTAAAATTTGTAACTTATTTGTTTCAATCAATTTAAATTTGTAACTTATTTGTTTCAATGACTAACTTATTTTTTTAAAATTTCTAGCTTATTTTTTTAAAATTTCTAACTCATTTCTTTTTAAATTTCTAACTTATTTTTTTTAAATTTCTAACTTATTTTTTTAAATGTCTAACTTATTTTTTTAAATTTCTAACTTATTTTTTTGAAATTTGTAACTTGTTGTTGATTAAATTATATAATAATTTTAAGTAAAAATTAAAATTTGTAACTTATTTTGTCCATTCAATTACATTCAATTAAAATTTCTAACTTATTTGTTTCAATCAATTAAATTTTCTAACTTATTTGTTTCAATCAATTAAAATTTGGAACTTATTCGTTTCAATGACTAACTTATTTTTTAAAAATTTGTAACTTATTATTTTAAATTTGTAACTTATTTTTTAAAAAATTCTAACTTATTATTTTAAATTTCTAACTTATTTATTTAAAATTTGTAACTTATTTTTTTTGAAATTTGTAACTTATTTTTGTTTAAATTATATAATAATTTTTAGTATAAATTAAAATTTCTAACTTATTTTGTCCATTCAATTACATTCAATTAAAATTTCTAACTTATTTGTTTGGATCAATTAAAATTTGGAACTTATTTGTTTCAATGACTAACTTATTTTTTAAAAATTTCTAACTTATTATTTTAAATTTCTAACTTATTTATTTAAAATTTGTAACTTTTTTATTTGAAATTTCTAACTTATTGTTGTTTAAATTATATAATAATTTTCAGTATAAATTAAAATTTCAAACTTATTTTGTTCAATTAATTACATTCAATTAAAATTTCTAACTTATTTGTTTCAATCAATTAAAATTTGGAACTTATTTGTTTCAATGACTAACTTATTTTTTCAAAATTTATAACTTATTATTTTAAATTTCTAACTTATTTATTTAAAATTTGTAACTTCTTTTTTTGAAATTTCTAACTTATTGTTGTTTAAATTATATAATAATTTTCAGTATAAATTAAAATTTCTAACTTATTTTGTCCAATCAATTACATTTAATTAAAATTTATAACTTATTTGTTTCAATCAATTAAAATTTGTAACTTATTTTTTAAAATTTCTAACTTATTTTTTAATATGTCTAACTTATTTTTAAAAATTTCTAACTTATATTTATGACATACATAAACAAATACTAAAATTAACAATTTAAGTAAAAAGATAATTTAAATACATAAAGAAATAGAGACATTATCTAAGTCAATGTGTTTTAACAAATACAAAAACAAATACTAAAATTTAAATACATAAACAAATACAATAAAAAAGATAAATCATAATCTATGCGGGGTCTCTATCGCGGCCTAAGACTGTCATCTGGGTCGTCATCTCTAGCTATCCTCAGACAAAGATCCATGATATCATATAAGTCAGTCCCTGCAGTCACCATCCTGAGGTTGATGACGCGCTCCAAATGCTCAGCAATCCTTCCCATCCTGACACATGCTGTGCAATCAACCTGTCTCAGTGAAAATAACAAGTGAGTATGGATTTATAAAAAATAATTAAATTAATAAAAAGTACACAGCTTACCACAGAATGCGTAGGGGGATCTGACGCGACTGGAACCTCGGCGACAGGTGGCTCCACGAAGTCATCATCATGAGTGGGAGGGGGAGGCGCAGGTCTCGGCTCAGCAGTGTCCTCCGTCGGCGTCACAAAGGGGTGCGAAATCTGAAAATACCACTCCATGTAGTCTGGGGCCACCTGCCCAGGAACTACACAGAGCTCCCCTGTAGGCGCTACATGATCTGAAAAGTGTACCCACCGGTCGTCTATATCAGTACCTGTCAACGAATCACGAACCGATGGCGAAGGAACAGTTTGAATGTACCCCATCTGCCGAACCACCCTCTCTGGTCGAAGGTAGACGATGATCGGACCCCATCTGACTTGCCCCGTGTACGAGGAGATCAAGTCATAGCCCCGAACTCCCCGATGCTCAGCATACGGCATCCAACAGACGTCAGTGACTGTCAGGGCATCAATACGTGCTCTGTAAGGGGCTCCCTTAATCCTGGTCATCTGGGCCTTACCCGTAAGCCACCTACAGGCACGTGGACTAGCCTTAGCATAACCATCGTCAACAACAGACCTGTGGACTGATGGAAAGTGCTCGTAAATCCAGCACTACAAACACAAAGTCAACATCAGCAATCAAACATGGATTGAATTTTACTTTAATTTAAATTACAAGCAGTGATACTCACCTGAAGTAGTGAAATGTAACCAGCCATTTGCCGTGTAGGGGCCTGCGACGCCTCGTTAAGCTGATCGTACAAGTGGACCAAAGCTGCCGCTCCCCAAGAGAATGCCCCTACCTGTCCCAGGTCTCTGAATGTCTGCAGGTGCACAACATGGACATGGGTTGCACTCTTGTTAGCGAAAAGAGTGCAACCAACCAAATGAAGTAGGTACGTCCGAGCTGCAGCAACCCACTGCCTGGCCCAGCACCTACTCTGGTGCGTGTCCAGAAGCCAGGACAACTGAACATGAGGCCCACCTGCCTGACGTGTCTCAGTTGTAGCCTCGTCTGGGGTGACCTCAAGTAGCTCTGTCAACAGGGCCACTGCGTCAGATGTAGCCAGTGGCTCGAATGAATGCAGCACGCCAGTAATCGGAATGTGCAGGAGCGACGAAACGTCGTCTAGAGTGATCGTCACCTCCCCTACTGGGAGGTGGAAGCTGCTCGTCTCCCTATGCCACTTCTCAACAAAGGCGGATATGAGTCCAGGATCAGTGGTGATCACATAACACCTGATCAATGGATCCAATTCGGTGGCCGCAATCATACCTTCGATCTCAACAGCCGGTCTCCCAAATTTATCTACTTTCCTACCATGGGAGACCAACTTGAGATCGGGTTGCTTCTAAATTGAATAACAGTTTATAAATTTGTGTATTTCAAAATAAAAGAAACTACTTTCTAATTACTGGAATAAAATAAGTACGTACATGTCCACTCCATATGTTGTGTGTCACATCATCAGCAAATCCTATCAAAACAGATGGATCACGTGGCCCATCGGGGAACCCCTCATCATCAGCAGCTGTCCCATCACTAGCCACTCGATCAGACTCAGCACCATCGACGGCTCTTGTCCTCTCTGGGCTACCATCAGACGCATGAGGCACATCCTCAGCCAACTGAGGAACATCCTCAGGCAACTGAGGAACATCCTCGACTCTCTGGGTAACCCGTTGCCTACGTGTTGAGGCAGTGGGCCTAAGACGCCGAGGAACATCCTCAGCCACATGCTGACTAAGGTCTCTGCCTCTACTTGTGCCTACCACACGACGTAGACCTCATGTTCTAACCATGATCTGAAATCATGAAGAACATTTACTTTTATTCGTCAAATTAAACACTCAAATAATTTGTGTAACAAAGCTTTCGAATCCTAACTAATCCACATAATTTATCCAAATCCACAGATTATATATTTAGTTCAACATAATTTATCCAAATAATTGACATACAAATGCATATATAAATCACACCAAATATAATTCAATTGATTAGTAGAAGTCAAATTCTGTCATTGTGATTCTCTCAAGACACAATTCTAGTTATTAAACCAGAAGGTTTATTTTTCTTTCCTTTATACATGCTATTAGAATCAATTATAGTGGTATAGATTCCTTTAATTCATCTCTAAGTTCAAGTTAAATCAAAGAAATTATATGAGGAGCTTGTGAACTTGGTCATAAATTTGTGAAGCTTATGAACTTGGTGAACTTGGTGATAAACCCAACTGAAACCACTTGGCAAAGGCATGTCCACCAAATGCTTCACAATTTTTCCTTTGCTCAAAAGTAGTAACTGACACATCAAATGTTGGAAATTTTGAATATATGAAAATATTAAGTTTTACCACATCAAACTCTCGGGCAATCAATGATGTTCAGGAAAATTATGGTTTCCGCAACCACACACTCCAATATTCCAAATGGACACAACCATGTCACGCAATGGTTTCCTTGAGAAACACCAATTGGTGTTTTGATTATGACTTCATTGACTATGTACGAATTTTCTTTTGGCCAGCCATTATTGGCCTTCAAAAATAGGTCTTATTTGATTTATTACAACACATCAAGGTTGACATAGGTTTTTAGCCCCCCCTCCCACTTAATATAGAAGTTCAAATACTTCAACTGTTTAATTGTCAATGAGGCCAAATCAATATCATGTTGGTTTAGTTCAAATTAGACGAAAAAATCATGAAATTCAAACTAAATTGAACTAATTAAATTCAATCATTTTTTTTCAAATCCGAATCAAATCAATCTATCAACACTCCTAATTGGAACAATCAAGTTTGTTGAAAAGCAAATAACATCATAAAACTATATATAAACAAAAGCAAATAACATCATAAAACTCCTAATTGGAACAATCTACCTGTTGGTGTATCTCTTATCTACATTCAACTAATTTTAAGTGACTTCAATGTTTCATCCTTTAAACACATTGGTTGACCCACGCTCATTGTCTATAAGACACTCGTGCCAACCAATATAGTTGCCATTCTCTTTAAATTTTAAAAGCACACTACCGCTTTCTCTAGTTCTTATTTTTAAAGAATCACTACTCGATCTTAAGTCGGTAACAATAATTCAACTTCGAATTAATTCCAACACCTTCCACATAACTCAGTGCATGTTTAGCTTGACATCCATGATTCATGTTTGATCAAATTTTCATATCAAGATGTATCAAAAGCAACTAAAAGTTGTTTCTATGATTCATATTTGAGTTGTAATTGTTAGCTAATTGACAACCACAGTGCCTTAGCTGAATACCATTAGCTAATTGACAACCACACTGCCTTATGGGCGGTGTAAGTCACAGCTTAGCTTCATTAATCATCCTACTCAAATCACACCAAATTGTAATTCAATTTACACATATAAATGCATATATAAATCACACCAAATATAATATCAATTTACACATACAAATGCATATATAAATAACACAAACTAAATAATAATATGAACAAAAGATGGTTCTGGAATAATTTAAAAAAAAAAATCCAAAATTCTATAAAACAGGTACTCGCGAAAGAAGGTTCTTCCGCAAGAAGGAAAAGCACTCCATGAAAAACCAAACCAGACCAAACATGTCTTCTACCCTATGGCCATCAAAAGCGATTAAAGGAGAAAAATGAGAACGTCTTTGACACACGCAGAAGAAGCTTCTTCGGCGGGTATCTAGTCCGTCACATTTCCTTCTCGCGGAAGATGGTTCAGACCTGGACGCGGGGAGAAGACTGCTGGACACTTGGAGCTCTGGTCGCGGAAGAAGAAGAACTCGAAGGTGAAGAAGCTTTGGGTCACGGAAGAAGAAGAAGAAATCGAAGGAGGAAGAAGAAGGCTTTTGGTCGCGGAAGAAAGTTTCAAACAAAACGGGGGAAAGGCTTTTTTATTAAAAAAATTTAATTTATTAATTTTATTATAAGGAGCAATTGTGTAACTTCACATAATTGCTGGGTTTGCTAGGTGCACCTAGCAACAGCCTAAGAGAAAACATACTTTGCTCATGAGAAATAGAATGTATATCATGTAAGGTCTTGTAGGCCAATTGCACACTATATGTCCCATTTGGTTCTGGTTCCCACCAAGACGCATCCCCCACCTCCTTGTGAATTTCCACCGAAAGCTCCACGTCGTCAATCAAATTCCTCTCCCATTCGAACCACCTCCTTCTCCACTTAAGGTTCCATCTCCACCTATCACCCTCCCAAAAACCCACATTTTTTTACTTCCTCTTTTTGCGAGTTTAAAAAAAGCCTAGTATGTGACGTTGCTAAGCACTCACCCCCTCTCCAATTATCCCTCCAAAATCTACTTGTGAAATCCAATTCCTAATATTTGACTGTATGTAAGAAATAATTCAATATTTCCATGTTTTTTACAAGCATGGTGGTTAATCCTGCGTGAACGTCTCACTACTGCATCGTGCCATGTTGCGGTATTGCTCCTCTATATGTGGTTGAATTTGAGATGACAAAAATATCCATGCCTATTACGGGTAAAATTTGTAACAAATCGGATTTTAATAACCAAATATATATATGTGGATAATTAAAAGATTTTTTTTTCTACCTATTTATTAACCGGGAGTTGGGTACCGGTAACTGAGTATCCATTAATATGGAATTTACTTAAATGACCTATATATGTTTATGGACTTGTGAAATTAAAATATTTTAGCTTCGTAGTTGAAGTATTTTGATTAGCATTTTGATGGAATTCAGGTGTTTTGAATAAATTGTTGGTTAGTGCAATTGTTTCATATTTCGTTACTTGTGTTGATTAATTTATTATTGTGATGTATTAATAAATTGTTTATTTTTTTATTTTTTTTCCTTGAATGCCCATAGATATCCGCATATATTGATCAAATTCATGAGTATCCACTAAATGGATACATGTCACAAGGCAACTTTTTAAACAATGGAGCCGGTGAGGTCGGGTGGGGGGCGGGTACTATCCTAGTTGTGTATGTAACTTGTATATAAAATAGTTTGAATGATATGAATCTAACATTGGAGGGGTTAAGAGTGATTTAATATATGTAACTATCGTCACAAATAAAACGAAGATGATTGTTGCTCAATCAGGTGAATATATGTAACTATAAAAAACGTGATCAAGTATAAAAGAAAAATAGACTTCGTTCGTCACTTTTAACATTTTGATAAGATAAAAAAAAAAATTCAACATGATCATCATGGATGATGATGCCTTTGGAGTGCATTTACATTTATTAAGGTCAATTTGAATGATGTTACAATTTTTATTTTGGATTATTTTTTTTATGTCGGAATGATGATAGAAGATTGGAAATGGAAAGAATGGGAAATCTCCAGATTAAATGTACTTATTTACAGGCTTAGAGTTCCACAAAAAAAATTTACAGGCTTAGAGGGGAAAAATGAATGATGCCATCATTCAAATGCGCAAAAACTTCTGACATAATATTAATAAAGAAGATTTAATAACCAAAAACTAATACGTTAAATTTCACAAAAACTATTTTCTTTTGTTTTTCTTTCTTGCATAATCAAAGTACGCTTCTTGTGGCTAATTGTATATGTAACTTTTATATGTAGGACCCGTTTAATGTGAAAATTCGGAATCCCAAGTAACTTGAACGTAGTTTTTGAGTGTGAGATATACAAATAGGGAAGGCGTTACATATATTAAGAAAATACTGGATTCCCGTGCATGAATAAAGATAAATATGGTAATATAAGAAAGTTCAGTGTCTTGCAAATCTCAACATTAAAAAAAATTAAGAAACACCTCAATTTACACTTTTTATTGGTATGAGAAAATATTTGTCCGATCCAAGAAATAGTCAATTATCTTCAAATTATTACAGTACAAACCTTGGTGCAAGAATCTAATGAAAAAAAATAATGCATGACAACCATATATTGTAAGCATATAAGCGCCCTCAACCTCCTTTCAGAATATATTCAACAAAAACTTTCCTATCCTGTATTCGCAGTTTACATATTGCTGCTCATGATGGATTCATTCGTTCATATACTTTGGTTCACGCCAAACTGGAAAGGCCAAATCTTTGTAGCTTCTAAACTATAAACAAGTATCCTTCATGTTTGCAAAAGACTGGTCTCAACCCGTGGGTATTCAACTTTTGCTGGATGAGCTACTGTCATTGTTGCTGCTTGTAACACCTTAAATTTTTTTTATGAAATTTTGTTTCAAAAACTATTTATATGATAAATATTGCGGAATAGTCATCATTAACTCTTGATTTTTATTTCTAAGTTGGCAAAATATCTCATTAATTTTCTTTTTTATAAAAAAAAGAAAATAAAATAAAGTAAAATAAGTGCATTGCTTGAAAAGCATTAAATTTTCATATCACAATAAATTCGTAAATAAATGAGCACCGATTTATAATATCAAGCCTTTGTACCTAAATAAAGCAAATAAATAGTATCACGTTAGAAGAAATTTGGATATAGCCCAAAGTGTAAAAGTAGTAAAATAATCGATACACGTCTACTACATTAAAAAAAAAACATTTTCATTGAATATCCTACCCCTCAAATAACATCAAAATATCAAAATGGATTTAGGATCAAAATAGATCATTACCTGACTAACGGTACTGAACTACGCCTAAAGTATAAACATAGGAAGGTAATCAATTCTCCTCCTTAGATGAAAGCTCTAAATCTTGTAAAAACTTACAATACACTTTGTCCTCCTCAGGCATCATGTTGGTGTGATCTCCCCGGTCCTTAGCGACCTACATGGGACATACTAACTCAAATCTCCAACTCAGGACATTACCTCTCGCATTAAACCTCATTGGGGTCACTTCAAATTCTTGACCATTGTGAGACACTTCCATACCCAAATAAAAATTGATGTCTTCAAACAACTCTAGTTGCCGGCAAGACGCAAATCCGTAAGGAATATATTAGTACTAACGATGATTGATAGTGATGGGTGTGACATTTGATCTATCTACTGACACCACGTGCACTAGAGTGTAACATGTGTAAACTGACATGTGTGTCTCTCGACACGGCCACACTCTTTCTGTCTAGTTACTATGCCAAGCTCGTAGGGAGCGTGACTCCCTCGACATCTCCTAATCCTGAAAGTTGTTGGTTGTAGAGGTGAGTCCTCCACTCCTCAAATTCCACAAAGCATACAACTTACATAACCATGATATATGATTTTTCTAGGCAAACAACACTCTCAATGCCCTAGAGCGCATAACTATCACACTTGACATAAATGGCTATAGTACTTAACACCGATGACTATCACTCTTAACACAGTCAAATACTACGCTTGAAATCATTGATAATCACACTAAGCACAACCGATGAGGGTAACACGACGTGGGAACCCAAAGATAAGATAATGGAATCATATCCAAATCTTTACCAAGGTTAGTTAATTTCGATGAAAAAATTTCAAAAAGGGTGGGAGAGTTGTAACACCCAGAAATTTCCTTAACTTATTTTCTACACGTGTAAAATTGCATTGTTAAGGACTATATAGTGGAAATTATGCATTGTGTAATTTAATTATATGTGAGTCTGATTTAATTTATTCTGTATAATATTAGCTGTATAAGTTTCGTGTTAGTCATTTTTATTTTTAGTGTGCACAATTTATTTAGTTGGCAGGAATTTTGAAATTACCTAAACAAAAATTTCATTTGTAGCGAAAATTGTACTGCACATTGAACGGTAGTATAATTTCACTCTCTATGAGAGTGTTCTCCGTATGAGGTTCACTCTGGGTACATGTATTCCTAGGGAGATTAGCATAATAACCTAGGCGATCAAGATAAAATTTACTAATTTTGGTAAAAAGTGAAAATACTCATTTTTGGCAAATCCTATCCCTTCCATTTTTGGTAATTTTGCAATAAGCAAAACCACTTGTTTGAGGCATGGAGTGGCACGTTGAAATGGCCAGCCAAGGAATCATTCAAGTGTCATTTGAGCTTGTCATCTTGAAGCTCTCACCATATCTTCTTATTCCTTGAGGAAAAAAATTGGAACCCTTCATTCCTTCATTTTTCACTAGCTCAACATTGAGAGAAAGATTCATTTTGCTTCTTCTTCCAAGCTTCTCCTAGTGTTCTTGAGTCATTGAACCATCAAGCTTAGGTAAATAATTTTCATTCTCCATTCTAGACTTGAATTCTTTTAATTTTCTTGCTCTATCTTCTCTGGTAACTTAAAATGTTCATTTTACTCACGAAGGAAAACCTTTGAAAGCTGAACATCCTTCATTCTTTCTTCTAAATTTTGTGAGTTTCATCAAGAGGTAAGGGGGTCTCTCCAACTCTTGAACCTTATGTTTGTTGTTAAACTTCCTTGAACATGTTGTTGTCTTGAAATTTTCATGCTTGTTGCCCTGTTCTGGACCTGTGTACTGAGCTATTTTCCTTGAGTTTTTTTATGTAAAAAATGAGTTCTTTTGGTGTTAAAACAAGTATAAGCATCTTTTGTAGAATGAAAATCTATCAAGAAATTGGATTGAGTGCTACAACAATATGAATTGTTTTTGTTAAAGTTTTGAACTAAAAAATCAGTTTATTAGGTGTGAAAATGTAGGGTAGCATATAAGATTTATGAAAAATCGATCCCTGGATCATCGTAGAGGTGCACATTACGTATCATGTTCCTTTTAAGTGTACTCCTCAGTGCGACATCAACCATGTTATCTCCTACCACACCTACTTTGGATTTGAGCGGTCAGACAACCCATTGGGATTCTTGTAGAAATTCTTTGGGCATGACATTGATGGGAGGACCGCTAGATTTACCTTCTGTCAGGATACGACCGTCGAATTCTACGAGGATGTGGGAGATTTTACTGACGATGAAGATCTCACACCATCCGAGATCGCATTTTACCGAGGTGTTTGCCGTGAAGAGATATCCGGGGGAGAAATGATTTCATCCGACAAGGAATGAGATTCCTCGGAAGATGAGAGCGACCCTTCTAAGGATATGACTTCACCCTTGGTAGTTTGTGGGTCCTAGGTAGTAATTGCTCTAGGATCTTTTTTCCTTTTTGATGTATATTTTGGGGTGAAAGATTTATATACTCGGTGTCGTGATATTTTGTTGTATTAATCTTTTTGGTAGTACTATGTAATATTTTGAGGGGTGGTGAATATTTGATTTTCTTGCTAACATTTGTAATGACTTCGGTATGTCTATGTTTAAATCTTAAGGGCCACTAAGACTCAGTATGTATGATTACGTATTTCTTTCTTTTAATGTTGTGCAAGTTAATTCTTTATAATTTATACTTTATTATAGGATTTTGTAAAGGTGGAAGAAAATGACAGCAACTTCGAAATGGGTTTTAAATAGAGAACGTTTTTTTTACAATAGCCTTTATTCATGAACATTTTACTTGTATGTACATGCCTTAATCAAACACAATATATATATGCTTTAACAAGCATAGGGTTCAAAAGAAGAAACACATAAACATATATATTGTGTTTGATTAAAGCGTGTACATATAATTAAAATGTTCATGAATAAAGACTATTGTAAAAAAAATCCTTTATTTAAAAATCATTTTGAAAGTTGTTGTCATTTTCTTCCACCTTTAGACAATGCTATAATAAAATATAATTTATAAAGAATTAACTTGCACAAAACTAAAAGAAAGAAATACATAATCATACATATTGAGCCTCAACACCTTAAGGTTTAACCATAGACGTACCGAAGTCATTACAAATGTTGGCAAGAAAATCAAATATTCACCGCCCCTCAACATATTACATAGTATTACCAAAATGATTAATACAACAGAATATCACGACACTGAGTATAGAAATCTTTTCACCCCAAATATACATCAAAAAGGGAAAACAATCCTATACTCAAAGCATTTACTTTTAAGAAAATGGATTCTAACATTTACTACCCAAGACCCACAAACCACCTAGGATGAAGTCATATCTCTAGAAGGGTCGCTCTCATCTCCTGAGGAATCTCATTCCTCGATAAAACACGATCTCGAATGGTATGAGATCCTCATTGTCAGTTAAATCTCCCACATCCTCGTAGAATTCAACAGTCATATCTTGATAGAAGGTAAATCTAGTGGTCCTCCCATCAACATCATGCGCAAAGAATTGCTGGAAGAATTGCAATGGGTTATTGGTTGCTCAAAACTAAAGTAGGCATGGTAGAAGATAACATGATTGATGTCACAATGAAGAGTATGCTCAAAAGGAAAATGATATGTAACGTGTGCCTCTATGGTGATCCAAGAATCGATTTTTTGTAAATCTTATATGCTATCTTACATTTTCACACCTAATAAACTCATTTTTGTAAAAAACTTTAATGAAAACAATTCATACTATTGTAGCATTCAATCCAATTTCGTGAAAGATTTTCATTCTACAAAAGGTCCTTATACTTGTTTTATTCACATAATTTTTACTAGAAAACTCTAATTTAAATATAATTCAAGGCTAACCTTATGTTTTAACACCCAAAGAACACATTTTTGACATAAAAACTCAAGGAAAATAGATCAGTACACAGGTCCAGAACAGGGCAGCAAGCAAGAAAATTTCAAGAAAGCATGTTTAAGGAAGTTTAACAAGCATAGAGTTCAAGAGTTGGAGAGACTCCCTTACCTCTTGATGAAACTCATGAAATTTAGAAGAAAGAATGAAGGATGTTCAGCTTTCAAATGTTTCCCTTCATAAGTAAAATGAACATTTTAAGTTACTAGAAAAGATGGAACAAAAAAAATGAAGAAAACTCAAGTCTAGACTGGAAAATGAAAATTATTTACCTAAACTTGATGGATCAATGACTCAAGAACACTAGGAGAAGCTTGGAAGAAGCAAAATGGACCTCTTTCTCTCAACGTTGGGCTCATGAAAAATGGAGGAATGAAGGATTCCAATTTTTTTTTTCTCTCAAGGAACAAGATATGGTGGAAGCTAGAAGATGACAAGCTCAAATGACACCTGAATGATCCTTGGCTGGCCATTTCAACATGCCACTTCATGCCTCAAATTGGTAGTTTTGCTTTTTGCAAAATTACCAAAAATGGAAGAAATAAGATTTGTCAAAATGAGTATTTTTGTTTTTTTTAACCAAAATTAGTTAATTTTATCTTGATCGCCTAGGTTATTGTGTTAATCTTTCTAGGAATACGTGTACCCAGAGTAAACCTCATACTGATAACACTCTCACATAAAGTTAAATTATATTACCACTCAGTGTGCAATACAATTTCGCTATAAATGAAATTTTTGTTTGAATAATTTCCAAATTTCTCTGAACTAAATAAATTATTCACACTAAAAATAAATATGACTAATACGAAACTTGTGCAAAGAATAAATTAAATCAGACAAACATATAATTAAATTACACGGTGCATAATTTTCACTGTCTAGTCCTTAACAGTGCAATGTTACACATGTAAAAAATAAATTAAGAAAATTTCAGGGTGTTAGAGTGCTCTTATTGCAGCCTTTGCAGTTGATGACAGTATCATTGATGTTCTTGCTACTACAGTGCATGATCACGACGATGCTATTGTGTCATAGAAGCTTGAATCAGTCTTCTTGTTCTCCACCTAACATACTCCATTAGTAGAGTATTCAAACTGATTGCAATCCCAAATCCAGTGAATGAGGAGAGAAGAACTGAGAGGATGGCATTAACATTAAGCTACAAGTTAAAACAGGGGTGTGTTAAATACTTTAAATATTTGCTTATCCACAATCAAATGACATAATCCCTGTTTGGATAAACTTCTCAACAAGGAGAAGAAAAAAAGAAGGCAAAATAAAATAAACATTTTCCCTAAGATAAAATTAATTTTTATATAAGCTAATTTGTAAAAGCTTTATTATTTATCTTCTACAAAAAGCTAATTTTAACTTATGCATAAGCTAATTTTAGCTCGAAATGACCTATCTACCTTGTGCAGGACCTAGAGAACACTACAGAACTCTAAATGAAACGTGTGAGTAGTCCCTGGAAAACCGAGAAAAAGATCTTCAATTTTGTCACAAATAAGCTTTGGTCAATTCGGTCATTTTGAGGGTCAAATTAAGAATGAAAATCACAGCCTCTGCATTTGAATAATTGGGCTATGAGTTTGGACTTTTGTTTTGTGTAATTAGTTTAATTAGATAGATTAGATGGGCCTAATCAAGGCCCATCCATTCCTTCTTATTAGTGTTAGTTAGTTAGTTAATTACTAGTTGCTCTATATATTAGTGTTAGTTAGTTAGAGGAGTTACTTCATTTTGTACAAAACTTGTTGTGCAATTTCTTTTCTCTTTTTCTCTCTTTTCTCTCAATTGTTCTTCATTCTTCTTCATCTTTAGACTTCTCTTCCACCATTTTCTTGCACAAAATTTTGTGACTTTTCATTGGTGATGATCATGGAGGGATAAACAATTAATCAATCCAAGGATCCACTCCAAACAAGAGTGAATTTGAGTTTTGGTTCGATTTTTCTACTCTTTGTGAATGTTCTTTTTAATCTTCAATTTTATTTTCATTTTTCATGATTATAATTATGTTTAGGATTGAAAATGGATTAGGTTATGGATTCATTTCCTAATTTCAAAATTTAATCACAGATTATTTGGATATTTTCCAACCTAATTTGTGATCTCAAACAATTTAGGGAGATTGATTCGATTGAACTTTCTCTAATGCATTTGAGTGAACTTTCACACTGAACATCATTCGTAGTAACTGTGATAATTCGATTTGCATTCGTTTGGTTAATTGAATTGATGTTTCTAATCTTGAACTATATTCTGTTCTTGTTCTTTCTTGTTTCTTGAACTCTGTTTTTGTATTTTCACATTCCTTTATAGTCGCTTACAAACCGTTTGATAAAAATTTTCCCCTTTTTGTTTATAAGTGAATGAATTTAAGAAGCATATTAAATCATATTTCTGAGTTCGACCTAGGTTAATTATGTACTGCAAATTCCTAGTTTTATTTGTTTTTGGAACGATTCGACATTTGTTATCGATTTTTATTGAAAATTTTATCCAAACATGACTTTGTTCAATAAAGTGAGGTGAAGGAACTTTATAAGTACTACATAAGACAGGACAGAAAGTAGATAATCTTACTATAGTATAAAACACATGAGCAAACAGGATGACAATTGCAAACTGGAAGCAAGCATAAGCCCACATGTAACTCCCGCTCACTGCCACCAAAACAAACGTGCAATTTTTAAAATTTGTTAAAGCATGAAAACCTTAAAATTTGTTAAAGCATGTAAACCATGATCAGCTAGCAAGTTCTTATGTTGATGAAAAACTAAAAGGTCAGTATCATGTCTGTTGCAGCTAAGATCAGTACAACTCTCTAGGGTACTGGTCTTGTTCCAATCACTTATCATTATAGAAATAAAAGAACAATATCAGCATTTGATTTATATAGCTACATGATCTTTTTCAAAAAATTCTAAAACAAATGAATAAAGTTAGCAAATTTAATGTTACGAGGAAAAAAATATTGAAATTACAGCTGTTGGCAATTTTGTTTCTTTGAACTAACCAAATTTAACTGCATCCTTAAATTCAATCTGTGGATTCTTAACCCAAGATTTACTTAGACATGTCAACCAACCAGTGCAGGGTAAAAAACATGCATCATGGAATGTTTGAACTGCATCTGATCCCACACATTTGTAGGTAATTCGTTGAAAAGTGAAATAGATTGTTCCTTGTTTCCAGTTCCATCTAGTTTTGTTGACATTCCAAATTTCAAGGGTATCCAAATGTCCAAATATTTAAAGATACAATGTTTTCGTTTCCAAAAAAGACCCAAATACTATGATTCAATGCTTTTAGAGACTCCAATTCTCTCAAGCACTCTATTTCAACAATATCCGTACTTGATGACCAAAAATTAACCAGCCCAAAAAGGAAATGAAATGGAGAAAATTAGGCAAATTAAAATTACTTTGATATGCCAAGGAAAATAAAAGGAAGGAGGTTTACCCATGGTTGAAGCAATCATAGATGAAAGAAGACCCAAAACACAGGAGAAAGGTAATGAAATGGCAAGAGCACGAGTGCCCAAAACTGAAACCTGGTACGCTAGAAATCACCGAGTCAGACATATTTCCAGTTTGGACAAAACACATTTGGAGAAAACAAGAAAATAAAGAGGGGAATGGGGGAGGAGTATACAACATTATATTTTAGAGCATTAAAAAAAATAAAGGTCAATGCTTGACAATTGGTTTCCCCCTATGTTCTTATTCCATCATGTATTCTAATATTTTATGATTTGTTCCCTAGTTAGTTGGGATTATTAGTATAAATAACTAAAGGTAAATCCTTTTCGTTTGATCATCACATTACATCTTATTCCAATACATCACAGCACACAAGTAAATATTTTTCGAAAACTCTTTTCACTCTGTTCTTTACCTCTATACCCAAAATTTCAAAATTCCAACATGGTATCAGAGTAATATCATCCTATGTGATTTGTCCCACCATTATTATGCTACCTAGTGTTCCCTAAAAAATGGAGCTCTGTTTATTTTCAAAAAAAATTGTTTAAAATTAGTTTTTCCTATTTAATTGTTAGGTGTCCCAGTAGACTCCTCCATCTTTGTTTATAATGTGGCAATCAGCCTCATAGACCCTGCCTATCTCCAACACCTTCATTGTGCTCAGATCTGTTATCCAGAACCCAGCCTAACACCATTTGCCACTGCACACTGTTGTCCACTATTGACCAAGGTCACCTTTCTGACCGGCTACCTTACCAAAAGGTTTTCCATCCAAAGTTTGTCCAAAACCCAGAATCTCACAGCTAAGGGACTGTTCACGTGCTCTCATGCATGCATTCGATGCCTTGCCAGCATGTGAAGGCCATGCGCTACCCTGCCGGAATTTGTTTGTCTCTGTTTGCTGGCATCCCCTAGGTCTGTTTTAGGGTTCAATCAGTCCTTACCTGGTTCTATTTTGTATGTTAAAAACCTCTATTTGATCCATTTCTCTTTTGTTTGCTTGGAGGCATGCTTGTTGCTGTTTCTGACCTTGCTGCTTGTGAGATTTCCCCTCAACATCTCCTTTGTTGTTCTGTTACTGTTTTTAGGTAGAGTTCTTGTTTCTGCACTGGTGTCGATGTTATACCTTAAAATACTTTAGAGTATCTTACAAATTAGAGTAAACCCCCATTCCAGTCCCTGAGTAAGCACCGGTCATTTAATCCCTGGCTTCACAAAATTTTCATTTTAGTCTGTAACTTTACAAAACGATATTCATTTTAGTCACTAGAAGTGAGGAATTTTAAATATAGGGACTCAGGTGACCAATGTTTATAATTTCAAGGACTAGAGTGGAGGTTTACCCTAGAAAATATATCTTATGATTAGTTTCCTTATTTTCTAGTTTCCATGTTTTTTAAGATTTTACTTTTTTCTTTGTAAGTTAGGATTATTAGCATAAATAGGGTGAGTGATTTAGGTTTTATTATGACATTAAATCTTATTGTAATACATCATAGTACATAACTAAATACTATTTACAGTCCTTTTTTTTCTATTTTCTCTTCCATACCTAAAATTCCATAATTCCAACACAAACATTAATAAAGAAGACTATCTTGTAAGTACTAAAGAGTCAACAAAACAGTATATGCTCATTCATGAGAAAAAAATGTATGGCATGGCAAATTTCATTAATGAGTGACTTGACTAATACAGTAACATCATAGATAAATTGCAGAGGGGAAAAATATCTCCTTCATAAGGTTAGCTAATAGAATTTAGAAACCACCTAAATTTCAAACAGTAATGTTAAGTTTTATTAATAGGTCCACATCAATACAAGTTTTACTAAATGTGATTGTTTATTTCAGAAATCTTCCAAGTCACATGCATGATCTCTGTCCCTTTAACTGCTAAAGTATTCTATCGTGTGTTTTCTTTTCTTCCCTTGATCTAAAATTCCATGTGTATGCTCAGAGTCAGCAGCAACAGCAGTCAAAACCTTACCTATTAAATTTACTCCTATTCTTTCATTGTGCACTCCAGCTCAGAGCAATCTGAATCTTTCTATTGCTCTTTACGACAAGAGTGTCTATTTTTATTCATAGGCCATCACACTCATCACTGAAGACGTTCACAGTTAAGGTACTCTAGATATTCAGTGTTCTTGGCTTCTTGCCAACATCATTCTCTTGCATGGTGATTCTCGAGGAAATTACAGAGCAATCTGTGATTTTTGGGGTTAATAAGGGTGGGTTTGTTGTTTGACAGAATATTTACAGGACTAGAAAAAAAGTTTCCTGATGCTTAGTTTGGTTGCATTATTGGAGTTGTACAGGTTTTGGTCTTCGCATATGCAGGACATCATTTAAAATTTATCAGACACACTGCTACAGCTATAATAAATCTGTTGACTGCCTAATTTATTTTATAAACGTTTCAGGCCATAGATTTGCAGTCATTTTTTTTATCGGCAAATGTTAGTTTATTAGTTTTGTTAGAAATGTCAGTTAGGGGGATTCGAACCCGTAACCTCTCCCCCCTCCCTTCTACCTTCACCCTTCCTCAACCACTGAGCCAACCTTATATCTCCTGCAGTCTTGTTAGAAATGTTTGGTTAGTTTTGTTAGATTTGCGGTCATTAATATGTATTTCTAGAGAATTTGGCTCTACAGCAGAAAATATTGTAGAGTATGATACACATACATTAGTCCAATTCCAGGCCAATTAATAATGAAATAGTCAAACAGATTTTGAAATTATGAGTGACAACATCAACATATTCAGAATTTTCTAGTTTTGGGTAATTACATGTCTGATTTAAAAAAAATGTACAGCCCTCAAAATGTTACATGTTTAAAACAAATTATAGCTAAGCCTGTAGTTCATTATGTTAATTACTTACACTGTCTGGAACCATTATTAGGCCTGGCTGTAGTTATTTTTTTCACATGTTTATTATCTATAAAACATTATCCTACTATAAATAGATAGTAGCTGCTAGAATATCTATGCTAGACTTTAGGAAAAATTTCCTGCGTTTGTAAAGGATTTGATTTTTGTACAATAAAGTAGAAAAGGCCACAGACATACAATAAAGGATTTGATTTTTGTACAATTTTTCAGAAACAGGAAGTAAAGGAAGCGTTGAAAAGAATGAGTAATGGTAAGGCGGTGGGGCCAGACAACATACCTATTGAAGTGTGGAAAACTCTTGGAGATAGAGGTCTTGAG
The DNA here is from genome assembly GCF_000004515.6 of Glycine max. NCBI lineage: Eukaryota > Viridiplantae > Streptophyta > Magnoliopsida > Fabales > Fabaceae > Glycine > Glycine max. Next base: position 1,558,873 of record NC_038249.2, on the reverse strand, counting down.
TGGCTCACCGAACTCTTTAACGAAATTATGAGGTCAAAACGCATGCCGGAGGAATGGAGGAGAAGCACGTTAGTGCCAATCTATAAGAACAAGGGGGATATACAAAATTGTACAAATTATAGGGGAATCAAGCTCATGAGTCATACCATGAAATTATGGGAAAGAGTGATCGAACGGAGATTAAGAAAGGAGACTCAAGTTACTGAGAATCAATTTGGTTTCATGCCGGGAAGGTCGACCATGGAAGCGATTTATTTATTACGGCGGGTGATGGAGCAATATCGCATGGCCCAACAAGACTTGCACTTGATTTTTATTGACTTGGAGAAAGCGTATGATAGAGTGCCTAGAGAGATTCCGTGGAAAGCTCTAGAGAAGAACGGGGTCAGGGTTGCATATATTCGAGCTATCCAAGATATGTATGATAGGGTATCGACTAGTGTTAGGACACAGGGTGGAGAGTCAGACGATTTTCCCATCACAATTGGTTTACATCAAGGGTCAACCCTTAGCCCCTACCTTTTTACCTTAATTCTGGATGTCCTCACGGAACAAATCCAAGAGATAGCGCCGAGATGCATGCTTTTTGCAGATGACATAGTCCTCCTTGGAGAGTCGAGGGAGGAGTTGAATGAGAGGTTGGAAACTTGGAGACGAGCTCTAGAAACACATGGCTTTCGCCTAAGCAGAAGCAAATCGGAGTATATGGAATGTAAGTTCAACAAAAGAAGGAGGGTTTCTAACTCAAAGGTGAAAATAGGAGACCATATTATCCCTCAAGTCACACGGTTTAAATATCTTGGGTCTGTAATACAGGATGATGGGAAAATTGAAGGGGATGTGAATCATCGCATTCAAGCAGGATGGATGAAATGGAGAAAAGCATCGGGGGTGTTATGTGATGCAAAGGTACCGATCAAGCTAAAGGGAAAGTTTTATCGGACTGCGGTAAGACCGGCGATTTTGTACGGAACAGAATGTTGGGCGGTCAAGAGCCAACATGAGAATAAAGTAGGTGTAGCGGAGATGAGGATGTTGCGGTGGATGTGTGGTAAGACTCGACAGGATAAAATTAGAAACGAAGCTATTAGAGAGAGGGTTGGAGTAGCGCCTATTGTAGAGAAGATGGTGGAAAATAGACTTAGGTGGTTTGGGCATGTAGAGAAAAGACCGGTAGACTCTGTAGTGAGGAGAGTAGACCAGATGGAGAGAAGACAAACAATTCGAGGCAGAGGAAGACCCAAAAAGACTATAAGAGAGGTTATCAAAAAGGATCTCGAAATTAATGGTTTGGATAGAAGTATGGTACTTGATAGAACATTATGGCGGAAGTTGATCCATGTAGCCGACCCCACCTAGTGGGATAAGGCGTTGTTGTTGTTGTTGTTTGTTCTTGGCTTTTATCATGGTATCTCTTGATTTGTGACACAAAGGGTCAATGTAAAAAACTGCAAGTTTCACCTTCATCCTTACAGTTTCAATTGTGTGAGTTTAATCTTATAATTTTAAACCAATGTCAACGTAGGGATCACTTCAGTTAGTTTCATTTGTAATATACAAATAAAAAATGATCCAACAATTTTGGTCTGAGTTACCAAGATCAGTAGCATACCAGTAGCTCCTCAAGAAAACAAAAGTATGCAAGCATGCTGACCAAGACAAGTACCGATACATCCTGCCATATCCTGCATAGTACATTATTATTAGGAAGGAAGTCGGCAATTGCCTAGTGAATTATCACAAGTTTGCATACCTGACAAAGCATTGTTTCCTGATAAGTGTGTGACATTGTTCAAATTCAGACATAACCAGCACATCTTTTATTACACAACCCAGCAGCCAAATACATACAGAGTAAGCTTTTTCGTTGGCTTGGTGAATTTTGGGATTTTATCCGTAGTCTGGAGCAGTTTCCTTAATTAACTACAGTTTCACTTCCCGAATGATTAAATCTTTAAAATTAACTTTAGTTACAACCTTTGAAATTTGAAACCTATTAGGAGGTCATTACTATTGTAACTATGCTCTAATAATTTTTTTTTTGCACGGCAACTATGCTCTAATAATACCTTACTAGTATAAATACATCCTATAATGGTCTTATTTAGACATACAACTGAGCTTTCTCTGATACTCCATAACTTCGAGTTTGTAACACAGGCCAGCAACCAATTACATAAGGATTAGTCTTTTTGACTTGTTCAGTGAATCTCGGGTTTTCCTCCACAGTTTGGAGCAGTTTCTCACGATTAACTACAATACTTTTTCAAGGATTGTATATGTAAATTAACTTGCAGCTAATGAAACCTAGCAACCCGAGAAGTGATCCATGCAATATTACTATTTGGCCTTAAGAAGAAAACTAAAATAATGAAAAGTGTTGGTGTTGGAACTTTTAGGTCTCTCCTATGTTAGTGTGAGATTGAACACAAAAATGAGTTGCACACATTGAAGAAATTAAGCTTGCCTGTAAGAAGTTACTTCTCTCTGTTGTGGTTCTGGTGCATTCAATGGCTGCCGAGTAACAGTTTGGGGATTAGAAATTTTCAAGAGTGTTACTGGAAGGTTTTGGACTTCCTGCTTGCAGACATCACAGGTCTTGTTTCCTTTGATACTAAACCACTTTACTGCACAGTCTTGGTGAGCAAGTGCAAGCTCACCTTTACAACTGCATTCCATCCTAAGAGTATTCCCTCCTTCCACAAGCTCCACCAAACAAATCCTACAAACTGCATCTTCCTCCGGAATATCCTCAGAAGCATCTTCATTGACTGGAAATGAAGCGGTGAGAAAATACTAGGTTAGAACTAGTATATAGTATATGTAATTCCCCTGTATACTATTCATCAAAAAAAAAATATACAGTTTCAATTTTCCTTTGAAGCATAAGTCATGTTCAAATAGTCAAAAGAAATAAATCCTCTTGGGAATGCACATACAATGGCTTTCAACATATTAAAACTAAAAGGAAGAAAGTATAATTTGTCCCCATCTTTTATATGAACATATTGAGGAAAAGAGGAATCGACAACATCCATGTATGCAAGAAATGCTCAATGAGGTACACCACTACAGTGACAGAACATAAAACAAAAGTAAAGAATAAAGAAATGGAACAGAATAAATTCAAAGTTCATAACAATTCCACCATGTAAAATGCTGAGTTTTCACCCAAACAAACAAGAACTAGAAAAAGAAAAGGTTCATAAAAAGTATTCTTCATTAAACAAGGGACAAAAATATGAAGAAATTTGACAGATATAAGCATGGCCACTTTCTTGAGAATCCCACTCATACTTTTGCTTCAACTGCAAAGTACTTGAAATTAAGTTATAACTCCTCTCTTTTCCTTCCTCTACGGAGTATCTGAAGGAACTCCTTCACATTGCTAACTTTATGTATGGTTCAGCAACTGATATTAAAAAAACCTTGCTTGCCAAAACACCTCACTGTTTCAGATCTCATACTCTTGATCAAGAAATTTAAAAGGGATACCTAGACGAAAGTAATATAGATTCCGTATATTATGAAGATTTACCAATCTCTGATCCCAAAGCATTGTCAGCTGAAATGCCACCACTAGTGCCTGGAAGTGATCTTACAGAAATTACACGAACCAGCCTTCTAGAATCTGTATGCCTTAAATTAGCAGTTTTGATATTAACTGGAACCGAAACAGATCGAGTCATGTGCTGATTTACTTTCACTTTCTGTACAAAATGAAAGTATTCATCAGTGCAGCACATCTTAAGTATCAAATTCCATTTCCTATATTAGAAAAATGTAGAAAAACTTTGACTATGATGACTAGAATATAAAAGTAGTTTTTTTTTATTTACATCATGAAACAAGAATGAACAGCAGAAACATACACTTAAATCAGAATCACACCCTAGATGTCTTCCATGTACATTCTCTACACCTGAATTTGCAGTTGGGGTAACCGGCAACGAATGTCCTGCTTTGGTTGAAGAAGCGAACAAAAACTTGTTAAGAGAAAGGGACCGCGAAGTCGAAGGCTTATTATCCACAGGACCATCAGATGGTGAGGCATCAGGAACAATCAGAACAGTCCTTTCACTATCCTGTGAAGAATTCTTAGCCCTAAAGCTCCTCTCAGAGAGTAAAGTTCTCATGGTGGACTTGATGGCACTGGCTGAATTTGGCCTTGGGGGTAGCCCTCTACTGGAACCTGCACTTGATATCAATGTAGGACCATCTGTCTTGTTAAAAGATGATAATGCATTTTCCACTGACCTTGCTGGTATTTGCAGAGAGGAGAGGCTTGGTCTTCTGGAGGATTCTGGAATCAAGGAGGTACTGTCACCAATCCCATTTCCAGCACAAGTCTAAAAGAAAAGGCATCCAATGTAGTTCACTAAAAAAAGTAGCACAAAAAGAAGGAAAAAAAAATACTGAAAGTTTTCTTGTTTACAAAGAAGGAGAAAACAAAAGGCAAAGTTCTGTTATACCCATATGGTAAAAAATTGAACTTTGCATTATCCAAGTCCCTACAGCTCAAAACAAATGAAACCCATTTGGTCTGAAGAGAAATCAAAGCCACAGGCAATAGGATTTTCAGCTTTCAGCACTGAGGATTTCAACAAAGGAGGGTTTTGCATAATCACCTGATGGCGGAGAAGAAGAGCAGGATCTGCTGCCTCACTTTGAAGTTCAGCAGCTGCGTTGTCCATCAAAGACAGATTCAGAAGAAATGAAAACGATACTATTTGTCAAGAAAAGGGGCAAGACTGAACTCAACAACTATGATACCATCACCTACCTCAGATACAACAAAATAGAATAATAATGATGTTAGTAAAAGGAAAAGGAAAGAGAAATGAATAATGGAGGCATGAACTATGTGAGTGGATTGAAGTTTCGAATATATTAAGATAAATGAAATTAAATGATTTTTGCAGAATTAACTATTTTAGAATTGCTACTACGGCCATTATTATCACCCGCCAACTTGTCACTTTTATCATATTCTCACTTCTTCCACCAATCTCTCTTGCCTTTGACAGGGGAAACAAATAAAAAGAAAGAAAATGGATTAAATGAAAATAGAGATAAATAAAAAGAAAACAAGTAGAGAGAATTTTACGCTAATAATACAAAAAAAATTACCTAATTATTTACCCAAATGATACATTTTACTGAATTATGTAGAACTAATTTTAAATCGGTATCTCAGCAATCAATTTCATACCTTGATTTTTTTCTTAGTTAAGAAATAAATTCCTAAGAATCGATTTTTTAACTCGTTTTCATTTTTAAATTGATATTTTTTTTTTGTTTTAATTTTTTTTGTTTTTTTTGTAATTATTTTTTATTTCATTTATTAGTTATTTCTTTGTATTTTTTTCTTAACTCGTTTTTTTAAGTTGATATTTTTGTTTTTAATTGTTTTTATTTTTGTTTTGTAAGTATTTTTCATTTCATTTATTAGTTATTCATTTGTATTTTTTATGTCTTTTATTAGTTATTCCTTTGTATTTTTTTATGTCTTTATAAAAAAAGAAAATTTGATTTGTAGTTAATAAAATTTATATTTATCCCACAAATTTACTTGAACTAAAAAATAATTTTTAGTTAACATGAATTAGAATGGAATTAGAAATAATATAACAATTTGTTTTTAACTAAAAAATAATTGTTAGTTAACATGAATTAGAATAGAATTAGAAATTATACAACAATTTGTTTTAACATTGTTACCTCAAGCTTCCAACACGATGAGGGCATTTGCTTTTTGAGTGACCTGGGTTGCGACATATGAAACATATCTATTTCGATGTATATACGAGAGGATACTAGACGACCTTTAGAATTTCTTTACATTTTTTTGTCATACTAGATTGGTGGTTCGTGACATTGTGGGCAATACGCTTCATTGCACAATTCGCCAAACAATCATTTGTACACATTTGAGGCACTTTGTAATGTGTACACAGGATCTATGTAAACCTTATACTTATGGTGAGCATGCTTACAAGCAACAACGACATGTGAACAAGACATGTGTATCTTTTGGAATTTATCACAATGACACCACTTTTAATGATGAAATCCTACCTCCCAAGGGCATTGGATAGAAGACTCCAAGAAGATTTGGTCAAATATTCAGGAGAAGGCCCTAGGGTTCTCATGAGCCTTAAGGTAGATTTTGGGCTCATGGGATAAATATGAGTTCACTTATCTTTGTACATATTAGATTAATGTTTCATTATTTTTGGGCCTTATATTTAGGGTTCCATAGTGTATGGAGGGTACACTAGTAATATAGGATTTTTCTGCCCTTGTATTTTAGGGTACCTAGACTAGTTTTTGTATTAGGGGTAGTTTTGTAATTTCACATGCATTAAGTGCACTATTTGATGTGTGTGTGTTGGAAAATAAATTTAATTGAATTGGGAGAAGATCAATCTAATTAAATTTTGGACCATCTTAAGGGGGAGGTGAGCATTTGCTTGCTACACCCCATTGTCACATCATATAGTCACACTTTGTGCATGTCCTTCATGCTTTACATGTCTCATGACACCTAAACACACTTAGTGGAGAATCTTGGACTTGATCTTGGATTAGTGGGTTAAACCATAACTAAAATTCACTAATCACAATTAGTGAAATTTTCGTTCCACCAATTCAAATTCAAATTCAAGTAAAATTTGAATAAAAATTCAAATTCTCCTCCAATTTTGTGTGACACTTAAGCTATAAATAGAGGTCTTGTGTGTGCATTTCTTCATCTTTGATCATTTGAGAATTGCATTTCAAAGTTCAAACCTTATTTGAGGCACAAAATTTCAAGCTCCTTCTCTCCCTCTGCCTCCACTCATCTTCTCCTACCTTCAAGCTCTTATTCATGGCTTCCTATGGTGGTGAGCTTCTTCTTAACTCATCTTCTTCTTGAAGTGGCATCTCCAATCACCTTTTCTCCTTCTCCATTCCGCTTCCATTGATCTTCAAGAAACAAAGGACTCCATTGATGAAGAAGATCCAAGGCCTACAAACTCCACATGGAGCTACATCATGTGGTATCAAGAGCGTCTTCGTCTAGGTGATGTTCTTTTGCTTCCTCTATCTTTTTGTTTGGTCAATTCACTTTAATTCCTTGTTCTTCATCTTATTCTCCATGTATATCCTCCATTGTCTTGTGGTTTGGTGCTGTTTAGAGTAGATTCAAAAAAATAAACCGATTAAATCTTAGATCTACACTTATTTTTGCATTTCAATGGTTTAAATTTTATAGATCTACTCTCGAATCATGTTTTTGTGTTGATTTTAGGTTCTATCTTTTTTCAGTCATAATCTTCTTGTGCTGAACCTTTAGATCTAAATTTTCTTCCAAAATATTGATTATAAAAAAAACACAAAAAATCTAAGTGTAAATCACTTAATCCATGTTGTCTTAGAGTCATGTTTAGTCATAATAATTGTCACATTATGTTCTAAGTTTGTGTTGAATTTTTATTTTGTTGATTGAATTCTAGATACATTTGTTTATGTATTCTTGTCATTCTTAGCCTATCTTTTTAATTTTGAGTCTAAATCAATTCCTAGAAGTAGTCTTGTTGTTGAACTTTTTTTTTTTTGTTTTCTAAGTTTCCTACATGAAGCCTATGAAGAAGTTGAGTTGTGGTGTTGAGTTATGGCTGGATTTACGAATCAAAATAAGTCTTAAGCTCTTTTGAATTGTGTTATTCAAGACAATTGAGCATAAGCAAACAAAAATTGTAACTATCCAAGCTTTAAGCAACATAAACACTACTCTTGATTTCTAGGTTGAAATCGCTAGTGCTGACAGCTTGAATATACAAACTTGTAAAAATTACTGAGAATTGGTCACTAAGAATTTTGAGCTGAAATGCAGGCAGGAAAATTAGTGTAAAGAAAAGAAAAAAAAAAGTGAAAGGGAAGTTTGCTTATTGTTTTGGCTCAAAATTTGTTCTATAATTGGTGTCTATTTTATACCAATCTTATTTCCAAAATTTCAATTGAAAAGTAGTGTGAAAACAAGTGCCAAAACTAGAGGTTTCTTGAGTCTTTTTTTTTTTTAGTTTTTTTTACTCCACTCTAGAGCCATTATAGGTTTCTCTCTTTGAGTCCTAACTTGCTTTTATGTGCCTTTCATTGCTTTAATTGTTGAATAATCCTTGAAAATTTGTCTCGTTAAAACTCTATTGGTTTAGCTTTCATTTCATTTTTTTGGTCTTTGGTTATTGTGTATCTCTTTGTTTCCTTGTTTGTGAGTTGCCATATAGGGAATTAGAAAGGAGGATTGGTGTCATCCCTTGAAGAATTTGAGTCAAGAAGCAAGGGACCAACTACCTTAAGAGCTATTGGGCTAAGAAGCACTCCAAATTGAGTGAAACACCAAAGAGAGAACAACCATCAAAATTGAGGACTTTTTTGTAACTTTGTAATTGGCAATTTACTTACCTTCATTGCTTTCAAATTTTGTAACAAAAAGGTCTTTCATTGGAAGTGTGTTGGAAGCCTCCAATAGGTTGCCAAACTTCCATTTGTGTGTAATAATTTTAGGCAAATTTTCCCTTAGGATAGTGAGTGTTTTGTTGGGAACCTTAAATGTGGTCATCCAAACACTCTTAGGATTCACCTAGTTTACATTTCTTGCATTTAGATTTCTTACTTACTTTCATAGCTTATTTTCTTTACTAGTCACACCTAGTTTATCTTGTTATTGCATAATACTTTGTTCTTTCTTATCACGCTTATCTTGAGTTCTTTTGAATCCTAGCTTTTACCTTTTTGCAAACCCCCAACAAGAAAGAACCACAACTTAGGAACCAATATAAGTCATCATTCATCTAGTGTTAATGGTGAGGGTACTAGGCATAAGGATCTTCTATCTAGAATCTTAGATGATTTGAGTTACCTCAAGTCATGGAAAAAAAAAACTAAAAAGAAAAGAGAGGGTAGAAATAAATCAAGATAAGAGGGAACAAATAAGGGAAGAAGAAAGAAGAAAAATACTAAAAGAGTTAAGAAAAGAAAAACATGCCTCCTATAGTAGTCATGACTCCTGCAAGAGCCTAAGTGAAGAACTTAGTGACTATTATAGAGGAAGGCATAGGTCACGTCCTAAACCTCACTCCCATAGGAGAGAAAAGGAAAGAAAGTCTCAATAGGCTAACATTAACCTCCTATAATTTCATGGGAAAGACAATGTAGAGGCTTATTTAGATTGGGAAATGAAGGTTGAGCAACTCTTTGCTTGCCATCATACAAGTAAGGAAATGAAGGTTCCTTTAACTACTGTTAGCTTCTAAGGGTATGCCCTCTATTGGTGGACTTCCCTTGTTAGGGAAAGAAGGATTCATGGGGATCCTCCAGTAGAGTATTTGAATGACTTGAAAAGTGCCTTAGGAAGAGGCACATCCCCTCCTACTATGAAAGAAAGCTTATGGACAAGCTCCAAAGGCTTAGACAAGGGAGTATGAGTGTTGAAGAGTATAGGCAACAAATGGAACTACTCCTTTTGAGAGTTGGGCTTAGGAAGAAGGAAAGAACAAGTATTGCTAGGCTCTTGACTAAATATGGAAGTGAGGGACAAGTTTGAGCTCCTTCCATATAGGGACCTAGATGACCTAGTCCAACTTTGCATAAGGGTAGAGCAACAACTTAAAAGGAAGCCTACTTCAAAATCTTATGGCTCTCACTCTTATCCAAAGAAAGACCAAGGTCAAGGCATCTTAGGGTCTACACCTTCTAAGCCCAAAGATGATAAGGGGAAGACAATTGAAAAGAAATCCCCTAAGGCTAGTATACAAGAGAAGACTAGCTCTATAAAGTGCTTTAAATGTCTTGGAAGATGACACATTGTTTCTCAATGCCCCACCAAGAAAACCATGATTATGAGGGGCCAAGACATTTATAGTAGCCAATATGAGGTTAATACTTCACCTTCCTCTAGTAAAAGTAAAGAAGCAAAAGGGGAAGAATCTAGTGAAGAAATCTAGCCCCAAGAAGAAGGGGACCTTTCAATGGTCAGAAGGCTTCTAGGAAGCCAATCTTGTGACTTGACCCAATCTCAAAGAGAGAATATTTTTCACACAAGGTGTAAAAAATTTTGTAACATATGCTCTCTCATTGTAGATAGTGGTTCATGTTGAAATTGTTGCAGCACAAGATTAGTCTCTAAGTTGAGCCTTGCTATCACTCCCCATCCAAAGCCTTACAACCTTCAATGGCTCAATGAACAAGGGGAGATGATATTTAATCAACAAGTAAAAGTGCCCTTCTCCATTGGAACATATAAGGATGAAGTGATTTGTGATGTAGTTCCTATGGAGGCAGGACGCCTTCTCTTAGGTAGGCTATGACAATATGATAGGAAAACCATCTATAATGGCCTAACTAATGAGATAACCCTCACCCACGTTGGAACAAAATTTGTGTTGCATCCTCAAACACCTTCACAATTGGCCAAAGATCAGTTAACTATGAAAGATAAAAGGGATGAGGAAGAAAAACTAGAAAAACAAAAGAAAAAGAAGGATAGAAGGCCTTTGTAGAAGCATATATGATATGAAGTTTTGATGATGCAAAAAATGAGTGCGGTTCAAGTCAAGAATTCAGAAGTGCAAGAAGAATGATGTACTTAGTTGATAGGATCTTAGAAAGAATTCCTTAATTGATGTTGCACAAGTTTGGCTAAAGGAAATATTTTACAAAAGTTTTTGAAGAACAATTATCTTTTCAAAAATATGATATTTCCTTTCTGGTAATCGATTACCAGAGGATGTAATCGATTACTAGTCGCTAAATTGATTTCTGAAACAATTTGCAAATTTTGAATTTGAATTTAAAATCCTGTAATCAATTACACAAGGTATGTAATCGATTATCAGAAGTTTAAACTGTTTGTAACAACTTTTAGAAATTTGAATTTAAATTTTAAAAGCTTGTAATCGATTACATCATTTGTGTAATCGATTACCAGACACAAAAATTCAAATTTCAAGGCTAAAAAGTCACAACTCTTCAGAAACTAACTGTGTAATTGATTGTCATATTTATGTAATCGATTACTAGTAAGGAATTTTCGAAAATAACTCTCAAGAGTCACAACTATTAAAGAAGTTTTTGAATGGCAATCAAAGGCCTATAAATAGGTGACTTGGGATACAAAATTCCTTAGAGTTTTTTTGAACAACATTGTCTTATCCTCTCAAAACCAAATTGTCTTATCACTCTCAAAATATTCCTTGGCAAAATACTTGCAAATTCAATAAGGAATCTTAATCGATCTTCAATTGTAATATCTTTCTCTTAAAGAGAGAAAATTCTTCTTCGTCTTATTCAAAGAGATTTGTTTAAGAGACCAAAAGTCTCTTAAGTTGTAAGGATATCTGAACACAAGGGAAGTGTGTCCCTATGTGGTTCAGAGTTTGTAAAAAGCTTTTTACAAGATAGTATAAATCTCAAGTGGGTTGCTTGGGAACTGGACGTAGGCACATGGGGTGGCCGAATCAGTATAAAATCTGAGTTTACATTCTCTCTTCCCTTAAAATTATTTTATTTGTTGCTATTTATCTTTTGCTTTAAAGAAGTTTTTTTTAATTGTCTTTTGAGTACTTCATATTAAGGGTGCATTGTTAATTCAAAAGAGAGTTAAATTTTAATTGGGATTAATTTTTGTATCTTAATTCAACCCCCCTTCTTAAGATAACTGAGGCCACTTGTACAACAACCTTGTCTTCGAAGGCTAAGGAGAAGGAAAAAGAGGAAAAGGATTCCTCCAAGAAGATTGTTAAGAAGGAAAATCATTTTGCAACATATCAAAAGAGTACTCCTTCTTAAACAATCCTTCTACCTTCTCCTATCAAGGGAAACATCCCTTAGCACTGTCATACCTCTTGAGGTTAAGGTTATTCCTCATGTAAAGGAGTTGTTGGATGAGGGTTTCGTTCGTAAGAGCTTAAATCCTTGTACTTTGTTGGTGCCCAAAATAGGTATTATGAGGCACTGAATCCCTATGATAGACGGTATTATGAATGTGTTGAGTGGTGCAACCCTTTTTTGTAAAATCACTCCTGCATCCAACATCTTCATGATTCACATACATAGGAATTCATTAGGTAGGTTTGTTCTTATTTTTAGTTTCAATACAAACTTAGGTGTTTATATGGGACACCTTAGGTTTGTCGTACTTTTTGGTAGGAGTAATCAACATGAAAATACAGAAAAAAGTATGTTTTATTGCATTACTTTCCTTAATTTTTTAAATAGTGATCAAGGGGTTCTCACGGACCCTAAGAGAATAAAGTTCATTCCTGAGTAGCCCACTCCACCAAGTATAAGGAAAATTTGGGGCTTTCATGACTTAACAAACTTTTACAAAAGGTTTGTCTCATATTTTTCTATACTTGTAGCACCACTTATTGAGTTGGTAAGGAACCATGTTCCCTTATGGGAAGATGCCCAGGAAAGGGGTTTTCAGACCTTACCCTACTCCAACATACCAAACACCACTAATATATATGTTTTTATTCTTTTTATAGGTGTTGAGGGAAGAAGCCCAGAGTTTTAAGAACCTTTGGATTTGAGGTCAAATCCTTTTTAAGGGGGAGGGAATGATGCAATCTTACCCCCCTCCCCCAAGGGCATTGGATAGAAGACTCCAAGAAGATTGGGCCAGAGATGCAGGAGAAGGCCCTAGGGTTCTTATGAGCCTTATTAGGGGTAGTTTTGTAATTTCACATGCATTAAGTGTACTATTTGATGTGTGTTGGGAGAGAAATTTAATTGAATTGGGAGAAGCCCAATCCAATTAAATTTTGGACCAACCTAAGGGGGAGGTGAGCATTTGCTTGCTACACCTCATTGCCACATCATATAGTCACACTTTGTGCATGTCCTTCATGCTTTACATGCCTCATGACACCTAAGCACACTTAGTGGAGAATCTTGAACTTGATCTTGAATTAGTAGGCTGAAACATAACTAAAATTCACTAATCATAATTAGTGAAATTTTGGCTCCACCAATTCAAATTCAAATTCAAGTGAAATTTGAATAGAAATTCAAATTTCTCTCCAATTTTGTGTGACACTTAGGCTATAAATAGGGGTCTTGTGTGTGCATTTCTTCATCTTTTATCATTTGAGAATTACACTTCAAAGTTCAAACCTCATTTGAGGCACAAAATTTCGTGCTTTTTCTCTCCCTCTCCCTCGATTCATCTTCTCCTACCTTCAAGCTCTTATCTATGGCTTCCTACGGTGGTGAGCTTCTTCTTGACTCATCTTCTCCTTGAAGTGGCATCTTTAATCACCTTTTCTCCTTCTCCATTTCGCTTCCATTGATCTTCAAGAAGCAAAGGACTCCATTGATGAAGAAGATCCAAGGCCTACAAGCTCTACATGGAGCTACATCATTTAATCTAACCTAATCGGGAAATTTCTAGTTGTTTGCACCTCTCTTGGGTTAATTGCTTCTTGCACTAATAACCGTGTATCACATCAATCGAACTCAAGAACATGGTGAGAGTTGGCCTTTCTTTGTACGTCTTCCATAGCTCTGTTTAGTATTTTTGTATAAACATGGCCATATCTAGTAACTGCTTCTACTTCTCTCCCTCTTTGGTTGAATAGGTTATTACACCTTAGATAAGTCGATTTGACCAACTCACTTATTGGAAGACTTCTTGTTTTCTTGAGTACTAAGTTGATTAACTCAGCTAGATTGGTAGTCATGTGTCTCCATCGTCACCCTCCATCCAATGTGAGAGTTCATTTTTCTCACGGAATTTGGTTAAGCCAATTTAATGGCTCATTCACTACATGTTTCCTCCCTCAAATTATTGTAATAGTAGTTAAAAGCAGGTTCTATCCTTGCATATGATGAGTAGTTAAAAATATACAATTTCAATATTGTGAATAATATAGAATTAAGAGATATTTACTATGAAAAGAAAAAGTTTGACGCTCGCCCATATTGATAATCAATTTTTTTATGTCATTATTTTTGTACTTTTTCATGTAATTTTGTGCAATGTGTCGAATGCAAAACACATGCACACAATTCTCTGGCATCCACCCACTAACCCATCTTGAGTAGGCATTTTTTATCGACCCGTGCTTGTCTGAAATCAAACAAGGACCATTTATGGTGTGACATGCCTTTTCAAATTGCTAAGGAAGAAGAACCAAGATTTCGTTGATTCACCCTCGACAACGACGAAGACTATTGGAAAGATTTTGTTGTTCCCATCATGTGAAACAGCCACAAGCAGAGTCCCTTTGTACTTTTTGTACAACCAAGTTCCATCGACCTAAACAATGAGCTTGCAATATTGAAACCCATTGATACATGGTCTAAAACTCCAAAAAAAAAAGATGATGGAATTTGATAACACCCTATACTATTTGACCTTGTTCGATGGGAATTTGCAGTGTTCCCTTCTATACAACCATACCAAGAAGATATGTCTGCATATCTTATAGCAGTCATGGTAAATCGTGATACAATTTTTCCCAGTTGCCATAGATGATTTCATTGGCCTTTTGCTTTGCCAACCATGATTTCCTATAGGTCATAGTGTATCCTTAAGTTCTTTTGACATGTGCTATCAAGGCTAGCACTGAAATTGATGGATCATTGTTGATCAATGCATGTATACTTTTACTGATGAGCATGTAAAATAACTTTGCATGATCTTGTGATATGGCGGGATTTGAACTTTTATGGGCTTCATGGAGCTTTCTAATTTCCCATTTCTTACTTGCAAGGATGCTTGTTGCTCTACACCTCCAAGCACATCCATCATCATCATATTTGACAATTAGCTTTGTTGGATTTGATAGTTTGGTATTGTAATTAGCTCCTTTGTTCACATGATATTGTTGCAAAGCGTGTTGAACTTTTCTTCTTTGGTTTCAAAATGCATCCCTTCCAAGAGGGTTCCCACCAAATGTTGAACTTCTTTGTGATCCAACGTATGATCGTATTCAGAATCTTGAAAATAAGATTCAAGGTTAACATTATGCATGTGTGCTAGCATGTAGTACAATGGTACAATTGTTGATGGAGATATAGGATCAACCTCTTCATCACATTCTTCATGGGGTTGGTTGCATAAAATTTATTCTTCATCACTAAAGGGACCAAGTTCTTCGTTAGATAACCTGAAGTCTGCAAATTCAGGCTCATTTGGTTGAGTTAATGGGATATGTTTGCTTCAGGAGTACTCCAATATGCATGAGGTTGATCCTCAATAAGACCAAATGATTGTGAGGCTAACAAATTGGTGGAAATGGTGTGGAAAGAAGTTGTGTAAAATAAGATGTGGTTGGTTGTCATTCATGTACTTGTGGTTAGGTTAAATCTAATGTCAATTGGTAGAAATCGCCATGAGTATATGATGGGGTTGCATTTGATACATGTGCAAAACTGGATTGGGGATATGAATAATAAAGGGGTTCATGAGGCATTGGCTGAGGAATTAGGGTGGGAAGTGTATTTAGCTCAATGTTTGCATAAAGTTCAATAGATGAAAGAACCTCATGTTGGCGTATAACATCAATCATACATTTAACAATGTTGTCATCATCAGCAATTTTGATTGCCATAAATTTGAGCATTCTACGTCCAACTAGTTAGGGGTATCGAAAGGAGATTTCATCGACTCGGTCATATGGTTGAAGTTCGATCTTTTGGTGGATTCTTCTTTTCAAGGCTTTGAGTGTGATGCCTCGCTTTGACGTAAAGAACATTGGCTTGAGGCATTCAAATGTATCCCCTTCACCTTATTTGATTATTTAACCATTGTAGTGCACTAACCAATGGACAGATGAGGAAGACATATTGTGTATTGTGTTTGCAAAGTTGAAAGTAATTAATCAAGAAAGAAAGTGTTGTGCAGATATGTAAATGAAGGTGAATACACGTTGTATATATAGGAAAAATCTTAGACATGATGTGAATCGTTCATTTTTAACATACAATCAACATCGTTTGTTTTAGATTTTTAATTAAAGCAAAGGATTCCCTGATGCACTGATGCAAAGTAAAGGATTTCCTGATGCATTGACGCAAAGCATCAGATTCCCTGACACCTTGACACAAAGCAAACTATTTCCTAATGCACTGACGCAAAATATTTTTTAAATATCACAACTATTTTTATTATAAAACTAAGAAATTAGCAACAACGAAAATGAAAAACTTGACATAACTCTCTGCAAAAACATAGTAATACAATAATGAACAACACGCATGAATACTACATCATAAATAGGTTACACTTGGCCTACAAGTTGAATCTAACATGAAATAAAACCCTAACAGTAACTGATTATCTCGTTTCATAGATAACTTCTCAAGCTTCTATGATTTTTGGAATAATCAATTATCAAATGTGATAATTGATTATTTTGAAACACAAAGAACTATTAAGTTTCCAAACAGAATTTAATCGATTACAATATGTGGTAATCAATTATCTTGAGCTACAAATATTGTATTCTTTTGAAATTAGCTTGGCTAATCGACTACAAAACTTGGTAATCGATCAATTCGATAAAACTTACCAATATTTCAACAGAAGTAAGTTATGTTGCTTGTTCTAACACTTTGTAATTGATTACTTAACGTAGGTAATCTATCATACAAAGTTGAACTTATTGCTTCTTATAAACTTTGAGATCAATCCATATATCTTCTCATGTTTGATAACCACTAAGCATGAATAAAGAGAACTAAGTCCAAAACATCAACATTCCTAGTCTAAAAATATTCAATACAAATGCCACATCTTTAAAAATTTGTTTGGCATTACAAAAGTATTAAAACCAAAACATCCTGAGACTAGCCTTCAAGTCTTCAAACTCTTTAACTCAACACTTAACAGGTTTAGGAGTAATTTACAAAGATCATGAGGGCCAACCCCTTGTTGTGGCTACATTTTTTCCCCTCAATTTCCTACTCCTTGGGAAGTTGAAGCCATGGCTTTTAGAAGGAGCCTGGAGTTGGGAGCTCAACTATGTTTCTCCAATATGGTTTTTGAGATTGTGAATAGTTGGAACAAACATCTTAACAATCGGAACTCATATTTCGATGGCTTTCTCTCTGATTGTTTTAGGATGATTCATTCTAATCACTCATTTACTATTTTTTGGGTGATGAGATGTTGCGATAAGGTAGCACATGGTTTAGTTGAGTTATCTTTTTTTTCCTATGATAGTGTATGGCTATAAGAAGTTTCATCCCAAGTTACTGACCTAGTTTTATTTGATGTATTGAACCTTTCATTTTCTTATCAATAATATTAGTCATATTTTACCTTAAAAAACTAATTTCCTTGTGTGATATACATATATATTACTTATAATTGACAATGGATGAAATAACAAAAAGAAAACCCCAAACCATGCACATTAGTTTTTTGAGAAACAAAGCACAATTCACTTTTTTCTCTTAACCTTTGTGATAATGGCTTTCGAGTTACATTGATGTGATTGTTTAGATATTGAGGATCAATTCATGGCCACCAAAAACTTCTTTACAACAGGAAAAAAATGACAGGAGTCGATCATCTCAACAATTGTAAAGATAAGTGAAAATTGGAGAATCTTAAATGCTTGCATGACTTTATTTTGAGAAAAATTAATTTACTTCAATCATTTCAAGTACGTTAACATTGTTTTTACGTGCTTTTTTGAATTTTCACAATGTAACACATTGTAACAATCCTTGTTTAATTTTACTTCTTGAGATCAATTCGCCATATTGCCTTCAACAAAGACAAAAAGATCTTCCTTCTTAACCACAAAAGCCAAATGGTGATCCTTGTTCCCAGTTCGTGCACAACCTTTTAAACTTCATTGATAAGAATGAAGAAACCAAAACCATGAAGAAAATGTTCAATTAATGCAGCAATTTACAAGGATAGATGTGCATGTGCCGATTATACTTTAGTTAAGGATTAATAATAAAAAGTACTTGTTGTATATCATGAATAGTTCACTTAAACAATCATACTTAAATACAATTTAGTATTAGTATAACTCATTCATGTATAGTATTGTTGTGACTTGTGGTCCACTTTAGTAAGACTAATTTAAAAGGTTGTTGAAACTTTTATGAATCTATTACTGTGGATTGAGTTGGGTTGACATGTCAAATTATTTTTGAAAGTTTAATTACTGAATTGAAGTTAAGATACTCATTTTTTGCTTAATAATAACATGGTATTTCATGAACAACTCGAATGTAAAAAGATATATATTGAGAGTTTATCTAAAGTTTAAGTTAATGGAATGTAGCACGAACAATCAAAACCTATTAATAAGGTATAATTTAAAATAAAACTATAATTTATAATACAAATATCTAAGACCATTTATATAGTCTTTTAATCATTTAATTTTAAGAGCATATTTGGGTTTTCCCAAGCCTATCCTAAGTGAACCTGACAACAATGATAAGATGGGCCTAGAAAGGCCTAAATAAGTAGCATTTATAGATAAGACAATTTAGATATTATCCTTTGATAATATTTAGTTTTATTTTATTTTCCTAAACTTAATAGATTATGTCACTTGTATGGTTAATATTCTTTATAAAATCCTATTTAACATAGGGTGTGCACTGTTTAAGGAAATCATGAATGAAGAATATCAATTTTTTGTTTATCATTTTTAGTTGTAGAATGTTAGGAGTAGAGTAATGTAATCTTTGCATCATAATAATGGTGCTTTCATCACCTTACTCCCCTCCCACACCATCTGGAAAAAAAATTTCCCACCACCAAACAACCACCATCGTCCCACCCCTTTGCCTAAATACCTCACCCTTTTCTAGCATACTCATCTACCTTTCTCTCATCATCCAACCCTTTCTCTTATTGCCCATATGTCCACCTCAAACATTTTCCTTATCCCTATGCCCACACAGCGGTGCAAACACCATCATCGTTGTTGCACATAACGGACAACCACCACCTAGAATTCCATTTTCCTTAGTTATTGCGACACCCCAACCACCATTGTCCCAACCACTATCTTTATTCAATTGTTACTAGAACCCATCTACTTCGCTTTAGTGCCTACAACAACAGCAATCGTCACCGCCCCAACCATCATTGCCTCCACAACTGCCATGTCATCACACCTAGCAACTCCACACCACCAATCACAAGCCTATTGGTTCTCATTTCCCTCCCTTTTTAGACCCCTTCTCCTCCACCGCCACTGCCAATGTCTGCCACCACCACAAATGCCACCATCACTAAACATTTCCCCTTTTCTGTCAAATCCCCCACAAAGCATTTTGACATCATTCTCTTTATTTATGCAAATTGTTCCTTGTCAACCATTGCAATCTCCACCACTAGTTGCCATTTACCCCATAAAACAACAAGTTCAATGTGCCCTTTTCATTTTATCATCACTATTTGATGTTTACTCATCCATAACTTCCAAAATCCATACTCCAATTGCTAGAAAGAATGCAAAACATTCAACATTAGGATTTGTGAGATCGACATTGTTTTCCTCCTTCCCTAACTCATTCCATTGCCACCATCATCTACCACAAACCCATCAATGCCACCTTTGTTTACCACCACACATTTGTTCCCTATGTCATTGCCTCGCTTTGCAAGGTCATACACAACATCATCGAGGTCGGTTCCACCAAATTACTTGTCTTCACAGAGATCATGCTTCTCTTCCTTACACACTTTGTGTTTGCGCACCCCTTATAGCTCAATACCCTTCTCTTGTGCTTAAGAGAAACCACCAAGGCTGCAATCGCATTCGCCGACATTGTCACTTGTTTTTTCCCTCCCGAGCCCACTCTATGTTGTCGTTGTTGTTGTCTTTCTCCATACACTTGTCCACAGTGCTGACGAGACCAAGTTCATGTTGTTCATGGAAGCTACGTTTTCCATCATCTCTTCCATGCAACCCTCGTGGTGCCTAAGCTCATCATCACACAAACGATGGAAATCGCTATCACCACCGTTGCATGCAATTATGTCTCCAAACTTTAATATGAGACACCTTCAACAAGACCCAACATTTAATTTTCCCACATCACCACTGTTGATTCAATTTGCTGCATTTTTAATCAATCATTCCAAATCCACATGTTGCCCCAAAGTGCACAAACCCAACCCCACTTTCTCTTGATTCCTATGCGCCCCTATTTTTTGTTTTTGTGACTGTTAGTAACTGCACAATCAATGCCCAAAATACTCCCTCATCCCACCCTTCTACTTTTTCCTATCTTTTATTCTAAACCATTGGATATAATATTTTTTGAATCTTTCAATCTCAGCCTTCCATTCAAACATATGTTGCACCTTTCATGCGTTGAATTTTCAATGCCTATCTCTAACCCCTCTAAACCATCCCCTACACCACCTTACAACATTTCCAAAGCCCAAATTCTCACTACCTCTTTTTTTTACCCAACCCAAAACCCACATAGCAACTCCACCAACTCCAATCGAAGACTACTGTTACTAGTACCAACTTTGCTAATGGAACTACTAGCCATAGAAAAATGACCATCCCACCCTTTTAACTTTCTTATACACCCCTGACTCTTCTCCCTTCCTCTCTCAATCCTCCATCATGACACCCCCACCATTTTCATTCGTCTCTCACATTATTTTCTCTTTTCTATATTTGGTTGGACATATCTAAGACGTGGTAAGGTTTGTTTTACCTAATAAAATCGTGATTTGGTTAGCAAAATACACAATGGAATCATGTTTCCATTGTGTAAAAAGGAGTGCATAAAAATACACAACCTATATGTGATTTTATTGTGTAATATTGCCAACAGAATCATGTTTTCATTGTGTAATTTTTTTAATTTGCACTCTCTCTTACACAACGGAAACATGATTTTGTTGCACTAAATTTTTGTGAAAAAATAATAATTAATTTAGATATAAGTTAGATTTTATTTAAATTAATTATGATAAAAATTATATTAATGATGACACATTATCTTTTTTAATAGTAATCAAATTAATTGATATAAATTATTATTTTTTATTTAAATTTAAATTAATGATGACATAAGTTATCATTTTTAATTGTTATCAAATTAATTATGATAAAATTAATATCATGAATTGATTTGATTAATATTAGTAAAGGTAATTCATGTAATAAATTAATTAAGTTACATTTATAAATGGTAACTTATATCCAATTAATTTAATTTTAATTAAAAAAAAGATATTGATTACTATTAAAAAATAATAAATTATATCACAATTAATTTGATTGCTTTAAAAAGGTAACTTTCATTTATAATTAATTTAAAAAATTATTAAAATACACAACAAGATCATGTTTCGTTGTGTAAAAAGGAGTGTAAAAGAATATACAATAGAAACATGATTTTGTTGAAAAAAAAATACACAATAGAATCACATTTTTGTTGTATATTTTAGTACATAATTTTTTACACAACAAAACATGATTCCATTGATATTTTAGCAACAAAATCATGATTCCATGAAAATAGTATTTTCAAGGAAAAAAATACTTAAAACCCATGTGGATAGTGTCAATAGCAATGTTGTTGGTGTCAATAGTAGCTCCCATTCCAATCACGTGCAATTGTTTTTTCCAAACTCATCCATGATTCATACCATTTACATTCCTTTTCTACAACCATAAAGAAAAGCCTAAGTACGTCCAATCTCATTTTGTTAACGACCTTGAGGGTAAGGTCCACTGAACCCAACAACAATGATAGGATGAACCTAAAATGGCACAAATAGGCAGCTTTTATAGCAAAGATAATTTAGATGCTATCCTTTAATAATATTTAGTTTTTTCTATTTTTCTAAAATTACTGGATTATGTAACTTGTATGGTTGGTATTCTTTGTAAAACTCTACTTAATATAGGGTATGCATGGTGTAAGAAATCATTTTAGCCTAAAAAATGTCATTTTTACCTGGAAAAAACAACAATTGTTGTGGATGCTCTCTCAAGGCAGTTTTCTGATGATGCATTGCTCTTTTCTGTAACTTCCTCCCCTGTCCCTTCCTTGCTGGACACCATTAGAAATCATTATGCTCATGAGCCTTATGGTCAACTCTTGTTGCAACAATACTCCACAGATCCAAACAAGACTATTCATTCCAGGGTCTAAGATGGGCTTATTCTAGTCAAAGATTGTATCCTTGTTCTACTCATTATTGATCTCTGCCACCAACTCCCCTTGAATATCATGCCACCCCTATGTCAGGGCCTTCTGGCCTGAAACTCACTTTGGCAAAACTAGTTGCTTCATTTTTATTGTCTGGTTCATACATTGATGCCAAAAACTTTGTCAAAAATTACTCAGTTTGCCAACAAAATAAGTACCTACCACAAAAGAAATCGGGATTACTACAACCTTTTTCTATTCCAAATAGAGTATGGGAAGAACTGACAGAGGATTTTGTCACTCGCCCTCCTTCTTTTGGACACACGATGGTGTGGTTTGTTTGTGATAGGCTCAACAAGTCAGTGCATCTTATCGGCCTTCCTTCCAAGTTTGCTTCCCCTGACTTGGCTTCCTGTTTTTCAATAAAGATTTGGCATCTCCATGGTATACCAAAAACCATCACCTTTGACTGGGATTCCATCTTTCTCAGTTTCTTTTGGCAAAAGCTTGCCAAGCGGTACTTTGACCCTTATGAGGTGTTTCATCGTTACATATGAGCTACGTCTTCTATAGAGCTCATGCATTCATCTTATGGTTCACATCTCCCATCTGCGTTGTTATCATGTACAGTCTCTTCATCTCCTACCTTCATTAGAGAACTCACCCTCACCTAAGGACCTTGTTTCCCTTACCTCTACGAGACCTTTTTCCCTTCCTCAACTACAACCACTTTTCCCTCTCACTCTTATTCCAAACCCTCAGATTCTCATACCAATAGTCAAATGCATAAACCCACCTCACCCCAAACATCCAAATACAACCTACCCTCATCAATGCACCAGTCCAGTCCACGTGTCCAACTCCCATTTGATAGCCCACCCCCAGCGGCTATCTCTCCCTAATCCCAACACCCAAGACTTCGACTGTCAGATTCCAAACATAACCCCACCTAACCAACTCCCACTGTCAGATGTAAAATATACATATACTGATCTGATCTAAATATGCAAATCAATTTAAATGGCATATTCAGATCACGTTTCCAAAAAGTTAGCTTCCCTTTTACGCTTTCCGAAAAGGTTCAAACTTTTAATATTTAAATATTAAATTCAGCCACAAACTTTTAATATTTAAATATTAAATTCAGCCCTTTGAGAAGTGTACGCTTCGAAAAAAAAATCATTTAACGCTGAATGTTCACGTTTCTTCTTTAATTGAACAAAGCATAATAAAAACAAGGCAGAGGTATTATGTGGCTCTGATACCAAATGTAAAATATACATATACTGATCTAAACATGCAAATCAATTTAAATGGCATATTCAGATCAAGCAATGGAAATTAAAATATTACGTGCGTACCTCCAGCCATTGCAAATCGAACGCGAAGCGGCACACACACAAACCTGAAAGGCAGTTTTGTTCTTCCAGACCCTTACTCACTCTGAATAGATGATGTATTTTTTTGTTTTGAATAGAGAAGTGGGTTTGGTGAGAGCACCCCATCTTATTTATAGAGTCTATCCATCACAGAGCACAACTTGTTATCAGGACGTGAGATAGGAAGTTATCAGTACGTGAGATAAAGGATGGGTATGTGATTTGTTACTGAAGGTGGTTGCAAATATATTGCAAAGATATGGGTTGAATGTGGATGGAAAATGGACCAGATTCAGAAATAACAAAATTTTCTAAAAATAATAAAATAAAATAAAATAAAAAACGTGGAACCTGAACGTGGACTTCCAACATTCTACCACTTGGTCCATTTAACTCAACATCAACCGTAACAAGAAACATAATATATGAGTCATGGCGATAGGTCCTCTCATGATGAGTAGTATCTTCCATGTACCACAATATATCAAGTCTCTCAACGCTAGCTCTCAACTTAATGAATAAACCATATGTTTATTCTATATCTAAACTGAATGATTTTTCTCGAAATAAATAAATATGTGCACAAAACCATATAAGAAAATATCTAACTGAATAAGAGTTTCATTGAAAATAACAAATGTACGTACAATGAAATTACATCATGGAACCAAGTCCCATTCGTACTACATGATCCTTAAATTTCTTTGGTGGCATGCCTTTAGTTAAAGGATCAGCAATCATCAACTCAGTGTTGACGTGTTCAATGACCACTTTCTTTTCTTTAACACGTTCTCTTATGGCTAAGTACTTGATGTCAATGTGCTTACTTCGACTTCCATTTTTGTTGTTTTTAGCCATAAACACCGCAGCAAAGTTGTCACAATACAACTTTAATGGCCTAGAAATAGAGTCCACAACTCTAAGGCCAGATATGAAACTCTTCAACCATACACCATGCGAGGTAGCCTCAAAACAGGAAACAAACTCAGCCTCCATAGTGGAAGTAGCAGTCAAGGTTTGTTTGGCACTTCTCCAAGATACAGCTCCACCGGTTAACATAAAAATATAACCAGATGTTGATCTTCGTGAATCAACGCAACCAGCAAAAGTCTGAGTTAGAGTAGCCAATCACTTCCAAAAAATCAATTTGTTTGTACATGAGCATGTAATCCTTTGTTCCTTGAAGATATCTCATCACTTTCTTTGCAGCTTTCTAGTGGTCAATACCTAGATTACTTTGATATCTTCCCAAGACTCCAACAACGAACGCAATATCAGGTCTAGTGCAAACCTGAGCATACATAAGGCTTCCAACTGCTGAAGCATATGGAATATTTTTCATGTGATCCCGCTCAAAATCATTTTTGGGGCATTGACTCAAAGCAAGTTTGTCACCCTTCACAATGGGAGCTACACTTGGTGAACAATCTTTCATATTAAATCTCTCTAAAACTTTGTTGATATAGGTTTCTTGAGACAAGCCTAAAATGCCTCGAGATCTTTCTCTATGGATCTTTATGCCTATGACATAAGATGCCTCTCCCATATCCTTCATATCAAAGTTCTTTGAGAGAAATTGTTTCGCCTCATATAGCATACCCTTATCATTAGTCGCAAGCAGAATATCATCTACGCATAATACAAGGAAACAAATCTTACTCCCACTGACCTTCTGGTATATACAGTGATCCATGACATTCTCTTCAAAGCTAAATGAAGAAATGACCTCATGAAATTTTAAATACCACTGGCGGGAGGCTTGTTTCAATCCATAGATGGACTTATTAAGCTGCAGACTAAGTGCTCACCAACACTAGATAAGAATCCCTCAGGTTGTTTCATGTAAACCTCTTCTTCTAGATCACCATTCAGGAATGTCGTTTTCACATCCATTTGATGCAGCTCAAGATCAAAATGAGCTACTAATGCCAAAATTACTCGAAGAGAGTCTTTCTTAGATACAGGGGAAAAGGTCTCTCTGTAATCGATTCCTTCTCTTTGAGTGAATCCTTTAGCAACAAGTCTTGCCTTATGTCTCTCAATGTTGCCTTCTGAGTCTTTCTTTGTTTTGAAGACCCATCTACATCCAATGACTTTTACACCAACAGGCAACTCAACGAGATCCCAAACTTGGTTAGATGCCATAGAATCCATCTCATCCCTCATAGCATTATACCACAAATTTGATTCCTTAGAACTCATGGCTTGTGAAAACGTCTCAGGATCATTTTCGGCTCCAATGTTGTAGTCTGATTCTTGTAGGCACACTACATAATCACTAGGAATTGTTGTCTTTTTTACTCTAGTAGATCTTCTTAATGTTGTTTGGTCATCTTGCTAAGGAACTTTTCAACTGGTTCTTCACCAATTTGTTCAATATCATCATGTTGCTCCTCACAAACAACTTGATCTACATGATCACTTTCAACAGCTTGTGGAACTTCAATCACTGGTTGTCTAACACCTATTTTAACTTGAGGGGTGGGAATGACTACCAACCTATTACTTGTCCCAGAAGGTTCAGCTTCATATTGATCCCTTTCAGAAGAAATGTTCTGAAATTGATCACTCCCACTGATCAAGTCATTTTCAAGAAACTTTGCATTCCTTGATTCCACAATCCTAGTGTTGTGGGATGGACAATAGAACCTATACCCTTTAGACCTTTCAGCATATCCAATTAAATACCCAGTAATAGTCTTAGGGTCTAGTTTCTTCTCTTGTGGATTATAAATTCTTACTTTAGAAGAGCATCCCCAAACGCGTATATGTCACAAACTTGGTTTCCAACCCTTGAATAACTCAAAAGGTGTCTTTGAGACAGCCTTGGTTGGAACTCGGTTTAATATATACGCAGCCATCTTAAGAGCATCAATCCATAAAAATTGAGGAAGTTTTACATTACTCCTCATGCTTCTCACCATGTCTAATAAGGTTCGATTTCTTCGTTCTGCCACACCATTCTGATCCGGAGAACCAGACATAGTGTATTGGGCAACAATCCCATGTTCTTGAAGAAATTTCGCAAATGAACCTGGTGCTTGTCCATCCTCTGTGTATCTACCAAGTGGTATTAGAGCAGGATTATTGTCTAAAGTTTAAAAACTTCAAGAATAATTATGGCCTCATCTAACTTTCCATTTCCTGAGGGAAATTCTATTAATAGGCCTCTTATTTTCAATGGTGAGGGTTATCACTATTGGAAAACCTGTATAAAGATCTTATAGAAGTCATAGATTTAAATATATGGGAAACCATTGAAATTGGTCCCTTCATTCCTACAATGATAGTGGGAAATGCAACTATAGAAAAACCTAGAGAACAATGGGATGAAGATGAAAGAAGAAGGGTTCAATATAATTTAAAAGCCAAGAATATAATTACTTCTGCATTAGGCATGGATGAGTATTTTAGAGTCTCAAACTATAAAAATGCAAAAGAAATGTGGGATACATTACAAGTAACACATGAAGGCACAACTGATGTTAAAAGATCTAGATAAACACTCTCACACATGAATATGAAATTTTTAGAATGAATCAAAATGAGACCATACAAGATATGCAAAAGAGATTTACACATATAGTCAATCATCTTGCATCATTAGGAAAAATACTTCCTAATGAAGATCTCATTAACAAAGTGTTGAGATTTTTAAGCAGGCAATGGCAACCAAAAGTAACTACAATTGCGGAATCAAAAGATTTGACCAACATGTCTCTTGCCACTCTCTTTGGGAAACTTCAAGAACATGAAATGGAACTTATGAGAATCCATCAACATGAAGAGAATGACAAAAAGAAGAAAGGAATTGCACTCGAAGCCTCATCTTCTTCTATTCATGAGGAAAATGACAAAGAAGACTCAAATGAAAAGAACTTAGAAGAAGAAGATGATTTTAGTCTCTTTGTAAAGAGATTCAATAAATTCCTAAGGAACAAAGGAAATCTAAGGAGATCAAACTTCAATCCAAAGAAGAAAGGAGAAGATTCCTCCTTAGTTCCAAAATGCTATGAATCTGATCAACCTGGGCACCTGAGATTTGATTGTCCTATATTTAAAAGAAGAATGGAAAAATTCGACAAGAAAACTTTCAAAGATAAGAAAGAAAAGAAAGCATATATCACTTGGGAAGATAATGACATGGATGCATCAAGTGATTCAGAAAACAAAATCATAAATCTAAGCCTCATGGCCAAAGACTATGAAAGCGACGAAGAGGTAACATCTTCTAACTATGATTTATCTATTTCTTTTGATGAACTTCAAGATGCATTCAATGACTTGCATAAAGAATCTGTCAAACTTGCCAAATTAGTTTCATTTTCTAAGAAAACTATTTCAAATTTAGAAAAGGAAGTTTTGAAATTAAATGTAGAATTGGAAAATCTTAAATCTGAAGTTAAAACGTTAAAACCAATAGATACAAACCAATCCTATACTAAATGCTTAATACAAGAAAACATTGAAGCATCTCATTCATGTGAATGTTGTGACAAATTTATAGAAGAAATTGTAGATTTAAAAATTGTTCTTGCCAAATTTACTCTTGGTAAAAATAATTTAGATATTGTATTAGGCAAACAAAGATGTGTTTTTGATAAAGCTGGATTAAGATATAATCCTGAAAATCAACAAAAGATGTATGCAAATTCCTCTGCCTCCACTCAAAAGACTAGTTCTCCCTTCTTAACATGCTTTTACTGTGGTAAGAAAGGTCATAGTGCATCAACATGTGTACATTAGGAAGAATGGTAGTAGCATTGGAAAAATGATATGGGTTTCAAAAGGATCTTTAGTCAAAACTAACATTCAAGGAACCAAGAAAATTTGGGTACCTAAATCAAAGATATGATTATATGAATGAAGGACTCTTTGATGCAAAGACGGATGAAGGTATATTCCTTGGTTATTCTTTGAAATAGTAAAGCTTTTAGAATATTTAATGAAAGAACTATGACTATTGATGAATCAATACATGTTGCTTTTGATGAGACTAACTCTATTAGGCCAAGAAAGAATATACTTGATGATATTACAGATACTTTAGAAGATACTTATATTCATGATTGGTACTCGACATGGTATGGTATGCTCTGCTCTATTAATTCATTATAAATTGTTGAATGCTTTTCTTCTCTCTACTCATGATTTGTTTTTATGTTGACAAAGGGGGGGAGATAGATAAGATAGTAAGGGGAATTATCTATTTTTTTGAATTTTTTTATATATAAAATCTTCAACTTTTTCATATAATAAATCATTGCAAAATCAAGGGGAAGTGAACGAAACAAATAGATATTCTTTTTACTTCTTACCTACAGATGGTTGTCATCATTAAAAAGGAGGAGAATGTGAATCATGCAGGTTTTGATGATGCCAAAAGAATTTATTTGATAATGGTTGTCATCATCAAAAAGGGGAAAATGTGAATGTATATATATAGGTTTTTGATGATGTCAAAGTATAAGCAAACAAGATTGCTTCAAGAAACATTTAAGGTTAAGCAAACAGAGATTGCTTCAAGATTAATTCAAGGTCAAGCAAACAAGATCAAGAAAAAGATAAGGCCTTAGTTTATTTGTTAAAAGAATCTCAAACTGGTTGATCAGTTTTGGCCCCAAACAACTATTTTCAACAACTCAAGGCACTATTAATCGATTATCAAGTATTGTAATCGATTGCCAAAGATAGATTACAAATGGGCTTTTTAAAAAGGGTTTTGAAATTTGAATTTTAAATCCTATAATCGATTATCAAATGTCTGTAATCGATTACTAGTAACAACACTTCAAAAAATACTTTGAAAAGTCATGACCCTTCAAAATATAAATGTGTAATCGATTACTAGAAACATGTAATCAATTACCAGTGAGAAAATTTCAGAAAAACTTTTTGAAAAGACACATCTCTTCAAACTATTTTGAAAAGGAACAATGGGCTTATATATGTGTGTGTTTGACTTCGAAAAGTACAAGAAAGATTTTTCTAACAGAACTTAATTGTCAAATGCTCTCTAAACAACTATTGGTCAAACACTTGCAAGTCTATTAAGAATTCTTCTAGGAACTTCAATTTGTACCATTTACTCTAAAGGAGAGAAATCTTTCTGTTCATCTCATAAACTCAGTTGTAATCAAGAGACTGTTTGTCTCTTGGCTTGTGAGAATCTTGAGCACAAGGGCGAGGGATCCCAAGGTGTGTTCAAAGTCTGTAAAGGATTTACATAGATAGTGGAAAATCTCAAGTGGGTTGCTTGAGGATTAGACGTAAGCACAGAAAGTGACCGAACCAATATAAATCAAGTTTGCAGTTCTCTCTTTCCTTATCTCAGTTATTTTATTGCAGTTTACTTTATCTTGCGCAGTTAAAAGAACATTATTAAATTGATTGTTTCTTCTTCTTCTGCATTCTGAGTCTTTTATATATAATTTAAAAGGGAGTTAAAATTTGTTAGTGAAAAAATTTTGAAACTTAATTCACCTCCTTTAAATTATTAAGGTCACTTGTCCAACAATATGGACTAAGATGCAACATTCAAATATAACAACTAATACAAATGTCACTCAAAAGAGTTGGGCATGTAAAAGATAAAACACCTTCAAGCTTTTCTCCAAGCTTTAAGCTTTAGTTTTCATGTTGTTCATGTTGCTCTTCTTATCTCTAACAAAATATAAAAATAATATTCAGATTTTAGAGTTTATCTAAAGCTTAAGTTTATGGAATGTAACATGAACAATCAAAACCTATTACTCCGTTCCAAAACTATAAATGCTTTACAAATTCAACACTAAATTCATAATCCTTTCTCTATTATACCCTTGTTTACAGTTATCAGTGCATTGAATATTTTTTGTCACCAATAGCTAACCATTTATCAATGAGAATATTCACTTAATATTGTCTCTAGACTCTACGGTATCTAAATATTTGTGGTTAATGGTGATTCCAACAACATGATTAAATAGGAATATTTTAGTCTAAAGTTTTATCAATTAATATTTAGTAATGGGTGTGCACTAACCTTAAACATATATAATTTTTGAACAAAGGGACTACTTTATATAAGGTGTTCCGTAGACAATAAGGTATGGTGCAGTTGTGATAATTGTGGAGTAATCTATGCTTCTCTTTTGTTCTGTTTGTCCTGATTTATCTTGCAATCATGAAATAAACTATTGATTTCTGTTTCTTACATTTAGTCGTTATTTTGTTGATTTCTTCTGCGTCTTTTGCTACACACAGATATGTGACGTCCAAGTTATTAATGCCTATATTCCCTATCGGGCAATGAATTACTTAGAACGCTTCATTTCGAGGAATACATTATCGGTAATATATCTCTTTCTTTTGCTTCTTGCTAGAAATTTTGAAATTTGTTAATTGGCGTTTCTCTCATTTCCTTTGCGTCAAAACACTCTAGGATTTGGAAGGGCGAAGCACATGTGATAAAGTTTGATTGGTTGTAGTTTGTTGTTTCACACTTTCCTCCAAGATGAGAACAGAGAATTTCATGCTCAATGAATGTCTGGTAAACCTACGCAAGACACTTTGCACTGTGAAATTAAATCACATCATTTTTAATGTTCTGATTTGTTGCACAAATGATAGTGAGAGATCGGTCCAATAATTTAAGCAGAGATACTATAGTGAGAATGGAGTTTCGCATTCTTTATGGACTTGACTGGCAAATGCTACCCGTGACTCCTTTTGACTTTGTAAACTTTTATTATTGTCTCTGTGTTTGTTTACAGACACAGATGCATCAATGAAATCGTACTCGAGTCTCAGGGAGGTAGGTAAATTCAAATAAAAAGGATTCGTTAATTCTGTTTTTTCCGATGGTGATTCTGAGTTGTATTTTTCCTATGTCTAGAGGGGCATTTCTAGCCGTTACCTTCCTTGCATATCGCAGAATGTTAGGAACACTGCAGAAAACGATATATGAAATGAAAATTTAAATGCATTGTTATTCCTGATTGATATATTTGCAAATTATGCTACATTTTTATACATTGGTTCTTCTAGGAGGGGGAGATCTACTGTGTCAGACATCTTGTAGAGCTCTGTCATAAGAGGGACATTAAGACAATAAGTGATAATGGAAAGGAAGGAGCAGAAGCACCAGAGAGGAAGTTGATGAGTTTTAAGCTGCAGTGGCCGCAAATGAAAGTTCATCCTGAAGAGTTACTTTGTAAAACAAACTGGTGTTAGTGCACCATCGTGTAGTTATAGCCTTGTAGCCTACAAAAGGTAGATTAGACGCAGCATATCTATGTTTTTTTTTATAGACCACAAACACGAGAGTTAGGTAGAATTATTATGGGACAACAAACCTAAACACAGGCACACAACTATTTGTATATGATTAAACACTAGTTTATTTTAATGCATCTTTTAAAACATTTAATTAATTTTGAATATTTATTTCTACCGGGCAATGCACAAGGCACAAGGACTAATTCTATCAATTTTTATAAGTATAAGGAATAAATTAATTGATTTGAAATTAGATTAAATATCCCGTCTATTGTGTTTTTGTATTTTTTTCCACCTTAAATTTTAAAAGTCTTATTTTAATCTTTTTGAAGAGTGTCACTATCTTTTACTTTGGTCCTATTCAACTTCATTCTTCAATAGCTCCATTTCCCTCCTTTCTCATTCTCCTCTTTTCATAGCAACACTCACACCACTCCTTCTTTTTCTTCCCAAGAAAAAAAAACATTCATAATCCAAGTCCATCACAGAACCAAGCCTTCCATATTCCGAACCCACAAACACTAGTATGTGTCCTCCTTCTCTTCCATTTCCTACATCGCTTCCATAATCCACATGTACGACATTGTTTTCCATGGCTTCTCCGCAAAGCTATCACCTTCAGAGGCACATAAGCTGCAATCACTGAGCCACGTCATCACACTCATGCCCAAACAAATTTGTTCCCTTCACACTACGCACTCCTTTGAGTTTCTCGGTTTAGCCACTGCTGATAGGGTCAAGTTACTCCACGAGACCAATTTCAGGTCATTTGCTTGTTTGGATCATTTGTTGTGATTGTTTGTTTGGATTTGTGATGTTTGGTACTCTGATTGTTTGAAAAATGGGAAATTATAAAGGGAGAGAATGAGGAAGAGGGAGATGTGGATTTGGGTTTGTGGGTTGAACGTGGCAGCACACGGTTAGGGGTGTTTGGGTGGTGGTGGTTGCGCAGATTTTGGTTCGTGTGGTTGAGGGAAGACAGTGTGTTGTTGTGGTTGTACTTGGGTGGTGGTGGTTGCACAGATTTGGGTTAGTGAGACGGAAGAATGGAGTGGGTGATGGACAGTGATGGTGAAGGTATTGGTGGCATGCGACGGCGCTACAAAGGTGTTGGGGTTGCATGCTTCAAGAGTGGTAGAGCATTGCGGTGTGGATATGGGTGACGTAATGGTGTTGTTTGGTAGATGGAGATCATGGATCTAGGTCGTTTGATGATAACAGTATGGTGGTTTGGGGATGTGATGGGTTGGTTGATGCAGAATAGGCAGATCTGGGTGGTGGCGTTAGTGGTTTTGGAGGTTAGGGAAGAAGATGACTAATGTTAGGGAAGAAGGGTTGCTTTAGTGATTTATAATTTTTTAAATAAAATAAAAATAGTTACGATTTTTAGTTTTCACATTTTTAAAATTAATTATTTTAAAATTTAAAAATTAATGAAACATTAATATTTTTAACAAAAAAAATTGAAAAAATGACAAAAGTAAAATCCTTCAAAAATATAAAAGATTAAAATGAGACTTTCAAAATTTAATGTATAAAAAAATACTAAATATAATAAATAAAAAATAACATTTAATCTTTGAAAATATAGAAACTTAAATAAAAAATAAAAAAAAAGTAAAAATAAAGGAAGAGGGAAGGGGGCCATGGGTCCCTAAGTCTTTAAAAATGTGTTTATATTATTAAAAAAAATTGAAAAATGATACATGAATTTATTATGTTAATTGAAATTAAGAAGAGAAAAGGGAAAAAAATTATATAAATATGATAAGTAACTTGATGTCATAAAAAAAAGTTAATAAGAAATTATAAGTTTTGGTGAAATATTTAGAAGGCTGAGGTATAATTATTCAAAATTATTTCATCTATCTAATTATTTTTATTTTCTTATATATTACATCTATTTTTATATATACGAAAGGTTAAATTATTTATTTGTTCTTTATAGTTGTCTGATTTGCACCTTTCCTATAGTTTAAAAGTAATTTTTTTTTAGTTTTTATAGTTTATGTTTTAATTCTCTCTTAGTCCCTACAATTTAAAACTGGTCTTTTAATCCTTATTATTTGTATTTCAATTCTCTTTTAGTCCCTATAACTTGAAAATGATATTTTTAATCCTATAATTTATATTTTAATTACCTTCTAGTCCTTCCTACAAAAAATATAAAAATAATTAACTACAAATTAGTTATAAATTATAAATTATTTTGTATTACAAATTATCTTGCGATAAATTAGTTACGAATTACTTATTAATATTTTTGTAATTAATTGTAGTTGATAAGTTTACTCATATTTTGATAGTAAGAATTAAAAGGAAATTAAAATATAAAATATAGGGACTAAAAATACCACTTTCAAAATATAAGAACTAAAAAAGAATTAAAATGTAAATTATATGATAAAGACTAAAAAAATCACCTTCGAACTATAAGGATTAAAAGAGAATTAAAATATAAATTATAGGAACTAAAAAATCACTTTAAAATTATAAGGACTAAAAGATACAAATGATGAAATTATAAGCATGAGTAATTAAATCAATATGAAACAAATAATTAATTTATCAAAATTAATAAAAACAATTAAGTTATTTAATTTTAATTAAAATTGTCATAGAATTAAATAGTTAAAGTATTGATTATATTTAATATCATTATTCCTAATTTAAGAAGTATTTTTTAATCAACAAAATGTGACTTAAATTATTGATAAACTAATAAATACATCTATTAGTGAAATATTTAGGTGTCTCATTAATAAACTTCATAATAATTTAATGATTTAAAATAATATATATATATATATATATATATATATATATATATATATAATTAACATGTTTTTTACTCTCAAAATATTAAGAAGCACATTCCCAAATGAATCTATGTTTCTATAATTAGAACACGAGAAATATATCATCGAAGATAATATTATTTTTATATTTTCTATGGTTCTATTTTTATCTTAAAAAATATTAGATATATGTAATATATTAAAGTTTTTTAAAAAAATTTATGGATGTAAAAATTTAAAATTTATTTATTAAATTATATATTTTTTTGCCCCTCGAGTGAATTTCTGGCACCGCCCCGGAGTAAAAACATTTTACTCTAAAGTTCGACTCTAAGACGAGTTGTTTTCTTTTTTATAGTAGTTTCGAATATTTATAAATAATCATAATTTTTTAAAAAAAAGAATGAAATAATTTTAACCCTTTCTAACCAACTGTTCAGAAATTGATTTTCGCAATCCAAGAATGAGTCTCAGGTCCCGAAGATCACCTGCCCCCACAAACAAAACAAATGGGATGTATGACACTCGAATATGACGTAGTCGTGACGCAGAGGCATGTGGGACGCTGCTTCCGCGAAATGCCCACGCACGAGCCACTAACTGTGGGTGCCTCTCAAATGACGCGTTAACTTCGATTATCCAAGACTTCCAGAAGCCTTAAACATCACGGTCAAACACTTAGCCCTCTTTCCCTTTATTTCTCAGTCTAAATAAATTATTGGGTCCTTATTTTTTTAGCTTATTCCTTTATTATTTTAAAAACTTTATTTGATCCATTATCTTATTTTTAATTCAATTTAATCATTTATTTTATTTTATTTTGTTTAATTTAATTCAATCCATTTAATACTTACTTGTTAATCATTTTTAAAAATATTAGTTCAATTTTCTTCCCTTTCTCTCCACTTCACTTTTAATAAAAAAATATTCTTAAATGAATTAAGTGATTGAAATAATAAATATATAAATAAATAAATGATCAAGTCATTTTATTTTTTTAAATAATATAGTAGACTAGTAGTACTAACTTTTAAATATACTATTATTTCTTAAATCTTTCAGATAATTTTAAAGCAAAGAATTATTATTCAATTAAGGGCCAGATTATTTAAATTTATTTTAATAAAATAAGTAGTTTTATATTTTTTTAGTATGTTTATATAAATTACTTTTGCTTAAAAAATAGTTTTTTAGTTATTTTAATAAGTAAATCCTATCCATTTCTTAAAAAATACTTATACAATAAATATTTGTTTTAAATTTATTTTTTCTAAGTTTAAATAAACGAACTCATTCCAAATTAGACACCAATGGTAGACAACTGAATCTCGTATTATTTGGTTTAGAAAAAAAAATGAAAGAATAAATAAGGGAATAAAATGTGAAATGATTTTTATGTTATTTAATTATATAAAAGTGAAAGAAAAGAAATATATATATATATATATATATATATATATATATATATATAAATAATAAAAAAGGATACTTTTTTTGCTATATCCATTCAAATTTGTCATATTATCTGTCTCTTAAATTGAGAGGAAAGACTATTTCATTGAGTCCTATCATTTTTACTTTTCTCCTTTTGTTTTCTTGTGTCCTAAAAGAAGGAAAGTTCTTTGAACAATTGTGTATCTTCCCTCTTCTTTTTGTCCACCGATTTTCTTGCCTTCTGAACAAAATATAACCATACAGTGATATAGATAGAGGTTTGTGTTTCAAGAGATTAGTTGATGAGGCTAATTGATTGGAAGATACCTTGTGTAAAAAAAATGATTATTTTTAATTTTTATAGGTTCAATTTTATTTTTTTAAAACTTTTATATTAGTTTTAATTTTATATATTTTTTAAAATAATATATAAAGGATTCAATTTAAATATATTGATAGTATAAATAATTTTTATACCATTATCTCTAATTATAAATTTTCATGTATGGAAAGATTATTAATTTTTGTAAGAATTACTTTAAAATTTATTCTCATGGTGATTTTTCATTAATTTATAGTGTAAATTTTTGTATACATTGCATAAAATTTAAACACATACTAATAACAAAGAAAAATTAAACGCACATTTAAAATTTCAAATTAATTTTACTTTTTTATATAGTAAATTAAACTTACTTATTAATGGATTTAAACATATTTTTTCATTAAAAAAAGTAGCAATCAAAGATAAGTACTATAGGATTTATAATAAGTCTTTATCTGACTCAATTAATTAAGTTAAATCTTGATATCTGGTTGTTGGTGTGATTAAATATGTCACATTATTATTATTATTGAGATTATTTAATTAAACTTTTTGTATACTTCACTTTTTTTATCAAATTAAAATCACTAATAACTTTTCTAAATTATTAAACCTGCATATAATTAGTACATAATAAGTAGAAAAATATTATTTAATTAAACTTTATATATATCCTTCACTCTTTTATGTATATTGATTAATTTATCATAGAAGACTAAGTTAGTTAATTGAAAAGAATGTGTGAGGTAATATTATAAACTCTTTTATATATATGTATTGGATATTTTTTATGAATAAAAGAAATATGGATTAATTTTAGTCTTTTGTAAATAAAAATTTCAACGGTTTCAAAAAATAAATTAAATGAACATCGGCGAATACAAAAGAGTAAGGACTAAGGACTCTAAATATTGTTTCATCTCATAAAGATAGCTGCCGTCGGAAAATTAAAGGCGACGGCATCTCGGAAAATTCAACTATTTATTTATCTCTTTTTTTCATATATAATCACGTACCTTTTTATTTCATCACGTGGGTTTTTATGAACCTAGCTTATATTAAAATTAAAATTAAATCATTTTTTTAATTAAATATCAAATAAAAAGGAACGAATTCTTAATTAATTTAAGTAAAATAATCATTTACAGTTAAATAATTAATGAAATTACTTTTCACAATCTCGCCAAATGACATTTTAGATAATAACGTAACAAAGAAGTAAAATTATATAGTCCAAACGATTCTCACGTGCCATGTCACGTGTTGCCACCTTCCGAATCTAACCTACTATTTTCTCCAAATCCAGAGTGATGATCTTCCATTACGTTCACGCTTTTGACTAAAATACCAAACAGAAACCCCCATAAGAAAAAGAAGAAAAACCACCATAAATATCAAGCTCGATGCACAAATTTCTTTCCCTCTTACACTCACCAAACCTTTAAAAAAGCAAAACCAAGACATCCCACATCTCATATTTCCATTTTTTGATTCTTCGTTCCTCCAATAATTCTCTCTTCTACCATTCATTCATTTTATGGTCATTGGCCATGACCCAAACCATGTCAGGCCCAAATGACTGGCTCCAATTCTACAACCAAAATCTCACACCTTCAATCCCTGACTTCACCGTTACTACTGCAGCTGCTACTACTGCTATCGTCGCGGCCACGAGTCCTCCACAGGACATGCCGAATTTGAGCCCATCAGGCTCGACCCATTTAAGCCCGGAGGGGCGCGTGGCCAAGCCCACGCGCCGTCGCTCCCGGGCCTCACGGCGAACTCCGACCACTCTCCTCAACACAGACACCACAAACTTCCGGGCCATGGTCCAACAATTCACCGGAGGCCCGAGTGCACCCTTTGCATCAAACCCATCATTAGCACCACAAGTTTTGCCAAACCTCATGGGCTTTGGGTTCCCCTCACGCCCTGTCCCGAGCCCAACCACCCTCGTCATGTCACCACCCCCTATAACAAATCTTCAACAACAACACATGTTTCAGCAGCAAAACCAACAGTACAATTTGTATAGTACTGGTGGTGGCGCACAAGGTGGAGGAGACAGCAACAACAACATGTTTTTTCAGAGACTAAGCAACAACGTTAACCCAATGAGTTCTCCAACAAGCAATGTTGTTGTTAGCAATAGTAACCGTGGTGATGGTGGGGCTGTGAATATGGATCATGGACGTTTCTTTCCAAACACTTCTTCTTCTTCTTGATTGATGAATCTGAATCTGAATCTGATTAAAGAAGAAGATGAAGAAATTAAGCACTTCATTATTCTCCAGTAGGAACACGGGTAGCAGTTTTTTTTGTTTTTGTTTTTCTTTGGTCCGCATGCTGAGGCTCGAAAGTGACATAAAGCAGACAGTTAGGTGCTAACTTGGCCAGAATTGTTGACCAACCAATGTAAAATACTATTATTATAATAGTACACTCTTCTTTAGGTTTTTAATTACTTTTATTATTACTACTGTTATTTACTTTTTTTTTTTTTTACTTTTAGTTTTTGTTGTTGTTGTTGGAATTGGGCTCTGCTTCTAGATAGCCCTGGATGGCGCAACCAATCCCAATGCCCACTTTTTTGTTTTTTATTTTCTTTCTTTTTTGTATCTTTCAACTTTTCAAGTACTTGATTAATTAAATTGTGGGGGTTGTTTCTTTTATTTATTTTTACTTGGTAATTAATTATCTTTTTGCATTTTTATCATCTTATATAAAAATATTAAATGATAAATAAATATATTTCATGCTCGCGTAATCTCAAATGTTATCAATTTTGCAGATCAAATGATACAATACAAGCAAAAATAAATTATTAGATTCATCGAGATATAAATTAACATATGAATTATCATGTTTGTATATTTATCATTTGAGTCTCCAACAATTATTTTAATAATTACACATATAGACTAATAGATAAAGATAATGTGTTACAAATATAAAGTACATTTAAGATTTATAATAAAAAAACAAAGAAATTAATTAGTGGATGGTGTAAGAGAATTTAAAATTATTCTTTTTTTTTTCCAAAACTCCGTCCTTTGTTATCAATCTAGAGTGTGCCTATAGACTTTTCCCATTCCTTTATCCATGAAAAATAACCACTCTATATTTTGCTTGATACCAATATTAATTACTTGGGACCCTTTTAATGACTGTCTGCCCAGTGAATAGTATGCTGTATTATCACAAGATCAAAGAAAAGTTACTACTTTAACGGTTGGAACTTGAATGGGGTTATTATAAGTGGGTCGCCGTGGTTGTCATGGCAAGGAGTGCTAAACTTTGACAAAATGATTTTACATATAAGTTGACTTGGTTATTGTATCTCTAATCCGTGTGTATCTTGATATGATATGATGAGTATGTTTTACGTGGATTGCCCTCATTCCTTTGCAATAGAGATGGAGTTATCTGTCCAGCTCATTGTATATGTTTTTTTATTCTCCCTTCTCATTATACAAAATTTAATATATATATATATATATATATATATATATATATATATATATATATATATATTAAGAAAATGCTTATTTATTATTTTCCCACTGACTTAAATCCATCGGTAATATATACTTACCGATGGATATTTTCTCAGAATTTTGAAGTTACCGATGAACTTTGGCCGGAGCCGATGAATATTTTGACCGGGCTAATAATAGGGAAATTTCTTGTAGTATACGTGTAAAAAATATTTTTATTATTATCAATTAAAAATAATTATTAGTATGATTTTTAAGAAAATTATTTAAAAAATTAATAAATGATATTTCTTCTGACTCATATATAAGAAAAAATAATTAATTTCATATTAATTAAGAAAAATAATTGATATGATTTAATTTTTTTTAACCTCAAGTAAAAAATAAAATTATTTTTTATTAAAACTTACTATCATAAATAAAAAAATAAAAAATAAAATTAATATAGAGGATATTTTATAAATGATAACATTAAATATTACAAACCTAATTAAATTTAACCTATATTTTTTTTAGTATTAGGATGTTTGTATTGAATAGTTGTGTCATGTAACTACTAGACCGTTTCTCTTGGCTAAATCTGGTAGCCTATGGTTTGCTTAGTTGCAGGTTGTATTCCTCGGAATGGGTGTGTATAATATAATACGCATTAACACTGCTGCCCACTCATATGGAAGTTACAGATCGCAATATGATTATCTCTCAATCCACAGTGTCAATAGAATTTGCTGTAAAAAGAAATATAATTCACCACTAAGTGTACAGATTAACTTGCAAAGAGTTGTAGTAACCTAATTAGAGATTTGGATTATCCATTATTCACACACAATCTTTACTTAGAGTGAATGAGAAGACTTAATCATAATTTGACAATTTTGGTAGCATTATTTTTGTTCTAGCTTTCTTGAAACTTGATGGGTAATCTACGATTGCGTGGATAATGCCAGGATACACGCAGTCTGATCATTCTAATGACCATGAAGGTACATTCTAAACAAGTATTTCATTCTAATCTACGATTTGGATATTTATTTCATTCCCCTTGTCACTTTTGCACAATCAGTTTCCAAGTTGATTCCGTCCTTCGGTTTGCTCCTACTAGAATACCCAAGTACACAAATGGAATGAGAATTTAACAATGCAACATATCTTTGTATGATACTCTCTTCTACTACCACCCCAGTCAACTTGATCTAATGAAATTGAAATTAAGGGCTTACACAAGTTCAAAGCATCACAACATGCTCTTCACAGTTATCACATTCCTTAATGATGGCCCGCCAAAGAACAAAGTTTCATTTGCAATCGATAACAAAAATATGCAACCTTTCATATCACACTTTAAAGCTAGAGAATATTTTGTCATTAAGTATAGGGGTGAGAATAGATCAGGTTGGCCTACATAAAACCTGACATGTTCTAACTTATTTAATTAAAAGGTTAGACTCATGCTTTCTTAAAAATCTATTAAATTAAATAGATTAGACTTAAGCTTATTAAAAAGGCTTATAAGCCAGATAGGTCGGGCTATATATATATATATATATATATATATATTATTTTTTGGATATAATTAATTATTTTTTTGAAACTATCAGACTTTGATTACACATTACTACTCTATAACTTTTATTCCTATAATCAAGTAAGACTTTAATTACAATTTAAGTGTGAGTCATGTGCCCCTTTATATTCCTGGTTATTTTTATTGGATTTCCTTTTCCTTCAACTTTCCTATTACGTTCCTACTCTAGAGCAAAGGGATATTAAATATTTAATGTGAAGAAAGCTTTTAAAAAGGCTATCAGGCCAGATTAGGCTTTTAAAAAGGTCAGGCCGAGCCAAAATAAAAGCCTTTGATAGGCCATAGGCTAGACTCAAGCCTAAAAAATCCATCGTAGGCTAGGCTCAGGCCTTTCAAAACCTGGCCTGGCCTATTCCCACCCCTAATTAAGTGTGTCTCATCAACCCATTTAAGCCAAGAGAAAGGAAGCAATGGCATTCCCTTGCCTCATTGCTTTTTCAACCTTAAATTCTTATGTTGGGCTTTTGTTCACCAATACTAATATGTGAAAATGCAAGAAACACACAAAAATGGGGGTTGAATAGTGTATATATCAAAGATAAAAAAAAATCCGCGATAGCAAAATTAGTATGAATAAAACAGAGTAAAACACTATTCGTCCACTAAGAATATGTAAAAAAGATCAGAGAGGTCGTCTAGTGGCAAATAAAAGGTTCTTAAAAGGTTTTTCAAATAAGCACTTAGTGTAAATTAATGTTAGAAAATATAATAAAAATACTAGATAAAACTATATGGAGAGAAGTATAAACACTTTATTTATATTGGTTTGCTTAACATGAGCTATGTCGAGTTCTCCTTTACACACTAGTAAAGGGTTCCACTAATCAAAACTGATTACAAAACAAGTATTCTAACCCACCACTCCTGGCTTTACAAGTATTCTTAACACCACTTCTAGTATCTTCTTAAACTTTCCCTAAATCTAAGAACCCAAGTATTTTTTAACACTAAATTACTCCTGGCTTTCACAAACAAATGTTTGATTGAATACAAGTATTCT
This sequence comes from Glycine max, assembly GCF_000004515.6. Taxonomy (NCBI): domain Eukaryota; kingdom Viridiplantae; phylum Streptophyta; class Magnoliopsida; order Fabales; family Fabaceae; genus Glycine; species Glycine max. The sequence goes on along the minus strand of NC_038249.2, from coordinate 1,516,444 downwards.
TAACACTCAAAGAGTGAATATATAATTAAGCACAAATACATACTACTTTGCTTCGCAAAGAATAATTAAGAACATGTAGTGTTTTTAGTAGAGTTTCACTTTTAGAATATTTCTTGCACTTTTGTAATTTTTCTTTCACATTTTTCGTTAGTTGCTTCATTGAGGGAGACATTCTTCTATATAAACTTCATTGAAGCACCTGTTGTGGGATTTGTGTCGTTATCCTGAAAGGACCGTTGTTTCACATAGAGGAATTGGTTGACGTATCAAGCTCTGAATGACAAGGATTTTATACAAAGTATAAACAACGTCATGTGCTTTATGACCTTTCTAAAAGCATCCTTCCAGGGGATATTCCACAAATGCCTTCTAGTCTCTTCTATATTGTCCTTTTCTTGAATTCAAATGTTAGTTATTCAAACATCATAGAGACAAATAGAATTTTAATAAAATAGTACATGTGCACTTCTCTTTTTCATGATACTCAGTCTTTGAGACTAAATGCACAGTTTACCATATGACACATGTTATACTTTTATGCACAAGAGTGGACGCTCATTAAATATAGTGTGATGGACATTAGGTTCAAAAATATAGCATGCTCTCTATAGTTGTGGATGATGTTTAATGTTGTAAATCCTTTAACATAATAATCATGTCCACTTGTCAAAAACTCATTAGAATATCAATAATTTATACTTATTGTGATACATCAAAATCTAAGGTAGATGAGACGCATGGTTGTCCAGACCTAACAATATCATCATTGATTCAATGCATGGACATCCTTTAATCCAATTAACACATTTACTATTGAACCCCATTTGACTTATCATGCGCTTAGTATAAAATAAAATCCCAACACACTAAATCATATGTCTTCTCATAATCAACCTTTAAAAAATAAACATGATTTCTTCATGGATTTAGCTTCATCAACAACTTCATATAAATTGAAACTCAATCCAACATGTTCCTTTAACCAACAAATGAAAATTTTCTTTCATCAACTAGTTTGTAGACAAAAACTTTGTTGTTAGCTTGTATAAAAACCTTAACTCACAAAATTAGTTATTATAAACACTAATAAAATATATTTTAGTTTTAATTAGATCTTTTTGTAGTAATAAAATTATTGACAACCAACAAATTGTTGGTTTAAGTATGATTAGGCTCGATCCCCTTAAGCAAGATATTACGTTTGAACCTTGTAGATGAAAAAAACATGAGTACGAGAGAAGATTCTATTAAAGATGGACAATTGAATTCTTTAATAAAGAGTAGTCATTGAAAAATTAATGATAATATGATACCCTATACTAATAATATGATAATAAAAAAACTATTATTGACAAATGTTTGGTTTGAGTTATAAGAAATTTGAAAAATAAACTTTGGCCATCAGTTAAGTAATATAATTCTGATTGTCCATCACCGCCAATGAATAATTGTGCTAAGTATCAACTTATACTAATTTCTCTAGAAAAATATTATTAGTTTTAAAAAGGTCTCCCGTCAAGATTCACTTTGGGTCCATAAATATGTTGGGCCAACCCTAGATTAAAGCTATGTGGGATATGCTAGGTGCACCCAGCAATTTTAGTGAATGGGCCATTTTCCCCTTTAAGTAAAAATTTAAAAAGCGCCCCTCCCTCCTCCCGGAAGCACTCACCTCCTGCCTGCTGCTTCTTTCCTTCTTCCGCGAGACCAGCGCCCCCTTCTTCTTCTCCGCGAGACCAACGTTCTTCTCCTCGAACCAGTTGTTGTTTGCCTTCGAGGTAGGTGTCCCTAACTTGGCATTGGTTTTATTATGCAGTTTAGTTGTAGCATTTAGGGTAGGATAGTGGAACCTTAGGGTAGATGACGCCGGAAAAAATGGGGAAAGGAGGTTACGATGGCGTCTTCCGGATGAATCATGAAGGCTTCTTCCGGAACTTCCAGAAGAAGGTGTTCCGGAAGATTTCCGGAAGAAGGGTTCTTCCGAAAATACTGAAAGGTCTTCCGGAAACTTTCCGGAAGAAGTAGTTCATCCGAAAACTTTCCGAAAGAAGGGTTCTTCCGGATGACCTTTGAGTTTTCTAGAAGCACTTTCCGGAAGAACCACTTCTTCCGGAAAGTTTTTTTTTTTAAAAAAATTGTTTTGTTTTTTTTTTTATAATATTGTTTTGTTTATTTTTAAATTAGTGTATTTTATTTATAAATAAAGTTGGTTATTTGTATAAATTAAGTTGGTTATTTTTGTTAATTGATTTTGTTTATTTTTTATATGATTTTAGTTAAGTATTTTACTAATTATTTAATTTTAAATTATTTATGTTTTTTGTTTATAAATGAAGTTGTTTATTTTTATAAATAAAGTTGTGTTTGTTTTGGAATTTTTTTTAAAATACTAATTTTTTTTATAAATGATATAAATTAAGTTGTGTATGTTTTGAAATATTTTTTCCCATTTTGTTTTATTTTTATATATATAATTTTAGTTGTGTATATTTATTAATTATATATTTTTAAATTAGTTGTGTTTTTTTGTTTATTAATAAAGTTGTTTATTTTATTATAAATGAAGTATTTTTTTTATAAATTAATTTGTGGATGTTTACTAATTAATTATTTTTACATTACTTGTGTTTTTTTTATAAATGAAGTTGTTTATTTTTTTAAAATTAAGTTGTGGATATTTTTTAATTAATTATTTTTACATTAGTTGTGTTTTTTTATAAATGAAGTTGTTTATTTTTTAAAAAAATTAAGTTGCGGGTGTTTACTTATTAATTATTTTTACATTAGTTGTGTTTTTTTTATAAATGAAGTTGTTTATTTTTTTTAAATTAAGTTGCGGATAAATAATTATTTTCACATTAGTTGTGTTTTTTTATAAATGAAGTTGTTTTTTTTAAATTAAGTTGCGAATAATTAATTATTTTTACATTAGTTGTGTTTTTTTTATAAATGAAGTTGTTTATTTTTTTATAAATTATCTTGTGTGTGTTTTCAAATAATGTTATTTAAATTAGTCTTATTTTTTTTATAAATAAACTTGTTTTATTTTTATAAAGAAAGTTGTGTATGTTTTGACCGAAAAAAATACGTGTTCCACATGATTTGTAGATCATGGCTAGAACACGAGGTTTAAGTCGTGCCATAGGTAGAGTTATAGGTAGAGATAGACAGGATGACCATGATGATGTTCCCGAAAGGCGTAGGCCTACTGCATCAGCCCATAGGCATCGGGTTCATCAGATGACTCAGGATGTTCCTGCTGAGGATGCCCCTGAGATGACTGCGGATGTACAGGGTGCTGATGGTGCTGAGGGGTCATATGCTGATGATGCTGAGGGATTCCCAGGTGGGCCACGTGACTCGTCAGTGCTGACATCATTTGCGGACCATGTTGCACACGCCGTTTGGGGTGGACACGTATTTTAATTTGTTAATTATTTATCATTGTTGATTTGTTTGTCATTAATTTTTTTTTATAATTGTATAATTTGTACTTCAAATCAAGAACGTCTTGATTTGAAGTTAGTGTCACATGGGAGGAAGGTGACATTGATTGGGAGGCCAGTGCATGAGATTGAAGGACTGGTAGGTGCTACAAGATTAAGTCCACTGATCGATTGTTCAGTTGTTACTGGCGATCCTGGACTTGAATCCGCATTTGTGGAGAGGTGGCACAGCGAGACCAGCACCTTCCACCTTCCGGTAGGAGAGTTGACGATCACATTGGACGATGTGTCGTCACTCCTCCATTTGCCTATCACTGGCGCGCTGCACAGCTTTCATGCTCTTTCTACGAAGGAGGCGATCTTTTTGCTGACCGAGTTGCTAGAGGTGTCTGCCGAGGAGGCTAGAACCGAGACAACACTGACACGTGGGGCATACGTACGACTGGGATGAGTTCGAGACATTTATGAGATGAGATGTCAGACCCGACGGTGGATTGTAGCAGCTCGTGCTTATCTGCTGCACCTGGTCGGTTGCACTCTTTTTGCTAATAAGAGTGCAACATACGTTCATGTGGTTCACCTAGACGCTTTTTGTGACCTGGGTCAGAGTGGTGGTTATGCTTGGGGAGTTGCCGTGCTGGTTTGTGACATCCTGGAAACTTCTACCCGGAATTTTGTAAACGATGCATTTTGAATGATTATATATATGAGTATTATTCAGTGTATATATATATACATATATACTCCTGGTAGAAGTAGGTATATTGGGGGAAAGATATGCGGGTTAGGCTAATTAACGAAGAGAAATCCATAACTGGATAGTTATAGGTTAATTCTCAATTAATTAGTCTAAAAATTATCGTTTTACGTGCAACTTAAAATTTAACAAAACCAACCTCTGAACCACGCTCGGGGTTTCATTCTGAGCGTTTTGATATATATATTGCTTACTTTCGAAAACGGGCCCCGACGGGTGCTGAGAAACGCGAGGGATTGGAACCAGAGAAACGACATGCAAACCGAGGCAAGATTTTAGCATTTCAAAAAGGTCAGATTTTTCTCTTCTTGTGACTGAGTATGAGTCACATCAAGAGAAAAAGTGGGCCCCTTTTTACTCCACTCAAAAGGAGACATGTGGCATACCTTTTTTGTTTAAAAAAAGAAAACATGAAGCCATTTTAAACTAAAAAGCCACGTTCTCTCTCCTCACTCAGCCAAAAGAATTCAGAAGCTTTTCTCCCTCATTCTCACGTTGCTATTCTCTTCTTCTTCCTCACCATTGAAGCTCCATCAAAGCTCCAACCTTTGCACACCATTTCTGCTCCAAATCGCGAAAGGAAGCCATTTTCGGAGTCGTGAAGCGCACCTCTACGTTGTGGGACTTCAAATTTCAGGTTTGGGTAGACTTCTTTCTCGCATAATTTCGTGGGTATTGGGTGTTTGGGAGATATGATGGGTAGTTTTACTAGGTTTATGCCTTATGATAGTTATTTGTGATGAAATTTGTTGAAAGAATGCTAAACTTGTCATGTTGGGTGTGAGTCAAGCTTACCCATTCTGTTTTAGGATTTTATGATGATGTTTGTGTGCTGAAATTGCTGATGGAAAACTGATAGAGATGAAGGGTAGAGTTAACCTAGGGTTAAAAAGTGAGAATGTAGTGATATGAGTGGAAAAGTGTGATGCTTTGAGGATTTGAAAAGCTAAATCTGGATTTAGTGGTAATTGGAGATTAAAGTGAGTTAATCCTAGTTTGAAATGTCATTTAGGACTGTGGGAAAGCTTGGGCTGTGCAAAGGAGGAAAATGAGTGACCAAAGTGAAGGCAAGAGCCATTTCTAGGGTAAATTGGGTGTTGAGGAGTAAAATTTTGATTCGGTAGAGTTTTCGCCGTAAAACCAGTTTGAGCGAGTTTAGATTAAAGTTATAGACTTGTTTGAGATGAGAGTTTGCTCCAAAATTACCCCATTCTCATTTTCACTTCTCAAACCTTGAAAATCCACTAAATTGAGGGGTTTTAGATACCTAGATTTTGAGTTGCTTTGGTCTGAAGCTTGTCTTTGGTTTAGATATGATTTATACATGATTTAGGACTTGTAGGATCCAATTTGGGCAAAATTGGATGAAGGCAAGAGTGATTTCGAAAATCTGCACTTTATGCAGAATTTTGCTGTTGAAATGTGCAGCAGAATTTTGTGCTTGTGCAGAAAATGCTTATGTATGGCTGGTTGTGGAAAGGGTTGTACATATTGGGTTTTGGACGTTTTATAGTAGATCCCAATGGTCAAAATGTAGACTTATGTACTGGGGACCTCCAGTAAAATTTTCGAGTCGATCCAACGGTGAACGAATTGGAACGAAGAGAATGTTACTGGGGTATTTGAGTAAGGAAAACTGTGGTATTGGTTTGTGTTTTGGGCAGAGTTTTCTGCCTCTGCCCTGTTTTCTTGGTTTTTGATAGTTCATGATGTTTGGATGTTGAATTGCTTGGATGTTGTGGAAGCTTGGAGGGATTGATGGGGACCCAGTGTTGAGAGGAACGAGGATAAGGGCTACGTGGGAGTACGTGAGCTCAGTTGAAGGTGGGCAACTGAGGATGGTGGATTTATGTGTGATTTGTGGGTGTGGAGAGTGGACTTGCACCATCGCCCAATCGCCACCTAGTACCACATATGACGGGTACCCCATAATCCTACAAGCTTGAAGTGAGAAAGTGTGGAAGAGTCAGTCTTCCTACTTTTATTCGTTGACCACAGAGTGGTACCTCAAGATATGTCGCGGGGGTCAGGAGACCTTGGGGATATCAGGTGGGGTGCTATTGCCTAAAACCAAGCTTGACCAATCCCGACCCAACCCGGGCATAGTTAGTCAGTGAGAACCTGTGACGTACCTCAACAGGCGAGCTCCTGGCAGTCAACCGATAAAAGAACAAAGACCACAAAGCAAGGAGGCTTGTGTGGTGGCTGGCCAGCTATGGATCTTGAGTGATATTTGGAAGATAGCCTCTGGTAATCGATTACAAAGGATGTGTAATCGATTACAAGGCTTAAAAATGGAGACAGGAAGTTAAGATGGCCTCTGGTAATCGATTACCAAGGGTGTGCAATCGATTACCAGGCCTAAAAATGGGGTCAGGAAGTTGAGATGGCCTCTGGTAATCGATTACCAAGGGGTGTAATCGATTACCAGGTTTAGAAATAGAGACAGTATGTTGAGGAGGCCTCTGGTAATCGATTACCAATACTGTGTAATCGATTACACAGAGTAACAGATCACTGGTAATCGATTACCAGTTATGTGTAATCGATTACACAGTGCATATTGCAGGTTTCCATGTTCTAAAGCTGTGTAACTCGAGTTGGGCCTTTGGTAATCGATTACCATTGCTGTGTAATCGATTACCAGAGATGAAAAGCCTTGAGGCACACCTTTTAATTACATGCAGTGGTTATGGGATGCATTGTGTTGCTACTGTAGTTAGATCTCTCGTGAAATAGTCTACCCCCTTTATTTTATTTCTTGTAGATCGCGATGGCAGCGCAATTAATCCATGACCGAGTGGAGATGGAGTGCCTAGAGGGAGTTTGGTAGACCCTCGAAGGCAATGCGAGGTGCCGATTCCGTGGCACGATCCGATTCACGGCTACTTCATTGGTACATCCAGAGGAACCAGCACGCACGCTTCAGCGCACTGTGGAGTGGATATTACCTACACCTACTCCATATCGACTAGTGGAGCCAGTCCAAGTGATAGAGGTGACGTCATCTGAGGAAGACCCTGAGGAGGACCCAGAGGAGCTACCTCTTGAGCCTGCTGTGGATGCTCTTGACTTTCCAGAGGGTGATGAGGACCCACTTCCTGAGGTGGATTCTCCCGAGGACGTCATGTCGGCATCTGAGGCAGACTCTACGGAGGAGAGCGGTCTTGGAGGGATAGCGACTAGCGGAGGTTCTTCATTATAGCAGACGACTCCTTAGACTAGGTTTATATACTTTTTGGGGGTGGGTGTATCTAGTACAGACTGTTAGGTTTACTCTTTTTGTTTTTGTATGGGTAGACCTATTGTATAGGAATTTGATGATTGTATACATGTGGCTGAAGCCACCACAGTGGATACCTTTGCTTTGGATGTCACTATGTATTTTGCAAAACTCCCATATTTTGGACAGCTTTAGATGATGAATGTACTTATGTTTAATCTTGTTATTTGAAATGAAAGTATTAACAAACTTTATTTGCAAGAGAGTTCACTGACCGTATTTTATTTTATTATTTTACACGTGACGACCTAAAATGATGGCTGGTATACTTGTATTTTTGAAAGAGCAAAATAGTTTAGAGGTTATGAGTGATCAGAAAGAAATGACTTCGAATAGAGTTGTGAACTGGCCATTCAGGACTCTATAGTGATGATTTTCCTTCTGAACTTAAATACTGTGAAAAAGAGAAAGAAACGAAAAAGAAAAAGAAAAAAATTTTCCCATGGTTTTTGTTATTTAAATCATTACTATTAAACTAGTCATTATTTAGGGACGCCACATGGTTCATATGTATGACCAGTTAGATGAGGCTTCTAGGACCACCACACGACAGATTGCGGGGTACCTGACTCTACTACAGGTAAATTTTGTGTTTTTTAATATGTTACGTTCGGTTATAATTTAAACATATTTTTATGTTATGTTAACCTCATTTTTTGTGTAGTGCTGGATCTATGAGCACTTCCCTAGTGTGCACCAGTGCGCCACAGATGATACATACCAGGAGGCGTCCCCACGTGCTTCCTGGTGGCTGACGTCGAAGGCGCATATGAAGGGAATCACAGGAGCACCTTACAGGGCACGTTGTGATGCTTTGACCGTCATGGATGTGTCCTGGTTGCCATACACTGAGCATCGGGGGGTTAGGGCCTTTGAGCTAATTTCATCATTCCAGGGTCAGCTGAGATGGGGTCCTATGGTGGTCACAGCTCGACCGGAGAGGGTGGTACGACAGTTTGGTTACATTCAGAGCATCCCTCCACCGCCTGTTAGTGCTCGATTGTCATATGATGATATAGATGACAGGTGGATGCATTTTGCGGAGCACGTACTACCTATGGGTGAGCTTTGTCTAGTGCCTGGGCAAGTATCTGCGGATTACATAGAGTGGTTTTTCCGCATATCTCACCCATTCATGATACCGACCCAGGCAGGTGACCAGCCCAGAGATGCACCAGCCGCAGACCCTGAGGAGTACATACAGCTGCCCAGCCCCCAGGTTCCAGTGGCATTTGACCCCCCTCCACATGCAGTGATAAGATTTTTTGCACGTTTAATGTTTGATGAGTTGTTATTTATTTTAAATTTTATAATAAATGTTTTTAATGACTGTCACAGGATGATTACGACGGCTATGAGGCGGTTGCACAGAGGTTGGAGCGTGTGCTCAACCTTAGGATGGTCACTGCAGGTACAGAGTTATATGATATTATGCAGGATTGCTTGACGATCGCCAGAGGGGGAGCCTGTGCTGATGAAAGTGTCAGGGCTCGACAGAGACGGCGCACAGAGCATTGATTATTGTATTTATTTTTTGTTTTGTAGTTGACATGAATTTTTGTATTTGTTACACTTTTTAGTTTAATATAATTGACTTGTTTTGCACAGTTTATTATTTTTGATATTAACTGACGTATCGATTCTGATTCTGATCGTGGTCCTTAAGCGAAGTTTTGGAGTGTTTTAATTTTTTTTTTAAAAATGAAGCTAAAATCATGAGTTTTGTTCGTAAGAATTACATTAAAAATAAATGTTTTTATAAAAGAGGCAAGAAATCCAAAAAAATAGGAATCAGATCCTTTTTTGATGTTTAAGTACCCATGTTTGGGGTTTTTTTTGGTGGGTGTACGAGTGGTTTAAGACATTGGAGGGGCGCTATTTCTCAAGTTTGGACATCAAAGAACACAAAAAAATTATTGCCTTTCCCCGGTTCCATCAAATAACACCTAAAAAAGAGCCAGAAAATTCAAAAAAATAGGAATGAGACCCTTTTTCATGTTCAAGTACCCATGTTTGGGGTTTTTTTTTCCGTGGGTGTGCGAGTGGCGTAAGACAATGGAGGGGCGATATTTCTCATATTTGGACGTCAAAGAACCCAAAAACATTATTCCCGTTCCCCGGTTCCATCAAATAACACCTAAAAAAAGAGCAAGAAAATAAAAAAAAATAGGAATCCGACCCTTATTCATGTTCAAGTACCCATGTTTGGGGTTTTTTTTCTGTGGGTGTGCGAGTGGCGTAAGACAATGGAGGGGCGATATTTCTCATGTTTGGACGTCAAAGAACCCAAAAAAATTATTCCCGTTCCCCGGTTCCATCAAATAACACCTAAAAATCCAAAAAAATAGGAATTCGAGCCTTTTTTCATGTTCAAGTACCCATGTTTGGGGTTTTTTCCGTGGGTGTGCGAGTGGCGTAAGACAATGGAGGGGCGCTATTTCTCATGTTTGATGGTCAAAGAACCTAAAAAAATTATTCCCGTTTCCCGGTTCCATCAAATAACACCTAAAAATAGAGCCAGAAAATCCAATAAAATAGGAATCCGACCCTTTTTCATGTTCAAGTACCCATGTTTGGGGTTTTTTTTTCCGTGGGTGTGCGAGTGGCGTAAGACAATGGAGAGGCACTATTTCTCATGTTTGGACGTCAAAGAACCCAAAAATATTATTCCCGTTCCCCAGTTCCATCAAATAACACCTAAGAAAGAGCCAGAAAATCCAAAAAAATAGGAATTCGACCCTTCTAAGTATGCGTAATGTTTTAAGGTAAAACATTTAAAATAAATTATCTTTGGACCATTGAAACAACACATTGAACTTTATTATGGGATTTAAACACGCCGTAAACAGATAAAGGTTACATCAATGAAAAAGCAAAAAAATAAACATTGCATTCAGTTGTTTAGCTATGTCGCAGTCACCTCGTCTTCGATTTTCACAACATATTTAGTAAAGACAGCTAAAATTTCTATTGGCCCATATTTTTCCCAGTAGTTAGATTGTACTAACACCTTCAGCAGTTCTTCGTTGGTCCTCAGCTCATTTATTTCATATTTTATAAGCGTATCTGAATACTCAAACCGACCTGGTTGGCGGAAAAACAATCGTCTTACCGTTTGTGATTTGTGAATTCCAAGAGGGGGAATTCCTTTAGGTGCAACTTGCTTTATTAAATTCTTCAGTTCATCGATGGTACATGTTGAAGGAATTTGAAATTTCTTAGGATTTTTTCCTGTGAACGCGCATCCAACAAATTTGTTCTACGGTGGCATGTTCCATTTCCCGTTGTAATACAGGATCGCGTCATGAGTACCGAGCATAATGCATTGAAGTAAGTTTATTATTCCACCCGGTGTTCTTCCAACGGTGCATAATAACTCAATCGGACCAACACAAGAAAATTGATCATTACACATTAACATTGTGTTGGCATCGTCATCATTTATCAATTTCATACATTGAAAGCGAATTTGGTTACCTGTATCGGTGAATGGCTTCTGGTAGTGAATTTCATCCAAAAATTGTTTGTCGGATAGCTAAAGGGTATTGTGTATTCTGGTTTTTAGGGTTGCAAAATCACAGCTGTTTGGTACTCGAATGGGCACCAGAGTTGAAGTTTGAAAGTAAACCCCAGTATCATTGTGAATAATTGATCCATTTGGAAAAATGAAAGCCAACCTTGAGTTGGCAATCGTCTAACTGCTAGTTTCTCCTAAAAATGCCATTCTTTGTGTATCAATTGGGAGACTATGTGAAAGCAAGATAATGTGTGATTTATTAGCCGTGTCTGCTATATATATATAGATGGTTGTGACCGAGCGATTGCTTCACTTTGTTTACAAAAAAATAGACACGCGTGAACATGTTTCGTGTTTATGTTTCCTTCAGAATGTGTAGTCAAGTCAGTCAATGTGTTGTTGCGCTCAAACTTTAATACGCATGCATGTCATTATGTGTTTTCAATTATGACAATGATGTATGCTACACGCGTAAATGATTTTTGTTGGACCAACAATTTTTTTGCTTAACGAAATGAGTACTTAATAATATTAATTGGTTACTAATGACTTACAACAAATTATATCGCATAATGAATACAATTACATAAACAATGCATGTTTAGTCTTCATTTAGGTCGACATAGTGTCTTTTGAATGACATCAAGCTTGTGTATTGCTGCATTCTACTAATATATGGAGTTGTCCACTGCTTTGCCTGAGAATAACAATTGCTTGACTACAACAACGTTGGAGGCAGTAAGGGACAATGGTCTTTCAAATAAACCTGTTGTACATGAACAAAGATTATATCATGCGGTGACCGTGTCAAATGAACCAGCGAAGTCATTGCATAATTGTTATACTAACTATATTCAATGTACCTGAACAAAATGATTTCCAAACACGTGACCAACACATATCATGCGGTGCCCAGAAGAATCAGGTGGTGGTTGACTTCTAAGAGGAAAAAATGTCATGCATTGTTGTCAGGACAACGATACAAGGATTACGTTATATCGTGATGCAATCACATATCCCATCTCCGTTATATCCATCCACTTGTTCACACTAACCTGAATCAACCAAACATACACATGTAAGTAATTTACAGTTTGTTATTCAAAAAATTAGCATAAAAACATACCTTCGAAAATCCATCAACAAGTAGGGACAACTTTAATTGTTCAAATCTCTCTGTGCCACCGAAGAGGTGCATGTACTCATGCGACCACTTGCCAAGTTCTTTAATCAATTCATTATGCACTAACGACCATGAATCTTCCCCCATACCTAATAAAGCGGCAATGGATCGATATCCATAGTTACCATCCGCTTTCACATCTACAACGTCACGAATGAAACCTTGAATGAATGGCGCAAATTGATCCAACATCGGGATGATCCTTGTTGGCTGAGGCGGTTCAGAACATGATACACTACGTTTGACTGGAGAGTTGCTGCTTTGAACAGAATGAAAAGCATCAACATACTCCCAGTAAGACGGATCACGCTTTGTGGATCTTTGACTTCTTTTCATCAGTTTCTTTGGTGCACCTTTAGTGTTGACCTTTGACGGAGGAGGGCACATAGAGTTATGATCAGGGTATGCAATTTCTCGAAGTTTACTCTTCAGAGTTACTTTGCTAGACACATCAAGTTCATCAAACCTTTTAGATATGGTCTCTATCTCTTCCTTGATGCTGACTTCCGTCGCACATAACCCTTGGTCTGAAAAGCAAAGTCTCCTCCAGAAAATATGGACTGACTCCACTGGGATGCTGCCAGCAGTATACCTAGAAAGCTCACATGCACAAGGAAGACCGTGCGTGCTTCTCATCACACAACCACAAGAAGAAGGATTGTTGCTGAGATAACGTAAACGGTCAACCTCAGAAGTAATCTGATTTAAAGCGTCCCTTGAAACCATCCTAAGAAGCCTCTTGTATAAGGTTTTTTTATATACATGCCCAACCACATGCGTACTGGTTTCAAAGGATGCTTTAATTTCAACGTGTTGCAGCGTGATCATGTTGTTCATAGCATCCCAAACACTACATAGGTCTCCAACGCTATTTTGTAGTACTCTTTTGAGAGCCCAATGAGCTGATTCAACCCTACATTTAAAATACACAACAAACATGAAAATATACAACAATTAAATACGATTTATTAATAATCCTTACTAACAAATAAAATCAGTTCTTAATACATGTTTGTTGTTGTGTTGCCTAGGTGCATGACCTTATTCGTCCATGCTGTAATAAATTTTTCCTTGTGGGGGATAATCCATGTGTCGTTAACATAGTCAATGAACATCGGCCAAGGCAAACAAACAATTTGAAACTTCTGAAGCGACTCAGCAAACTGGTGTTCGGACGGACAATCAACCAAAGTACCCCAGTTATCCATTACATAGTCCCACGCATTTTTTTCACCGATTAAAGATTTGCACTTCGCCTTCTCATTCTTATCGATATGAAACTTGCACAACAAATCTGTACACTTTGGGAACACAGTTTTCACTGCATTCATCAGTGCTAGGTCTCTATCAGTGACAATAACAATAGGGAGGCGGTCGTTTCTTAAAAATAGGCCTCAAAATTGTTCCAAAGCCCATACAATATTATTAACACGCTCAGCCTCCAGATATGCAAACCCAGCAGAGAATGTCATCGCCGTTGGTGTCACTCCAACAAAGTCAAGTAGTGGGAGTCTGTACCTGTTTGTTTTGTAGGTACTGTCTATAAAAAACACCAGATGACATGCATTACATAACTTAACTGCTTCTGGGTGACACCAAAACAAATCACGCACCACATCTTCATCCTTTAATCTATGCCAATGAATGTATTGGTCACGTTCAAGGAGCCTCATTAGGTGTTGCATTTCATTGTCATCTCCTCTGATTGAAGAACGATATGCACTTCTTGCATTGTAGATTTGCTTTATCGTGGTGCAACTGTTGGCATTGTGTTCCTTCAACGTTAGCAAGATGTTTTTTGGTTTCACCATCGACTTTGTCATATCAGCAATAATTTTCTTTTCATCCTTAGTCAATCGCCCAGCGTATGGATGTCCAACTAAGGACTTGGCCAATTCATGATTGTGAATACCACAGATCAACTTTACCATCCAACCTTCCCCTCCATGCACTGGTTTCCCACGAAGCCTGAAGGGACAACCACATTTCCTACTCCTAGTGTCTTTTCTAACGAATTCTTTATTCCTACACTTGTACGTACCACTCCTTTCACACCCAATTAAGACAAATGAACTTCTTCCTCTGCTATCGGTATCTTTGTCAGACCTCATAATCACTGCAACAAATCCATTTTCATGGGCAACTGTTCGAGCCCACTACAAAACATCATCTCGAGTACCAAATACCTACAACGCAACCCCAACATATTAATTTTTATACAAAACATCAATTCAACCAAATGACTCAAACTAATCAACATCACCTGAGACGTATTAAAAGCATTTGAACAATTGACATGTGGTTCAGTCACACCATATTCTTCTTCATTATCATAATCATAACCCATATGAACTTCTTGTGACATCGCATAGTCATACGCCCATTGACCTTCGTCCATCTTAAGGACATATGCATCATACACAAGTACATACAAATTATCATATAACCACATCCAAAAATTTAGTACATATTAACTAACAAACATATTAACAGGACATATACATCATACAAAACTATATTCAAATTATTATATAACCACATCCACAAATTGATTACATATTAACTAACAAACATATTGACAACTAATACAAATACATTCTAAATTTATAACTACATTATTTACTTAAACTAAACTTAACACTATAATAAACAACTAATAAAATAATTTTCTACTACAACAAAATACAATTATGTTCCTAAATCATTTAATATTATACCAAAATTAGTATACCTAATTAAACCAATTATCCACAATTGAAAAACAAATATTATAAATGATAATATTCACACACACACACACACACACACACACACACACACACACACACACACACACACACACACACACACACACTAGTAACTTCCGGAAGTTACCATTCTCATTTTGGAACTACTTCCTCCTGTGGTTAAAATTTCTTCCGGGAATAACTTTTTACTATTTATCTTCTCTAAAAACTACCCAGAAAACGCAAAAAATACCGATAAATGCGTACCTCCGACGAAATAGGAAGAGCAACGACTAACACAACTTCAAATACGGAACAACTGCTTCACGGGACCACCAAATCTTCAAATACGGAACAACTACTTCACGGGACCACCAAATCTTCAAAGCTTTTTATGGAAGGAGAGCAATAGCAAGAACACAAGGATGCAGGTGAAATGGAAAGGTGTAAAACGAAAAACCAACGCAGTAAATTTAAAGAAAACTACACAGGGACAAAATCGTCATTACATATGCATTAAATATTATTTTATTTTTAGTTATTATTATAAAATGAAATTTATTTTTACTTGATGTTGTTATAAAATTATAATTATTTTTTTATTATATATTAAATTTTGTAATACAAATTAAATGTTATCATAATGAATGTTTTATATTTTTATAAAATATATGAATTAATTAATTTTTATGATTTAAATTATACTAAATTGTCACACAAATTATTATTTACATTTACATGCGCGTAAAAAATGAATTACAAATATTAGTCATAATTATGTTCGCTAATAATTTATGTACAATAATATTATTTATTAAAATTAAATAATTAGACAATAAAGTATTTTTAAAAAAATAAACAAATTCCGGAAGAACCTTCTTCCGGAAGAAGAAGGTTGTCTTCCGGAAGACCCTTCTTTCGGAATATGTTCCTCGGAGTTCTTCCGGAATCACACCTTCTTCTTCCGGAAGAAGGGTCTTCCAAAATGTTTGTTTGCTGGGTGTCCCAGCAATATTATTGGGTGCACGTAGCAACTCCCAAGCTATGTTTAGTATCCATCTAATAGACACTAAGCCAACACTATTACCATTGATGCAACTAGTGTCGACTACGTGATCGACACCATGAGCATCACGACTCAAACCACCAACCTAGTCCAAATCTTCTATTGCAACTTAAATTCCTGCTTGTGCTCACCATTCGACAACTGTCACTTTTTGGAAGTAAAATTCATGGTTTAGTCGCGCAAGTTAACAAACAAACGAAGGAAGTAAAAGTCATATATGTTAATGGTTTAGTCTTGCTTCAAGAAAATGAGAAGAAAATAATCAATGACTTAAATATATTTCTTATATTAGAAATATTTTTAAAATTTGGATTTGGTTCTATTTTTTTTTATTTTTGGTCCCTAAAACTTTATTTTTATTTTGTATTTCGTTGTTGTCATTACATTTTTTATTTCATACAACTTTCATGATTTTTAAAATATTTATGCAAAACACAATTCGTATCTAAAATTTTAATGTTTACAAAATTATGCTAGTTTTTATGATTAGTGTGCAATTTCTTATTATTTTTGGAATTTAATCTCTTGAACTAGTTTAATAAATCTTGAGTTGATGATTCATCAAACATGTTATTTTATAATTAAATAAAAGAGTCGAAATTTTGTGAGACACAAAAGAATTAATAACTGTGTATCACATATCTCCTGGATCTAACTTCTCTTATGTCCTTTTTCAAGTTATCTTTATGCTGCCCATTTAAAACGACGTCGCATAATAGTTGTGTTAATATTTAATCGTGGTTTAATTTTAAAAATTATGAAAACAGTATCGTTTCAAAGGAACAATACAGGGACAACTTAACAAGGGACAGCAGAGAAGCCAAGTTATGTACCTCTAGCTTGGGATCATATACTAACTTACCAAGTATATATTAATGTCTCATAAAATTTAGGAGAACTTATATTTAATTAATATATGGATCTGAAATGATCAAGTATTAATTAAAATGGACTTAAAATCACATACTAAAAACTATATTAATTTATGAAATATTTCTGTCTTCATAAGGAGGATATGTGAACTATGATGTAACTTATAAATTACTTTAATGCTCTGTTAATCATTATGCCAAGGATATGCTAAGTGTTTTTTTTTTAACGAGGAATACGTTCAAATGCCTATGATAAAACAATTGACGAATTTAGTCATTTATAACAAATTTACTAAAGATGTAGTAGTTTCTAATTTTTATGGATTTGGTCTATGTCCTCTATATTTTTTTTTTTTTGTATTCATTTTACATCTAATGATTTTAGGGTGCGCTGCATATGATTAATGAGGGCCAAGGTGCCAACAAAGTTGAAATTGCAGTTTTTTTTATTATGATGTCGTTGCAATCATAGTTTCTATATTAAAAAACTTTTAAATAATATTTTATAAGGCTCTAAATCAACACTATTAGTCAAAATTAACTAAAGATGATGAAAGTAAAATCTTTGAAAATGAGTCGACTAATCTTGTGTTTGGATGGAAGATATAAATTTTTTAAGAAATTCAAATACATAATATTTTAATAGTCTTGATTTAAATTCCTTTTATTTTGTAAATATTTTATTTGGATGAAGTAGTTTTAATTTCTTGGATAAAGTAATTCAATTTCAATGAAATTTAAATTTTCATTTTTAAATATTTATTTAAAAATTAAAATTTTAATATTGAGTCATTTTTTAAATAAAATATTCAAAATAATTTGAATGCAATAAAATATTAGTCATTTTTTAATACTTAAATATTCAAAATAATTTGAATGCAATAAAATATTTAATAATTAATTTTTTTAATATTTAATAATTAAATAATGAAAATAATTTTAATGCTAAACAATTTTGAATCTTACACAATTGTCTTGTATAATTGTATTAACACACCTTCTCACCTTCTTCTCCTCTGTTCAGTCTCCTTACCTTCCGAGCATCTACCATACTCGTGTTCCTCACCTTCCACCCTCACCTTTCGCCTTCACTAATTCTCCATCGGAGGTTGGGGTTTCATAGTGTATAGAAATTCGCAAATCCCTCTGTCAAATTCCCAAACCCCTGTAGTGGTAGTAAGTTGCTAGCAATCAAGAATCGGAGGGCACATAGGTCTCAACATTCTCCTCCAAAAGCGATGGAATAGAGAGAAGGTTCATTGCGACGATGGAGCAGCTCAAGCGCGAAGAGGCTCGGAAGCATGACACCGAGCTTTGCCTCGATCGATTTCGCATCGCTCAAGGCTTGGCACTGTCGATCTCTAGATTTTTTCCATCTTAGTTCTTACTAGTTCGATTTAACACAAAGCCTCGTGTTTGAGAAGAATATGAACTACAACGACGTGAGTTTCATTGAATCTTTGTTGCAGAGTGTGGGCTATATGCCCCTGTTGTGGAAGCTGGAGGATTTTCTTGGCGACTCCTCCGTCGTGATGTGTTACTCCGACCATCACCACCACCACCACTTAGGTGTGAGAGAACAAAGGGACCTATGTGAGAGCAAAGAATTTGAAATTCTTATCATTTAGGTAGAATTTCAATTTTTACCATTTTAGTCTATTAATTTTTTTTAAAAAAATTGATGTCATTTTTTTTTTAAAAAAAATTTCATATCCAAACAACTACATGTTTTTAAATAAGAAAGATCCTTTTTTAAAATTTAAAAGATTAAATAAATAATTTAAATTTAAAAGAATAAAAATATATTTAAAAAAATCACTCAAATACACATAGCTACATGTTTTTGCGACCGCCGAATGGACAAAGTTATAAATTGGCATTTGGAGGTGGGTATTGGTATCGGGGGCTTCATCGAGAAGCAATTTTTGAGCACTTTTTTCATTTTGATTTGGTATACTATAGCCAACGGCACCGCCCACACGTATTTATGATATTATCTTCTATATATGTCATCTGATCAATCACAACGATGGATTGATTGATTTGAAAGGCGAAGGAGTGAGGAATGAGGAGTCAGTGCCACATATTGTGTCATTTTATTTTGTTTTACAAAAATCATACATCCACGTGAAGACGTTTTCTGAGCGAGCCTTACAAAGTAGTTGAAATTTTTAGCCAAAGAGGAAGTTTGACAGAGCAAAAGTTTTTTTTTCCGGGCATCTTGAAGGAAAATAATGAATCCTCTAAATTATGATTTTTGAAAATAAATAAAATTTATTTGATTGATTATTAAAAAAAATTAAATGAATTTTTCAAGAATATAAGAGTTAACATATTTTTTATCAATGTTTATTATTTATCATATTATATAATTTAATAAAAATAAATATGATATTTTTCCTGTAGTAAAAAAAAAATTAAACTCGGGAAATAAGATTTTCATCTCTCCCATTGAAAAGTTTTCTTGAGAAATTGACTAAAAAACACTTCCAAGAAATATCTTTTCTTAAAAATATTATTTTTTGAAGTACATACCAAACATGAAAAACTAAGTTTTCAAATATACAATTTTCAGAAAATCAAATACTTCTCGTTTGCCAAATGACCCCTTAAAATATTTTACATGATATCTTATCTTATTGAATATGTAATTTTGATCCATTTATTTTAAAATATAATTATCTGGTCTTTTATTAGAAAAGTTATATTTTTTTTCATCCAATTCTCAATTTTATTTACATTTTAGTTTATTTAAATATTAAAACTAACATATTCATTTAAGGTAATTAAATACAAGTGATTAATGTGCTGAAGTTAAGATTGAATCGTTTGAGTAATTGATGCATAAAATATGTTTGAATTGCATAAGGACAATTGTATCTTAACTGGGAACTTGAAAGTTTGAATATTGAACCCAAGTTCAGTTGTATTCCCAATTAGTTAAACTTATTAAACTAATAGTAGAAATGATTAAAAAGAGAGTTTAAATATTTATTGTGGTTTTGGTTTTTATAATAAAACAATTAAATGAAAATAAAGAGGGGTTTTGAGTTATGATAAGAGTGATTAGCGGTTATGACTCACCTGTACCAATTTCCCCTAATCCCAGTCCTAATGAAATTTCTTCTCCAGTTAATTACTAATTCCCAAAATCAATTGAAGTCTATGATGAAGGTCAAAAGATACTCTTACTCTTTGTCTTAAATCAATACCTCAATGATCATAGATCTATCAATTTAAGTTAAAGGATAAAATCAATTAAAGGGATGATTAATTAAAGATTAACTAATCTATCAAAGATTACCCAAACAATTTGATCATGCAATTTGGTGCAAAACATTCTCTATCTAGATCTACCAATTACATGCAGATGATCACTACTATACAATTTATTAAATATTAAAATGACCAGTTCCAAATAAACATTAAAATAAGGAAGATAATTAATTAACATAAAAACAATGAAGAATTCCATTAAGAATAAGAAGAGGAATACATTTGGACAGTTACATCATAATCCCGGACTAGGGGGACTAACCATTTATGATCATAGAAAAACTAACAATCCTATAAAGAGTAAACATAGACATATCAATAGTCAAGAACGATGATCACAATCTGTCCTAAGGGTATTATCCATGCTCTTCAGCTCTCAAAAGCCCTCAAGAATAAAAGACAATAATAAAATTGAATAATCATCCTTTTTCACAAAGATAAAGACCTATATACATAGTTTCTTAAAGATATTTCACGAAAAGACGCACTACAGTCGTGGTAAACCCACCACGGTAGTGATCAAAACTGATGCTGAAGCCTTGGGTCATCGTGGATTGATCACGATCCTTTTGGGTTGACCATGATCGTGGTGAGATGACCATGACTATTCTCGGATCCTTGACATTGTTCTGGGAGGCTTGTTATCTTCTGACCATGGATGTGTTGTTTACCACGGTCATGGTGAATGGACCATGGGCATTATCAAGTGCAAAGCCTTCATAAATCATCTATCATTATACAAACAAGGCCTTGGATGGCCTACGAGTCACGCTGTAGTTAATCCACTTTCCCGCCCAAAAATGTCACATCCTGCTATAGTGAATGGCCTACAAAACGATGTGTTTCCAATTCCAAGCGTTTCCAATGCGTTTCCAATAAACCTCTTGTTTACTGATGCATTTCCATTACCCATGCTTTTCGAATACCAATGCTTCTCGAATACCGACAACAATTATGACTAGTTGCCAAGACATTTGCTTTTGCAGATGAATGAAGGGTTTTGGTTATACACTTCGTTTCTTTTGTTTTATTTTCCTCCTGGGTTTTGGTTATACGCTTGGTTTCCTTTGTTTTCGTTTCCTTGCATTTGGCTCCTACTTTACACAGGTGCATTTGAAGAAGAAAGGTTCATTTGAACAACAACAAAGGTGCATTTTTTTCAACTTTCCATGTGTTAGACTAACACGTATACGTTTTCTTTTTTTCTTTTTGCTTCGACTTTACCTGTGAAAAAAGAAATTTGTTGCTGCATGTGTATGATTCCGTGTTTTGTTTTTGCTTCTTCTTTGTTCTTTGGTTTTTTTCCTACTTTACACAGGTGCATTTCAAGAAGAAAGGTTCATTTGAACAAGAAAGGTGCATTTTTTTCTACTTGCCATGTGTTACATTAACACATATTCGTTTTCTTTTTTTTTTCCTTGTTTTTTTTTGCTTCGCCTTTACCCGTGAAAAAAAGATTTAGTTGGTGCATGTGTATGATTCTGTCTTTTTTTTTTTGTTTTGCTTCGACTTTACCTGTGAAAAAAGAAATTTGTTGCTGCATATGTATGGTTCTGTGTTTTGTTTTTGCTTCTTCTTTGTTCTTTGTTTTTTTTTTCCTACTTTACACAGGTACATTTCAAGAAGAAAGGTTCATTTGAACAAGAAAGGTGCATTTTTTTCTACTTGCCATGTGTTACATTAACACGTATTCATTTTTGTTTTGTTTTGGTTCGCCTTTACATGTGAAAAAAAGATTTAGTTGGTGCATGTGTATGATTCCGTCTTTTGTTTTTGCTTCTTCTTGGTTATTTGGTTTTTTTCGTACTTTACACAGGTGCATTTGAAGAAGAAATGTTCATTTGAACAAAAAAGGTGCGTTTTTTCTACTTTCCATGTGTTAGATTAACACATATTCATTTTTTTTGTTTTCTTTTTCTTCTACTTTACCTGAGAAAAAAAGTTTTTGTTGGTGCATATGTATGATTCCATATTTTGTTTTTGCTTCGTCTTTTAGTTTTGGTTGTTTTGGTTCTTCGTTTTCTTTTGTTTTGTTCGTTACTTGTCTATCATTTTCTTATTTGTGTGTGTATTTTTTTTTGCTTCCATGTGTTTATTGGTCTCTTTTATACTATTTTTTAAAAAAACTTTAATGCTCTGTTTGATACACTGTTCATGCTGTTTCTTTGTGACATTGTAGCAATGTCTCAAAAAGAAAATCTTATATCTGAATTGCATCCAAGGAAAGGGACATGGAAGATAGCAATGCGTATAACCAATATGTGGGATGTTAAGAAGCACAATGGGAGACAAGTGATTGACATGGTCTTAATAGACCAAACGGTAATTGTTATGTTATTTGCTTTCATTCTACTATGTAGTTAGTGAAGAGGGTATTTGTAGTTATGGATTGTTTATAACTTTCAGGGTGTAAAGATTGGGGCAACGCTATGGCAAGAGTTGTTCCCTGAATTTCAACCGAAGTTAGCTTTAGGTTGTTCATACTTGATCCAAAACATCAAAGTTGTGGACAATCAATCTGAATACAAAGTAAGTCCAATTCCATATTTGCTTTACTTTGTGAAAACAACATCTGTGAAGGAGGTTGAAAGACTTGAAATTCCTGCTAATGTACACGTGATAACTGAAATTGTTGATATTATTTCTGGCATTGCACCGCGACATACTTTAGTTGGTAAGTATATTATAATGTTTTCCATTACATATTAGTTTATATATTCAACCTATGTTCAACACAAGTTAATTTTATTCATTTATGTTGGTTTGAAAATAGATGTCGTGGGTGTTGTCGCTGAAGTTATTGAACGAAAAATAGTGAATCCTGCATACAGGGTTACAGTGAAGTTGAGAGATAATAGGTTATTTTCATTATATTTTTAAATATTTAGAAAAACCATGATAAAATATGTTAAATCACAAATTAGTATGTATGTGTTATGTCCTGTTAGTGATGCTGAGATCCTCATGACACTGTGGGAGGATTATGCTCTTCAGCTAGATGATGCTATTGACAAAAACATTTTGTTAGGGAGCCGTTGGTGCTTATGTTAACATTGGCTAAGATCAAAGATGCCAAAGGTGAATATAATGTATTCTTTTATTACTTCTTACGTTTGCGAATCAATCTTATGTGACACTGCATATTATTTCATGTACCTATAATGTTTTTTTGCAGACAAGTATTCCCTCAGTGTCCAAAATATAAAAAATGGTTCCAAGTTGTATGTAAACTTCGATGATATTGCTGAGATAAGGAAATTCCGTGATAGGTATGATAACTGCAAAACAAATTAAGTTATATATTTTTTTTATAATAATACTCTAATGTTAGGACCTTCCTCCTTGCAGTTTATGTGTTTCATTTTATGTTGGTGGACTAACAGAAGAAGGGAGATAAGTTCTCGCATAATGCTCAGATGGTCAGCTTAGGTGACATAAGCAGACTGAGAGAGGTAAGAACAACAAATTTTAAATGAAACACCATTTGGATTGGATATGGTGTGGTTCCCAAATTGGATTTGGTGTGGTTGACGACCGTTTATGGTGAAAGTATTGTTGTTGTTGTTGTTGTGTGTATGATTTTTTTTCTTACCTTTTAAATTTGTGTTGTTGTTTTGTTGCAATTTTTTCGTTATTTGTCACTTATTTGATGTTATATATGCATGGTTGGGCAATTTAATATGTATTTGTGTATGATCATGTATTTTTTTTTATTTCTTCGTTATCTGTGTATGAGTCCTTTTAAATTCGTGTTGTTGTCGTTTTACAATTTTTGCCCGTTTATTTTTTTTTGGTTTGATTTGTCCATTTTCATTTGTTATATATTTTAATTCAATTAGGACTGTTTCTGTTTGACCGTTGCTACGGTAGATGAAGTCCTGATTGATACACCATGGAGTTATGATAGCTGTCCAAATTGCACTACAATGTTTGATCCATTAAAAATAGTGGGTGACTGCCGTTCGTGCCAGAACCAAGTTAGTCATACGGTTCCCAAGCAAAATGTATTTATTCACAAATGAGTTATAATGTACTTAACATTCGAGTCTTTACTCACATGGATATTGTTGTGTTAGGTATAAATTAGTTGTGAAAATGGAACACAATGGAGAGAAAGCTAACTTTCATTTTTGGGATGCAACATGTATCAAAATGTTCGGTAAGACAGCCGAGGAATGTAGACAGGAATTGATTGCGGTATGTATTGTAACATACCCTGATGGATGACATGACAATTCAATATGAATTTACATATTGAAATTAAATTTATTTGTTTAAATTTATTCATAATAATAAAATTTATTTGTTTAAATTTATTCATAATAATTAGGGTGGTGACGAGATCAAAGTGTTCCTTGAGTGTGTGGATGATTTGGTTGGTAAGACATTGGCGCTCAGGGTGTAAACATGCTCCAATCATCTATGATGGATGTTAGCCAAGAAGAACATCATATCCAGACATTGACTTTCAAAATTGGTCTACATGTAATAGTTAACTTATCGTAAGGGTGTATGCGGAAATTTAAAAACATTTGATGTTGCCTCTGAATATGGTATATGCAGGATGAACAAACTATAGGGAAATCACCCGCATCATGTGCTGAGACTTCATCAGGGGATTACCATCGAACGGTACATAAATTTGTTACACCTTTCATTAAGTAATTAAGTACAAATTTGGTCTAAATATGTTATTGGGGCGTCATAATAATACTTTATATTTGTTTTGCAGCCTTCATTGTCCCAGTCAGCTGACTATGACCATGGGAACACTGCCTTCATCACCCCTGCCAAAAGATTAAGCGGTCAACAAGCCACAAATGAATTTGATTCTGAGGATACTACTGCGTATGATCTATCCACAAACAAACATATTAAAGCTGAGTAATCAATTGACAATTTAATTATATATTGTATGCTTAAATTTTATATACGTTTGTTGGGTTATTTTGGTTTACGTTTGTTGGGCTATTTTTTGGTGATGTTGTACCCACTTAATTAGTCATGTATGAACAATTAATTCTATCGACATTATTTTGTATGGTTAAATTTGATATCAGTAATCATTGTCAATTTAAGATCGTGATGGGAACTATATTGTTAATGATTAAAATGGTGTCTTCGAATTAAAATCCAGACAAATAACATATGACTAAATTTTGTCACCAACGGACATATATTTATGTCTTTGAATTTGAAATTATGAATTGAAAGAAAACAAAGTTTTTATCAATTCTTTAAACCATATTATGCATGTTTACTTAAGGTGCATTGTAATTGTTGTTCTGTACACGTGCATAATTAGTGGTTTTAATTTGCTAAATTCAAATAATGTCATTTGTATTTGTGAAAAAGTAAAACAGTTGTATTTTTTAATTAATGATAACATTTAGTACGATTTCCTACAGGTTGACAAGCCAGGATCAGCTTCTGGACTTACGACGGCTTTAGTACGGTACATTGTAATTATCATTTGAATTTGTAATTACGTCTTTCAATTTGTAATTATCAATTATCAATTGAAAGAAAACAAAGGTTTTATGAATTCTTTAAACCATTTTATGCATGTTTCCATAACGTACATTGTAATTATTATTTTATACACGTGCCAAATTAGTGGGGTTAATTTGCTTAATGCAATTAATTTCTTTTGTATTCGTAAAAAAGTGGAACAGTTGTATTTTCTAATATATGATAACATTGTGTACGATTTTGTTGCAGGTGGACAAGCCACTATAAGCTTATGGACTTATGACGGTAACGTATGCACTTATACAAAATCACTGCCATATAAATTGTTGGAATTTGTTCCAAAGCAGGTACTATTTAACCTAATACTTTATAGTATATTATTTGCCATATTAGTGTTAGGTTATACTGTGGAGTACCTTTCACAAATAATACAAGTATATATTAGGTATTAGACGTGACCTGACCTGCATATTCCCAATACCCGGTACATCGAAAAAATTAATATGGGATTGAAAGGAGGAAAGTAGTGTATGATTGAAAGGATTTCACCAAAATGTTAATATATGAATAATTAATATCTAATGCATTTAATTAAGGGTTACCGGAAGAGTAAAAGGGTGTCCATTAATATACACAGTATTCGAGTATATGTTACGTGCAGTTTCCAATACCAAGTAACTGCTACGACAGTTACATTAACTACTCATTACCTATTTTTGTTAAAATAATTGAATCATTATCAATTGCAATATATACAATTTTGTATGTGGTAATTACAAAATCTTCATTTGTCTCTCCTTCTCTTTCTCCTCTTAACATGAGTACACAGACATCTACGGGCTCCAATGTTGTAAGTCTGTCTACTTTCGCTTTCTTCTTCTTTTGCTTTTTATATGTGAATGTTGAATGTAGTTTGATCGTTCATGTTGGTGATTTTCATGATCTCAGGTATGATGTTGATGCCTATCTGTGTCATATTTCCAACATGTCATTATGTTATACTTTTCCAAAGTTTACACTATTGGGAACTTGCAATGTATATGTATGAAATGCTTTCAACATTGAACTTCATATTTGTCATGACAATCTGAGACGACATATTTGTGTTTTTGTCTTCATCTCATTTTTGTGTTGTAAGTTTGTCTACTTTCGCTTTGAGGATTTTTTGTTTTTTATATGTTAATGTTGAATGTAGTTTGATCATTCATTTTGGTGATTGCCATCCTCTTGGCTATGATATTGTTCGTACTTTCATCATTTTCCAACATCTAAAACTGTTATACTTTTCCAAAGTTTACACTATTGGGAACTTGGAAATGTATATGTTTGGAATACTTTCGACATTTTTGTGTTTTTGCCTTTATCTCATTAATAATTCTATGAAAAGGGTATAATTTATAATATTTATTTGGGGAAATTTTGTCATTCAGGCTCCACCTAAATTCTTGGGATGCACAGTCATATATCAATTTCAGGCTGCATTCCATGTTGATAGAGTAAGTGTTTCCCCACGTAATTATTTTATCATTCCTGTAATTTATATTGCTATTGTGATATTGTTGAATCTTTAATTGCAAAACTACATTGAGATACCCTCAAAATATCATCAGCAATGGGCTCCTGATTACCCACCTAATGTTCTCTTTGATTACAACGACCACAAGCACATTATACAGATTAGAAAAGATAATACCAGATACTATTTTGCTGATGGGCTTAAACAATTTAAAAGACAGTTGGATATATATGAAGGTGTCATGGTTCACTTTATGGCATCCAACAATAATACAACTTTTCATCTCCATTTCACTCCACCACTGGAAATACAGACATGTGGAAGGCCTCACAGATCCACCAGAAATTATGTGTTCACCATAGACATTACCCAACCTATGATCTCACATGCTACCCCATTGATACGACTTTATTGATATCATAAATGTTTGTTTTGTTTATTAATATCATAAATCATAAATGTTTGTTTTGTTTATTAATTAATAATGACCTCGCAATCATTAGTGACTGCTTTGCTTTAAATGTAGTTGCTGCCCCCCCGAGGCTCTCAATTTGGTTGGGCCATCATCACTATATATGACTATTTAGCGTAGTAGTGGGCGTCATTTAATATGGACGATGTCTATGGATAATGGCGTTCGATGTTTGGCTGCACCTTGGTACCGGTTCTTAATGGACAATAACGTAATGGCTGGAGATGAGGTTGCCTTCTATTTTCGGCCCAACCAACATGTATGGGAACTTATCTTGAGGAAGCAACTCATATGGGATGATGAAGGCCTGCCCCATTGAACAATCCAGTCCACAGCCCAATATAATTTATTTGCCCTTTTTTGTTAAACTTATTTTATTTTGTAAGTTTTGATCAATCCGAATGATGTAACTTAATCACCATGGGTGATTAAACAATATTTAATTACCTTCGAATATTAGACAATATATAATTTGGGAGTGTTTTATTTTCATCCATGTTACCGTAGTATATCTTTTCTTCATATTATTAGTCAAATTATTACATGGTTTTTTAAAAAGTAATATATATATATATATATATATATATATATATATATATATAATATGCCCGATTTTTTATATAGTTTTAAAGTATTAACTGCTCAACATTTAGAACCACAATGGAGCGTATGACTTTACATGTTCGTAGGATCTTTAAAATTACTTTGAAACTTACTTAAATGTAAAACAAAACATAAAATGATCAAATGTCAAGGGTGTTAAACAAAATTTGGATTTTTACACAACCCATTTTCTAAATTCACATCTCTAAAATATATTGGTGTACACAATTCAATACAAGTGAAGCGTAACTATTTAGAATACCAAAATTCTAAATCATTTGCCACCTATTTAATAACAACAAAAATACAATAAATAATGTGTACTTGCAGAAATATTTTATACCAACTATATATTTATGATACAGACAACGAAGTTAACAACAGGCTTTCGCAAAACCCGTAAGTGTTACAATCCAACCAATAAATGTTACATTACATATTTTTAAATTATCTTTTAACAATGTATACCATTACCACTTGCTTTTGCTCCTTCATCAATGTACAACAACAAAGATGTTCTTGATGAAGACATTATCATTGCCACGAAGAATATGCTAGATAACAACAACCATTATGCGCAAAAGTTTAGAATGGCAAGGGATAAACTACAATCTTCAATAGTCTCTGACCTAAAGCTTAAACTGATTTATGATTGGCAGTCAGATGGAAGATTATACAATTTGCCAAATACTACTGAAGTTGCTGTTTTGATTGTTGGTGACGAGCACACAGGTAACCACAGGGATATCATAATAGAAAAGCAAACAGGATTGTTGAAAATAATCAATGAACTTCATCCTGCATATTTGCTTTTGCAATATCCCCTATTGTACCCTAGAGGGGAAGATGGCTATAGGCCAGATATTCCTCATAAGGATCATCCAAATATCCATGCAGCAAAGAGAAAAAAGGTTACCATGCGTGAATATTTTTGTTACAGGCTACAATCAATGAACAATGAAGCTCAAACAATACTGCATTCAAGAAGATTGTTTCAGCAATGGATTGTTGATGGTTACTGTATGATTGAGTCGCAAAGACTAAATTATGTTAGGCAACATCAACAACAACTCAGAGTTGAAAAATACATCAATTTGAATGTCTATAACAATGCCCCTGAAACACTTGGCAATGAAAAAGGTAAGAGAGTTATACTACCCAGCTCCTTTGTTGGTGCTCAGAGGTATATGGAACAACTATATTTTGATGGCATGGTAATTTGTGGCCATATCGGATTTCCAGACCTATTTTGACATTAACGTGTAATCTCGCATGGCCTGAAATACAAAGAAAGGTTAGGAAATCCAATCTCACACCTCATGACTGCCCTGATGTTGTCTCAAGGATATTTAAAATAAAGTTAAATCAATTGATGAATGATCTCAAACGTGGACATGTCTTTGGTCCTATTTTGGGATATAAGTAATTACCATTTCAATCAATGTGTTCTTACAATTGCAATGTTAAACTATAATTACAATTATTCATTATTAATGTGGCTACTAATATTTTATGTTCACCGCAGTTATTTACACTATTGAGTGGCAAAAAAGAGGATTGTCTCATGCTCATATTTTAATATTTTTGCAACCTGCAAACAAGTATCCAAATCCAGAAGACATTGATAAAATTATTTCTACAGAGATACAAAATAAGTACACAGATCCAGAATTGTATGAAATTGTCTCCAAACATATGATTCACGGTCCATGTGAACTCCCAAATAGAAGTGCACCATGTATGGCTGATGGGAAGTGTATTAGATTTTTCCCTAAGAAATTCAACGAAGCCATAATTGTAGACCAAGATGGATTTCCAGTATACATGAGAACAAATGACGGGCATACGGTTCAGAAGCATGGTATTGAACTTGATAATCGCTTTGTTGTACCATACAGTCTACAATTGCTACTCAAATACAGGACACACATGAATGTCGAATGGTGCAATCAGAGCACATCCATCAAATACCTGTTTAAGTACATCAACAAAGGTTCTGATCGAATTACAACATCTACTGTTAATGTGCAGAACCAAAACGGTAGACAACATCAGGTTGACAACGAAATTAAACAGTATCTTGATTGTCGGTATGTGTCAAACATATCTTCTTAAATGCATAACATTCATCTACACACAACACACCCTTCGTTTATGGTTTTCATTGTTTGGATAGTCTTCTTTTGCTTTTTATATGTTCAACTTCCATATTTTTGTGTTTTTGTCTTTATCTCATATATTATGGTGTTCTCTGGAAGGGTATAAATTATTATATTTAATTCAGGACATTTTTTTCTTTATCTTTCAACTTCAACATTACTTGATAGAAATTATAATATCAACCATATGTTCATTAAATGCATAACATTGACCTATACACAACACACCCTTTATTATTACATCAATTGACCTACTTCTTATGTGTTTATGTTTTACTAATCATCCTCTAGGTATGTTTTGCCCCCTGAAGCATGTTGAAAGATTTTTGCATTCCCTATGCATGGATGTGCACCAGCAGTTGAGCATCTCTATTTCTACCTTGAAAATCAACAGCTAGTTTACTGGACAGACAACCAACAAATTGGGACAGTACTATCTAAGAGTACCATCAAAGAATCAATGTTTACAACTTGGATGCATTCAAATAAAATATACCATGACGAAAGGGATCTTACTTATCCTGAATATGTGTCCAAATTCGTTTATGTTGCACACAAGAGATGCTGGCAGCCAAGAAAACAAGGAAATACAATAGGGAGGCTGATATGGGTACCCCTTCAACTGGAGAGTTGTTTTACATGAGGATGATGTTTTCCTCCGCTAAAGGCTCACAATCTTACAAAGATATCAGAACAGTAGACAATGTTGTCTACCATACTTTTAGAGAAGCATGCTTTGCAAAAGGTTTCCTAGGAAGTGATCAAGAATTTGTTGGTGCTTTGCGAGAGGCTAACACTTGGGGAACTCCACACTTCCTTCGAAAGTTATTTGTCAACCTGCTATTTATGAATACAATGGAGAGACCAGAATATGTGTGGCAACAAACTTGGCGATGGATGGCAGATGATATTGTATTTAATCATACAAGTCAAGGTAATTTCGTAAATCCTAAATAACTATATACAATTCATAGGAAACAATGTACTTGCTAACAATGTGATTATTTTACTATTCATAGGCATTCAAGTCACTGACAAAGAAACAATGCATCTTTGTTTGACTCAAATTGAAAACATGCTACAAGCCAATAGGAAAAGTCTACGAGATTTCCCTTAAATGCCATATCCTATAGGCTATGCTGCCAACCCACACCAAAATAAGCTCATCTACAATGAAATGGCTTATGACATGGAAGTTTTGGCTGTCGAATTTAACAGATGCTATCACTCAATGACAGGTACGTACACCCCATTTCAGTTTTAACTCACAAAATATTCATTCCCAACAATCCTTACTATTAATTATGATTTTTACATTACTAATTTCAGATGAGCAGGCTTCTATTTTTGATAATATTATGCGTGTTGTTGCAAGTCAATTAGGGGGAGTTTATTTTCTCTATGGATATGGTGGGACTGGCAAGAAATTTATGTGGAAAACTTTATCATCTGCTATGCGCTCTAATGGAGGCATTGTTTTAACTATTGCTTCCAGTGGGATTGCTTCATTATTATTGCCCGGAGGTAGAACAACACATTCTAAGTTTTCCATACCTATGCCTGCAAATATTACCTGTTGTTCCAAGAGGGAGTCGCTCTGATATTGTCCATGCATCTCTAAATGCATCATACATTTGGAATAATTGTCAAATTCTAAAATTGACAAAAAAATATGCGCTTGCAATCCAATCCTTCTAACCATAGCAGCACTCATGAACTCAAACAGTTTTCTGATTGGTTACTAGACATAGGTGATGGCAAACTTGGCCAACCTAACGATGGACATTGCGAAATCACCATCCCAGATGAGTTTCTTATAATGGATTTTGAGGATCCTATCCAAGAAATTATTGATACAACATATCCAGATTTATTACAAAACTACAACAACGCAGATTTCTTGCAAAAGAGAGCTATCCTAGCCTCTACAAAAGATGTTGTTGACAAAATAAATGACTATGTCCTGTCTTTGATTCCTGGTGACGAGAAAGAGTATTGTAGTGCTGATAGTGTTAACAAATCTGACGAACTACTCAATCCTACTTTTGGAGTACTAACACCTGAGTTTCTTAACACCTTGAAAACATCAGGGATACCTAATCACAAGCTAAGAATCAAGATTGGTACTCCCATCATACTACTCTGAAATTTGGACCAGGCAGATGGTTTATGCAATGGAACTCAGCTAATTGTCACCAAACTTGGAACCAATGTAGTTGAAGCAGAGGTAATAACTGGACCCAATGTAGGTCATAGGACATACATATCAAGAATGAATATGTCTCCTTCCGATTCTTCATGGCCATTCAAATTAATTAGAAGACAGTTTCCATTCATTGTTTCATTTGCAATGACTATAAACAAGTCTCAAGGACAGTCCTTGGCACATGTTGGATTGTATTTGCCAAACCCAGTATTTTGTCATGACCAACTATATGTTGCACTTTAACGAGTGCAAAGTAAAAAAGGGCTACGTATTCTTATTCATGATAAACAAGGCATTGCAAAAAATACTACCATTAATGTGGTATACAAAGAAGTATTTGCAAACTTATAAACAGGTATGCTTACCAAATTGTTATACTTACAAGTCCTACATATTTTGTTGCACATGTGTTGGTAATATTGAAATAGGAGTATGAGCCCGGGCGTCGGCACGGACAAAAGACTAGTTTGTGTAATTTCCAACTCTTTCACTCAATTGAACGACTGTACTTATGTAATACAAAACTAGTGTCCAAACATGACTTCTACCAAGAAAATACATGCAAAATGACACAAAAACTCACACAAAATACCACCGAGAAAGTGTTTTATTAGTAATACTCGAGTTCAATCCTTGACAAAAATAATTCTTTGTGAGACTTTACTTACCTCCAATCGAATTTTGGATTAATTCGAGTGAATGTCTTTCTCATGATGCATCGGATGATTAAGAAAAAGATATATTATCAAGAAATGATTTAATTAATTAAAAAATATGATATAAAAAATAAATATAAATAAAATTAAGAATTAGATGGAAATCCAATTTTTTTTAAATGGTATCCAAGAAGGCAATTTTTTAAAGAAATTAACGTGAGTTTTTTTTTCTTTTTCTCATTGATGATAATGATAAAACTCCTAAAATGTCGTTTCTTTTTTAAAGTAAATGCATCAATGCTTAAAAAATATTTATCTTAGTTATCTATCACATTGTATTATCTGTTAATCATTTTTATTTTTAACCTTAAGATTGAACTGTCTTTTTATTCAACGAAGTATTTAATTCTCTTTAACCTTAATTAAAAGCGTTAGTAGCGCACGGTTGAGCACAACGTAACCTCTTAATTAAAAAAGTAGGTCATTTATATTATAGGTTAAATTAATTTTTTCCTCTAATTTATTTTTAAATTTGGATTTAGTTTTTTTTATTCAATTTCGTCCTATAATTTTTAAAATTGGTTTGATTTAGTCCTCTAATTTTTTGGATTTAATTTGGTCCTTTTATTTTTAAAATTATTTCAATTAGGTCCCATCATCTAAATTAATTTGAGTGGTCATACCCTTTAATTGTGTATTTAGTTGTGGTCTAAAATCATCACTAAGTAATTTTAAGTGATCACAAAATAAGTTTCTTAACATCGTTGGTCCGATTTAAATTAAATTGCATGACCAAATTGTATCTCAAAAAAATTAGAGAACTAAATCAAACCTAAAAAATAAATTAGAGAACTAAGTTAACCTATATTATATTATTAGAAAACATATTAATAAATTTGATTAGTTAAAATAATTCATTTTTACATTAGGTTAGTTGAAATAAAATATTATAAGAGTGACAAGTTAGCATATAATTCCATTTCAACACTTTCCTTAATTAGATGTTAAAATAGGATGAACAATGTTATATCTTTTTGCAATGATTTTAATATTTTGTAAAACGTATTTAATAAAAATATAAAAGTATTTAATGTATTAAATATTAAGTATATAAAAATAATAATTAATATTTTTAATCAGGTTTAAATTTATTCTTAAAATAAAACTCTTGCTAACCAATAAATTGTTAAATATATTTTGTTTAGACAATTCTATCCGTTTTCAAATTGTTAAGTGATTAGGAAGCATTAAATATTATTTATCAAATAACTTTAACTACCTAAAAATAAGTATTTTAATTTATGATATAAGAAATTTCTTTTAAAATGTTTTTTATTTTTATTTTTCTAATCATTATCTTCGTATTTACCTTAAAATAAAACCAGTTTTAGAATTAAAAGTAGGTCTATGTCTAGAAATTTGTGGTATTCGACAATTTCTGTGAGAGTTTTAATCTATAACTCAAAAACTCTTTCACAATTTTTGGGATTGTTTTAATCTAACTTATTGATTTTTATTTTAATTTTTATTCAATTTTTGAGTTGTAAATTATTAATCAAAAGTATTACGATCAAAGGTTAAATTTTTTGTAATTTTAGTTTAATTTTCACTTAAATACTTTTTTTGTCCCAACAATTTAGTTTTTTTTTTCATTTTTGTCATTGTAATTATTTTTTTGTTTTAGTTCTTACAAAATGTGTATGCTTTATTTTCGATTTTAAAGTGCTTTAGATAATGGTTTTTTACTATTCAAAATATTTTTTTTGAAGAGTTTTAAGGATGAAAAACAAAATAAACACATTTTGCAAAAAACTTTGAAATCCTTGGACGTTTGAGAATATCGAAGCAATATCCCATAATCACACTTGGATTTCCGCCCCTTCCACAATTGGAAGGGAGTTCCTTTTAGAAAAGGCCTAATGTAAATCCTGTCTTGTAAATAACAAATAATATTCACTGCTTTAGCCTAGAAGTGCTTAGGAGTTGAATTATCATCAAACATGGTCCTAGCCATTTCTTGTAAAAACATGAAGCTTAAAAGAATGAGGCATAATATCTTAGTGAGTCCTCTAAGGACTCTAGGTTAACTCTCTATTCTAGAGATTATTTTCTTAACTTTCGTGGTTTCTCCTTTTGGTTTCTTAAGTGCAATTATTATCCCATCTCCTTATCATTTCTATCTCCATGGACCACACCTTGACCTTCACTTAGGAACCTAAAGTTTATCACCTTGACCACCTCTAAGGCCTCTATTGTCCTTTGATCACCTTGACCACCTCTAAGGCCTCTATTCTCCTTTTATCGCCTAGACATCATTCTCTAACCTTTGATCACTCACTAGGGTCTCACTTCATTATTACCTAGAATGGAAAGAGTGTATAACCTTTTCTTTTTCTAACAACCTAATTAGGGCTCCCATCACCTCTCTATCAAGCACATTTCCTTTTTACAAGTCAATTGCATAATAACCATAAATTAGATCCATCCATACGCATAACATAAGTAAATTCCAATCAAGGAAAAAGGAAATAAAGTTTTATATACTTCAACAACAAGGCATATAATAACCATCAGTTTATAACCTAACTCGTTTGTTAAAACTTATCTTATACATGCACATCAATAAATACCAGCAGACCATAATATCATAGATCAATAACCAAACATCATAATGTGAATTCAAACATTAACTATCAAAAGTTCTCATCACCATCCAATCATCAAAATTCATCATTGTCATACCCTAATTTCGTCTGGGGACTATCGTTTGTTGATCTTTTGATCCTTGTTAGTTGACTTACAGTGTTGAATGTCAGTTACAGTGTGAAACAGAGGATCATTCAGTGTTTTGATCAAGAATGCAAAAAATACCAAAAAAGGGGGGGCAAAAAGGTCTTTTCTTTGTTTTCCTGGACCCTAGCTCTCCTAGGCTATCCTCTGGCTCGCCTGGGCCACCAAATAACTTCATGGTGAAGAAACCAACTTGTCTGGGCAAGGTCCAGCTCGCCTAGGCGAGCACATTGCATTAGCACTAAGTTTCAGGCGAGCTGCCTTTGCCTCAAGTGCCCATTTTCCTATAAATAGGCGTGCTAGGGAGACTGAGGAAGGGTTCCAAGGTTCAGAAGGTGAAGGAATTGAGAGAAGAGAGAAAGAAGAAGAAGAAAGAAGAGGAAACGAGGCTGAGATGCTACTGAATCGTGATCGTGATCAATCTCTACGTTGTTCCTCATTCGGTGTTCTTCGTGCGACCATTGGTTAGTTTTGTTTTTAAGATTTGAATGTGATCTATGTACCCTTAGGGATTCCCCTTGTTATGTGCACATCCATCTTCTCCATCTATCATCGGCGATCTCGTTTTTCTTTGTAAAGTTCAATCTAAACCAATCACTAATGTTGTAAAGTTGTCTTTAAAGAGATTGAAAGTTAATAAACAAAATCAAGATAAAACCAACTCATAACTAATTTATTTTTATCAAATATCACTTGATATCGTTTCAAGGTTCAACGCCTTAACAATTCTCTTAGCTTTTCAAATTTAAAAGATCTCATAACTAATTTCCTTTTATCAAATATCACTTGAGATCGTTTCAAGGTCCAACACCTTAACAATTCTCTCAACTTTTCAAATTTAAAAGATCGTTTCAAGGTCCAATGCCTCAATGATTCTTTCCGCTTTTCAAAATTTAAAATATCGTTTCAAGGTCCAACGCCTTAAACAACTTTTTGTTCACAATTAAAATGAATCTTTCAAAAACATAAAAGCCAATTTAACACACAAATATTCAGACTTTAAAGAACTACGTAGGTCTGAATTCCTCATCACATATGAGGATACGTAGGAGCAAGGGCAACACCCTTGTCGAAACCAAAAAAATAAGAAAAAAATATAAAAAAAAGGAAAAGTAAATAATTCTGAAGTCATGTTCCACACACTCGATTAAAGGTTGTTGTCCCTTTGGACGGGCGCATGAGGTTCTAATACTTTCCTCATGCGTAAACAACTCATGAACCCTTATTTTAAAAATTCACAGATCCCTTTTTGATTTTTCTAACATTTTCCTTGAATAAACGTTGGTGGCAAATCCCGCGCATTCTCCTTTTTTGGAAGATGCATTTTCATCTTGCCTCGCCCTCCCCTTAAAGGGTAGGTTGCGATAGTTGGCGACTCCACTAGGGACTTGCTAGATAGTTAGGCCATTCAATCAATGTGCAATGTTTTTATCGTGACTTCCTCTTTATTTATGTTATCTTTTCCCTTTTACCTTTTGTTTTGTCCATATTTGTATATAACCTTTGCTATGTTTGTTGGATCGAGTGGCCTTATAATAATTAAGAAGGGGGGGTGAATTAATTATTCATAAACCTTTACTAATTAAAAATTACTCTTTTAAGGCTTTTACTAAATTGTTATGAGAAATAGGAGTAGAAGAGAAACTTAACAGAAACTAAAAGCGGAAATTAAATGCACAGTGGAAAGTAAAAGAGTAGGGAAGAAGGAAACAAACACACAAGGATTTTTATACTGGTTCAGCACAAACCCGTGCCTACCTCCAGTCCCCAAGCAACCTGCGGTCCTTGGGATTTCTTTCAACCTTGTAAAAAACCTTTTACAAGCAAAGATCCACAAGGGATGTACCCTCCCTTGTTCTCTTTGAACCTAGTGGATGTACCCTCTACTAGAACTGATCCACAAGAGATGTACCCTCTCTTGTTCTCAGTCAAACCCAAGTAGATGTACCCTCTACTTGTGCCACAAAGGATGTATCCTCCAATGTGTTAAGACAAAGATCTCAGGCTGTTACACCTTTGATACTTTGTGAATGGGGATACAAAAGAATTCTCATGCGGTTAAACCTTTGAACGCTTTTGTATTAGGGAATGGGAAGAATCAAAAGAATTCTCAGACTGTGTCGTTCTGAATTCTTTGACAAGGGAGAAGGGAGACACAAAACAATTCAGGCAGTTAGTCCTTCCTTCTTTTGGAAAAGGGAGAAGGGAGACACAAAAGAATTCAGGCGGTTAGTCCTTCCTTCTTTTGGAAAAGGGAGAAGAGAGACACAAAAAGAATTCAGGTGATTAGTCCTTGGCGAATTCTTTTTGGCAAAGGGAGAAGAGAATGAAAAGGATGAATAGCACAAGTTTTCAAGGTTTGGAAAAACCAGAAAACTTCAGAAAACTTTTGGTACAAAGAAGAAGAAGTTCAAAGAGATTCAAGGCTTGTAAAGGATTGTAAGAGATTGTTAGAAAGACTTGGAATGATTGATTCAAAATGCAAAACAAAGCCTTGCTTTTATAGACTCTTCATGTCTGGTCAAGAAAGCCATTCAGAAGAGTTATATCTTTTTAAAAAAAACTTAAAACCCATTTGAAAGAGTCAAAACCTTTTTGAAGTGTTGCATCTTTAGATTTTTCAGAAACAAACACTGGTAATCGATTACCAAATATGTGTAATCGATTACACAAAGCTTTTGAATGAAACAATGTGACTCTTCACATTTAAATTTGAATTTCAACGTTCAAGGGCACTGGTAATCGATTACCAAAGCATTGTAATCGATTACAGCCTTTTGAAAATATTTGGAACGTTGTAAATTCAGTTTGAAAACATTTTCAAACTCATTTTGCTACTGGTAATCGATTACAACAATATGGTAATCGATTACCAGAGAGTAAAAACTCTTTGGTAAAGGTTTTTTGTCAAAAACTCATGTGCTATTCAAAGTTTTGAAAAACTTTTTAATACTTATCTTGAT
Organism: Glycine max; assembly: GCF_000004515.6. NCBI lineage: Eukaryota > Viridiplantae > Streptophyta > Magnoliopsida > Fabales > Fabaceae > Glycine > Glycine max. The sequence continues at coordinate 1,477,481 of NC_038249.2, read as the reverse complement.
TGAGTCCTTTCTTCATTCTTGAATCTTGAGTCTTGAATCTTGATCTTGATTCTTGAGATCTTGAATCTTGAATCTTGAATCTTGAATCTTGAATCTTGAATCTTGAATCTTGATTCTTGATTGTAGGCTTTCTTCTTGAGTCTTGAATTCTTCTTGATTCTTGAACTCTTGACTTGTTCTTGATTCACTTGAGTTGTTCTTTGATCTTTTGAGCTTTTTGTTCATCACCTTTGTCATCATCTTTTGTTGTCATCATTGTTATCATCAAAACACCTTTGAATCATTGTTGATTAATCATGAAGCTTTGCTTCCACATTCTCCCCCTTTTTGATGATGACAACTTCTGAAATCAAGAAACACATGCACACTTTTTCCTAGTCGATCACTCTTATAAATGCTCCCCCTTTGTTTTTGAATTTATGCTTATCTTAAAAATAAATTTGATTACTCATGTGAATTCTTGATTTAATCCCATTTCTCTCCCCCTTTGGCATCAACAAAAAGCCAAAATGCGTATTAAATAAATTTAATTTAAAACTCCATACAATGTTCATAAAAAAAACAACCAAATCAAGAAGCAAGAAGCAAGAACCATGAAACCATGAAGCAAACAACCATGCATAGATAGATTATAAACTCCACATAGTCAAATAACATACTTAATAATTGTTCAAACACCATAGTAATATAGAGATTTATTTTGATAAGTCATTAACATCTATTAGTCCTAATTCTCTTCTTATGTTATAAAAAGTATCTTTACTTAGTGGTTTCGTAAAGATATCTGCAAGTTGATTTTTAATATCTACAAATTCTAAAACAACATCACCTTTTAAAACATGATCTCTAATGAAATGATGCCTAATTTCTATATGCTTGGTTCTAGAATGAAGAACTGGATTCTTAGATATGTTTATGGCACTTGTGTTGTCACATTTTATGGGAATATGATCTAATACTATTCCATAGTCAGATAGTTGTTGTTTCATCCACAAAATTTGTGCACAACAACTACCAGCAGAAATATATTCTGCTTCCGCTGTGGATAAAGCTACACTATTTTGTTTCTTGCTATTCCAAGAAACAAGTGCAGACCCTATGAATTGACATGTACCACTAGTACTCTTCCTATCTGTTTTTGATCCAGCAAAGTCTGAATCTGAGTATCCTACTAGGTTACATAAAGAATTCTTAGGATACCATAATCCTAAATTAACTGTGCCTAATAGATATCTTATGATTCTTTTTACTACCAATAAATGTGGAAACTTTGAATTTGATTGAAATCTGGCACACATGCATACACTAAACATAATATCTGGCCTACTTGCAGATAAGTAAAGTAGAGATCCAATCATACCTCTGTATTGCTTCGGATCAACAGGTTGTCCAGATTCATCTTTATCAAGATAACAATTTGTATTCATAGGAGTGGCCAAGTGTTTTGAGTTTTCCATTCCAAATCTCTTAATGAGTTCTTTGCAATACTTTGCTTGATTGACGAAGATCCCATCATTTGTTTGTTTGATTTGTAATCCAAGAAAGTAATTTAACTCACCCATCATAGACATCTCAAACTCACTTTGCATATCAATAGAAAACTCCTTGCACAAAGATTCATTAGTAGATCCAAAGATTATATCATCAACATAAATTTGTACTAACAAGATATCATTATCCTTCTTTTTTATGAATAAGGTAGTATCTACTTTCCCTCTAGTAAAATTCTTTTCTAAAAGGAATTTACTTAATCTTTCATACCAAGCCCTAGGCGCTTGATTTAGGCCATAAAGTGCCTTCTTTAATCTATAGACATGGTCTAGTTTTTGTGAATCTTCAAACCCAGGAGGTTGTTCCACATATACCTCCTCCTGAATCAGACCATTTAAGAAAGCACTTTTGACATCCATTTGATATAGTTTAAAATTCATAATAGATGCATATGCTAATAACATCCTAATTGCTTCTAATCTAGCTACAGGTGCAAAAGTTTCTTCGTAGTCTATACCTTCTTCTTGGTTATATCCTTTTGCTACAAGTCTAGCTTTATTCCTAATTACTATACCATTTTCATCCAATTTATTTCTAAATACCCATTTAGTTCCTATGATTGGATAATCTGAAGGTTTTTCTACTAATTCCCATACATCATTTCTTTCAAATTGATTTAATTCTTCTTGCATAGCTACTATCCAATGATCATCTATAATAGCTTCTTTAAAGTTTTTAGGTTCTATTACTGAAACAAATGCCATATTATTGCATAAATCTTTAAGAGAATGTCTAGTTGTTACCCCTTTTGAGATATCGCCGATGATGTTATCAAGAGGATGATTTCTTGAAGTTTTCCATTCTTTAGGAAGATTATCATTTTCTTGTATTGTGTCATCTTGATCATCCTTGTCTTCATCATCTCTCTTTCTTTTCAGATTTCTTTCTTCATTTTGAGTATCTTCCAAAGTATCTGTAATATCATCAACAAACTCCTTTCTCGGGGAGGTAATGTTAGTTTCATCAAAAGTAACATGTATTGATTCCTCAATTGTCATAGTTCTTTTGCTGTATATTCTAAATGCTTTACTATGTAAGGAATATCCAATGAAGATACCCTCATCTGCCTTGGCATCAAACTTTCCTAGACTTTCTTTACCATTGTTTAGAACAAAACATTTACATCCAAAAACATGTAAATGTGCAACATTTGGTTTTCTATTGTTAAAAAGTTCATATGGAGTTTTCTTAAGAATAGGTCTAATTAAGGCTCTGTTCATAATATAACATGCGGTGTTAACCGCTTCTGCCCAAAAGTATTTTGGAAGAGGTGTGTCATTTAAAAGAGTTCTAACAATTTCTTCTAGGGCTCTATTTTTTCTTTCTACTACTCCATTTTGTTGGGGTGTCCTGGGTGCAGAAAAATTGTGTTCTATACCATACTCATCACAAAACATTTCAAAATCATTGTTTTCAAATTCACCTCCATGATCACTTCTGATGGAGATGATTTTGAGATTCTTTTTGTTTTGAATAACTTTGGCAAGTCTTCTAAATGCATGAAATGCATCATTCTTATAAGTAAGAAATAAAGTCCAAGTATATCTAGAATAATCATCAACAATTACTAATGCATAGTAACTACCACCAAAACTCATGACCCTAGATGGTCCAAACAAATCCATGTTTAATAGTTGCAATGGTTGAGTGGTAGAAACAATATTTTTAGATTTAAAGGATACTTTTGTTTGTTTACCTTTTTGGCATGCATCGCATAACTTATCTTTTTCAAATTTTAATCTAGGCAATCCAATAACTAGATCTTTTGAAATTAACCTATTTAGATGATCCATGTTAATATGAGCAATTCTCTTATGCCATAACCACGGATCATAGTCTTTACTTAATAAACATCTATCATTTATAGATTTTTGTTTTAGATCAATCATGTAGACATTATTTTCTCTAAAACCTATATGTTCAATATCTTTGTCATGCTTATGCTTAATAACACATTTTTCAGAATCAAAAGATACTTTATATCCTTTATCACATAATTGACTAACACTTAATAAACTATGTTTCAAACCTTCTACAAGCAACACATTTTCAATAGGAGTAGAAGAATTCGTACCTATTTTACCAACTCCAATAATTTTGCCCTTGTTGTTGTCACCGTATGTAACATGTCCACTTTTCTTAGGGGAAATAGTTATGAATTTTGATACATCACCGGTCATGTGTTTGGAACATCCACTATCTATGTACCATTTCTTCCTTATGGAATCTTCTTTATTATTCTCATCAGATTTTTTCATGAGACATATGTTGACTTGGTCTCCATCATCATCTTTGAGTAATCTGTTCCTGAAAATGCTTTTGAAAGACAAAGAATCTAAAGAGGCCATTGTACAAGAAACCTGCTCTGATACCACTTGTTGGATCGAGTGGCCTCAGAATAATTAAGAAGGGGGGGGGGTTGAATTAATTATTCCTAAACCTTTACTAATTAAAAATTACTCTTTTAAGGCTTTTACTAAATTGTTAAGAGAAAGAGGAGTAGAAGAGAAACTTAACAGAAAGTAAAAGAGGAAATTAAATGCACAGCGGAAAGTAAAAGAGTAGGGAAGAAGGAAACAAACACACAAGGATTTTTATACTGGTTCAGCACAAACCCGTGCCTACCTCCAGTCCCCAAGCAACCTGCGGTCCTTGGGATTTCTTTCAACCTTGTAAAAAACCTTTTACAAGCAAAGATCCACAAGGGATGTACCCTCCCTTGTTCTCTTTGGACCTAGTGGATGTACCCTCCACTAGAATTGATCCACAAGAGATGTACCCTCTCTTGTTCTCAGTCAAACCCAAGTAGATGTACCCTCTACTTATGCCACAAAGGATGTACCCTCCAATGTGTTAAGACAAAGATCTCAGGCTGTTACACCTTTGATACTTTGTGAATGGGGATACAAAAGAATTCTCATGCGGTTAAACCTTTGAACGCTTTTGTATTAGGGAATAGGAAGAATCAAAAGAATTCTCAGACTTTTTTTAATTCTTTGACAAGGGAGAAGGGAGACACAAAAGAATTCAGGCGGTTAGTCCTTCCTTCTTTTGGAAAAGGGAGAAGGGAGACACAAAAGAATTCAGGCGGTTAGTCCTTCCTTCTTTTGGAAAAGGGAGAAGAGAGACACAAAAAGAATTCAGGCGATTAGTCCTTGGCGAATTCTTTTTGGCAAAGGGAGAAGAGAATGAAAAGGGTGAATAGCACAAGTTTTCAAGGTTTGGAAAAACCAGAAAACTTCAGAAAACTTTTGGTACAAAGAAGAAGAAGAAGTTCCAAGAGATTCAAGGCTTGTAAAGGATTGTAAGAGATTGTTAGAAAGACTTGGAATGATTGATTCAAAATGCAAAACAAAGTCTTGCTTTTATAGACTCTTCATGTCTGGTCAAGAAAGCCATTCAGAAGAGTTATATCTTTTAAAAAAAACTTAAAACCCATTTGAAAGAGTCAAAACCTTTTTGAAGAGTTACATCTTTAGATTTTTCAGAAACAAACACTGGTAATCGATTACCAAATATGTGTAATCAATTACACAAAGCTTTTGAATGAAGCAATGTGACTCTTCACATTTAAATTTGAATTTCAATGTTCAAGGGCACTGGTAATCGATTACCAAAGCATTGTAATTGATTACAGCCTTTTGTTGTAATCGATTACCAAAACATTGTAATCGATTACAGCCTTTTGAAAATATTTGGAACGTTGTAAATTCAGTTTGAAAACATTTTCAAACTCATTTTGCTACTGGTAATCGATTACAACAATATGGTAATCGATTACCAGAGAGTAAAAACTCTTGGGTAAAGGTTTTTTTGTCAAAAACTCATGTGCTATTCAAAGTTTTGAAAAACTTTTTAATACTTATCTTGATGGAGTCCTTTCTTCATTCTTGAATCTTGAGTCTTGAATCTTGATCTTGATTCTTGAGATCTTGAATCTTGAATCTTGATTCTTGATTGTAGTCTTTCTTCTTGAGTTTTGAATTCTTCTTGATTCTTGAACTCTTGACTTGTTCTTGATTCACTTGAGTTGTTCTTTGATCTTTTGAGCTTTTTGTTCATCACCTTTGTCATCATCTTTTGTTGTCATCATTGTTATCATCAAAACACCTTTGAATCATTGTTGATTAATCATGAAGCTTTGCTTCCACAATGTTGTTGTGTTTGGTGTGTGCCTGCTTATCAATTACATTCGTAGCTATAAATATTTTTGTTATATGCACCCATGGCACCTACACCTTTGCACACATGTTTAGATATTAGGCCCTATACCCAGGTCTATGTGAGCCATAAGGAGTGGAGGTCGATCTGTGGTCATGCTGGGTCTCCGACTCGCTTGATAATAGTGAAGCCTCATCTAGATTTTTCCTCTTTTGGTGATGCATTGTCGTTGATAGTTCCTATCGCCTCAATGTATTAGCTAAGAGGATGATATCTCTAGAAGCCAGTAAAGTTACATGAAAGTACCCTTGGGAGTTATCACTAGAAGTGGACTTTTGGATCCTTTCCATTAGGTCCCTGAATTAGGGAGCACATAGCAAACTCACTCTAGCTTGTTCCTTGATCGCATCATGCATCTCTTCATGGCATCGTAATGGACATATCATTCCTGCATTTATCATTTATCATATTCATGCATTGCATTGCATTTGCATAAGTCATTGCATTGTCATACATCTTCATTCATCATGCTTTTGTTCTGCCAATTGCATACTTTTTATTTTCATCGTTCGCATGTTATGTTCACTCATGCTTGATCTTGACACATAGTTGCTCATGCCTTGAATTTCCCTCACACAAAAAGGAACAAAAAAGAACAAAAAACGAAAGAAAGAACAAAAGAAAGTCACCATGAAGAATGAAGTTTACACCACATTCTTTGTTACATGTGTTGGGTACAATGATGACAGCTATAAACAAACCATGTTGGGATTATACACTCATTTCTATTAAAAAAAATGATTGAAAATCATGTGAACATGGTACCTAATGCATTGTTAACGAGGAAATGATGGTTCTTCGGGCTCTCATGTCGATCTCATAATTACATTTGTCATGCATAGCATGAGTATGCCCTAGTCATTCATCTGTATGATATGTTATCGAAGTATTGACAATCAAAATTTCTATTCCTTGGTTTATGGGGTCGAACCAAGCACATGATTTTAAGAAAAGATTTTCATCGAGTCAAGGTCAAGTATGGAAGTAACCAACTTGCAAAAGTTGGGGCAGAAGATGGATCGAGTTTACATAGTTTCTTTGGCTACTGCCAACACATGATTGACCTAAATAATTTACAAAATTGAGGACTGTTGATGTCCATGTTTTATTTCCAGTTTCACTTTGGCTATGACAAGATGTGATGAACCATGTTGCTTTAATGAAAATCTGAATTGATTCGACCCTATGTTCAACTGAATGTCCTGTGTAAAACTTGCAATACTTCAACAATATATCATTCATATACATCCATGCTTTTTTTTTTCTTTTCACATTTGATGCATTTCTCATTTCATTCTTTCCTTGAAATCAGAACCATAATCATTGTAATCAAAAGGAAAGAATGCACTTTACGGTGCCCTTACTAAACGCGTGCCAGAGCTAGAGTAATGAGTGAAATAGAGAAGGTGCAAGAGCAGATGAAGGCTGACATGGAGGCCATGAAAGAGCAAATGACCCCAATGATGGAAGCCATGATGAGTATGAGAAGGATGATGGAGGTCAATACGACTACAGTTGTTGCCACAAGTACCAAAAGTGGACCCGACTCACCCACCTGGCTTTATTCAAGTAAATCATCCATCCTTGGATATGGTAGGTCAGGGAGGCAAAGCGTTGGGAAGTGCAGGCGGCCCCCATTTTGTGCAGGCTCAAAATAAGCATTCCTTCCCACCATATGGCTTGCCTCCCAACTATACGCCACCCAATGTTGCATACATTCCCAATGAGAATGTCGACAACTCCACACCCATGCCCATTGAGAGCCAACAACCACAATTTGATCATGCACATGTCTCTCAACCCATGGGGGAGACACATGAAGTACCCCGCCACACTGTAGCCGACTTTGAGCCTCACCTCAAATATGCCACTGAGGGACAGGTATTTGGTGGCATACCCCTACCAAACACTTTGGGGGGCCTTCAGTATCGCCCACAACCACAACCCTTGCATTTTGCATTGGAAAGGCTGCCTCCTGCCATGGTGGAAAGGGAGAAATTTGATCATATAGAGGAAAGGCTGAGGGCTATTGAAGGAGGCAGGGATTATGCCTTTGCTGACATGGAAGACTGTGCCTAGTGCCCGACATTGTTATCCCTCCGAAGTTCAAGGTGCCAGATTTTGATAAGTACAAGGGGACTACTTGCCCCAAGAATCACCTGAAGATGTATACCAGGAAAATGATGGCATACTCGAAAGATGAAAAATTGTTGATGCATTTCTTCCAAGAAAGTCTTATTGGGGCAGCCGTCACCTGGTATAATAATCTGGAACATTCTCGAGTCCGTTCTTGGAAAGACCTAATAGTTGCCTTCATTAGGCAGTATCAGTACAATTCTGATATGGATCTAGATAGAATGTAGCTACAAAACATGTGTAAGAAGGAGCATGAATCTTTCAAAGAATACGCGCAAAGGTGGAGTGATCTGGCAACTCAAGTAGCGCCCCCAATGATGGAGAGGGAGATGATAACAATGATAGTAGACACATTATCGGTGTTCTACTATGAGAAAATGGTGGGTTACATGCCTTCAAGCTTTGCTGATTTGGTTTTCGCCGACGAAAGGATCGAAGTGGGTTTGAGAAGAGGCAAATTGGATTATCCTGCTTTGATGAATATGAAGCCTGAGGCAAATGGAGAGAATAAGAAGGAGGGAGGAACCCATGCTGTGACTGCCGTCCTTACATGGCCAAATTTCCCACCAACTCAACAATGTCAACACTCAGCCAATATTAGTCCTTCTCATTACCCAACACCCTATCAGCCAAGAACACCCATTCATCCACAAAGGCCACCCCTAAATCAGCCACAAAATCCATCTGCAGCACATCCAATACCAAACACCACCCTTAACACGAACCAAAACACCAACCAAGGAAGGAATTTTCCAGAAAAGAAACCTATAGAATTCACCCCAATTCCAGTATCGTATGCTAACTTACTCCCATATCTACTTAATAATGCAATGGTAGCCATAATCCCAGCAAAGGTTCCTCAACCTCCATTTTCCAAAGGATACAACTCGAATGCAACTTGTGCTTATCATGGAGGAGTTCCAAGGCATTCTATTGAGCATTGTATGACCCTGAAACATAAGGTGCAAAGTCCAATTGATGTAGGCTGGCTAAAATTCGAGGAGGACAATTGCTTTTGAATTCTGACATTGTGAAGCGACATTATGTGTAGGGCATTTTGAAGGTTGTTGTTAGATGTCTCTAATGACTCATTGGGATTTTCAAGTCTATGCCATTACTGTAAACAACAGTCACAATGCTAATAATATGGATAAATTTGATGTCCTTGTCTCTCATTCTTTCACAATTGCATCTTTGCTTATTTAACTTTCACTGGAATGTGAATGTAAGTTGTTGGTTTGTTTGCTTAAGTGACCTACGCTCTTAAGTTGATCTCCAAGTTTGTTCAATTATAAATTGCTCATTCTATACATTTGGTGAGGGTGCCGTAAATGACGAGTAAAGTAAAAAAGAAGAAAAAACGTTTGATTGACTGTGTTTCAAATCAAAATAAGAAGTACATACATTCATGTGACCTCATTCTTAAAAGTTTTCTTTTTTTAGAGAAAAGTGAGTTTTCAAGAACAAGATTCGTTCAGCTTAATTTGTCAATTGAAAATCCTTTAAATATTTCTCGTCCTTGAAAATTCATTTTCGAGAACTTGCACAGTTTCTTTCATTTTTCCTTGCTACAAGGTCATGAGAAAAGACAACAATAGATACCTCAGAGCCCTACACTAGGGCAATGAGAGGCACCATGCATGAGCCTCAAGCAAACCTAGGGGCAGATTAGAAGTTCTTACCCAGTAGGTCGGGAACCCGAAAGGGCGACTTAGGAAAAAATTAGGGTAGTAAAAAATAAAAAAAGAAAAAATCAGGGGCGTGTTATTAAGGTTTTGTCCCAAAATCCAAACTAAAAGTATCTAGTCAAGATTTGAAATGACCCATGACCGTGTTTCAACATCCCAAACACTAATTTATCCCTTGCTACCCCCTCCGAGCCAAAGTATATTTGTTTTCTAAGAACAACAAAAAAAAACACAACAAAAACAAAATAGGAACCCTGAGTAGGAACCACCGCTAAACCGGCGGGAAGAGCAATGCAAACAACACATGCATGAAGTTGGGCATCAATGAAAGGAAAAAGAAAATAAAATCCACCAAAGGCGAGTGAAGAAAAAGAGAGACAAAAGATCTCCTGATTTTACAAGGAAGGCACAAAAGTGCTATAAGGATTAATGTATAAGACAAAAGGAGTAGAGTCCGACCCAAGAGTTGAAAGGAACCAAAGTACAAGAAGGACTCTCAAGGTTCTTACTCAATATAACCCTCAAACACTCTTTGAGCCTCTCTAATCCTTTCTTTCATAACCCCCTTACCCTTGACCACATTACATGCCCAATAAAGCCCATGTGGATCAAGGATTGACTAATTTTGCTTTTAAGTTGAGATTCTGGAATGAAACTCACACACGCTTGTGATTGTTGAAATATATATATATATATATATATATATATATATATATATATATATATATATATATATATATATATATATATATATATGAAGAGAATCCTCGAGGTTTTGCACTTGCACATTTGAGAAGAAAACCCATTCGACCAGAGCTCATGGAAGATGCCCAAAGAAAATTATGATAGTAGTGATACATTTGATGTTAGTCGCTCATACAGACTTCTTAGGATTCCTTTTGAATCCAAGGGTGCCTTTTGTTGTATAAATTCTTTCAGGATCAACCCATGTTATCAAGTTTCAGTAGGATCGACAAACCCTTGGCATCACTCTATGATCTTAAATCGGGAGAGTTTCACTTGGTCACATACCAAAGTGTGACAATCCATTGCCATCCTTCAATGGGGTGTACGATCGATCCCAAAGCCTTATGTTTTCTTGTTGTGCAGAATAATCGAAGTTTTTAAAAAGAAAGAGGAAAACCCTAGGATCAATATTTCAGTTGATTGATTAAATGTCAAACGGTTCCATTGTCGTCACTCCAAAATTGTCAAGTGACTAAATCAAACAAAACATACACTCTGAGGGAGTCTCCAAAGAGATTTGCAAAAAGATAGGATGAGGTCTCATGAGTTATCACGTCTTTCAGAAAGAGATAGTCATTCTGTGTCTTCCACAAAAAGAAAAAAAAGCAAAAGAAATCAAATCAAAATCAAAATCACAAAAATAGGAAAGAATGTCATGAGCATTACCCAATTTTCATGATTCAAAAACTTTTGCATTACTAGCATTTCAAGATGAAGGTTGCATGCATCTGCATCCCCAAAATCATGTTCATATTAGGCTATATGTGTGTAGATTTCTCCTTATATACCAGTTCCCCAAATCTAATGTCCTATCTTTTAAGTTTAGGATGAGAGGCCCTCTCAAAGAGTGAATCTCTTGCTTTCTCATAAGGTTGAGCCTTTTGGTATTAGTGCATATTGGCTTGTTTCATAGGACTCAATGTCCTTCGCCTTTATCTTTCATAGGACTCAAAGTCCTCACCTTTATCTTTCACAGGACTCAAAGTCTTCGCTTTTATCTTTCATAGGACTCAAATTCCTCACTTTTATCTTTCATGGAACTCAAATTCCTCGCATTTATCTTTTATAGGACTCAAAGTCTTCAGTCTTTATCTTTCATAGGACTCAAAGTCTTCTATCTTTATGCTTTCGTAGGACTCAAACTCCTCTGTCATTTATAATTTATATTTCAAAAACTTCAATATCTTCAGTCATTTACGCTTTCAAAAGACTACAATGTCTTCATTTACATTTAAAAGACTTCAATGTCTTCAATCATTTACGCTTTCAAAAGACTACATTGTCTTCATTTACATTTCAAAGATTTCAATGTCTTTAATCATTTACACTTTCAAAAGACTGCAAAGCCTTTATTTACATTTCAAAGACTTCAATGTCTTCAGTCATTTATGCTTTCAAAAGACTACAATGTCTTCATTTACATTTCAAAGACTTCAATGTCTTCAGCCATTTATGCCTTCAAAAGGCTACAATATCTTCATTTACATTTCAAAGACTTCAATGTCTTCAGTCATTTGCACTTTCAAAAGACTACAATGTCTTCATTTACATTTCAAAGGCTTCAATGTCTTCATTCATTTACGCTTTCAAAAGACTACAATGTCTTTATTTACATTTCAAAAACTAAAATGTCTTCTTTTTATCAAATATCACTTGAGATCGTTTCAAGGTCCAACGCCTTAACGATTCTCTCCACTTTTCAAATTTAAAAGATCGTTTCAAGGTCCAACGCCTTAACGATTCTCACTGCTTTTCAAAGTTTAAAACATCGTTTCAAGGTCCAACGCCTTAAACGACTCTTTGTTTGCAATTAAAATAAATCTTTCAAAAAACATAAAATCAATTTAACACACAAACATTCAGACTTAAAGAGTTAAATGTCTTTTATATCCTTAATTTATTGTTAACTCTATTTATTAAACACTCATTCATTGGACTATGAGAATTAACATTAAATGAGACCATCACTTAAAACACTTAAACTTAAGAGCACTTTTGGAATAAAATATAAATTTATGATAGTATTAAATGTGACCACCACTTTCCTTGGTCTTGATGATTTGTACTATGTTGCTTATATATTGGGCCAGAGGTAGTATTTGTTATTTCAGATTTGATGGTAAAGGTTGGGTCATCGACTTTTGTTTTGACTGGTGGTGGGTTGGTTATGCACGTTGTTGTCAAAGCGGCACAAGGACAGTGGTGGCGATGTAAGATTGACTCTGAAGCTTCAATGGTGGTATATCGATAGAGCGATGATGATTACGACAACCACCACTCATATTAGAAAGCTTTGGTGGTGAAAGACTTTGTGATGCAACTAGTTTGGATGGGGGAGATGGAGAGATGACTGGAGACATGAAAGGGGTATTTTAGATATGAAGAAAAATGATGAAATGGGTATTTCAGATTTGAAAACAAGGGAAGAAAATAAGAGAGAAAAAGAGACAGAGAAGGAAAAATCTAGAAACAGAGGCGAAAAAAGATAAAAAGAAAAATAAAATATTAACCATTGATATAATATTGAACTAATTTAAAGGTTCATAAAAACTAGAGTTTTTTTTTTTTTGTTTTGTTTTAACTGATTCAAGTGATTTTTAATTGTCAGAAATTGTAATTGAAAATTCAAAATAAATAGCAGTAGTTTTACCATCAGATACCGTGTTTTAAAATTTTTAACTAGCACATCATCACTTAATTGATGACATGGATGCAAAACAAATTTTTTGATATATCAGGGATCCAACACAACAAAAAAAATTATTAGGAATCCTAAAAAGAATTCATTAAGTTATTAATGACCTAAAACATATTTATGCCTTATAAAAATTATGGGACCAAAATCAATAATTTAAAAATAAGGTAATCAAAATTGCAAATTAGGAATTATAGGAGACCAAAATTGTAATTTAGTCTTATTTTAAAAGGATTAAGATACCCATGAGTTCATCCATAAACTATCGGTTTAGTAACATCGGTTTAAGAGAGTGCTTAAGAAGTCAACTAATAAGAATACATTTGTGCTACCAATACATTCTTTGATATTGGTTAACATTTATAAACTAAAAAGTTATAAAAAGTTATGAGTGAGGTTCAATAAATAAGGAGTATGACCTATATTCTTAAAAAAAAGGGAATATGACCTATATAATTTTGTGCTTTTTCAATAGATCTTGTCCGATAATATAAAATGTGTTAAAAAGTATGTTGCAAGTATTTTTCTTTATATAAATATATAGAGGCTACATGTATACTAATGGATTAGACTATTTTATCCATAAGATGACCAACTGTTTTGTTTCTCTAGATAAATGGTTTATCATGAATAAGGTTTGTTTGGATACACAACTACATTTTTATTTGGGGGATACAAAAGCAAAGCCAGGAAGAAATGATGCATCAAAATTGTACTAGTCCAAATACTATTTCCTCTCACTATTTCCAAACCAAACGGACTTTAATTGTTATTCAACAAAAATCAAATTTAAAATCGAAACTACCAAACACAACTTAGCAATATTTCGCACACCTAACTTGAGACGTGGCCAACACCATGCAACAAGAAAATGAGTGTATTTTAAACCTTTAGGATCCCATGAAAACATACATAGAGAAAAAGTGAATGGATTGAGCAACAAATGAAAAGGTGATGACTGTATTTTCACCATCCAAAAATCAAAAACAAAAATTTAGATCATGTTCTATTATCAAAGCATGTATAAAACAACATTTTTAAAGTATGCCTACACACCAAATGCTGAAAGTTTTGACCACCCTAGCAAAATGGAAGCCCTCTTCTTTCTTAAATCAAGACTAAGCATGGAATTTTATAGAAGTGTCACTAAAACTTACTCTCCACATTTTGACAAGAACCCAACAATTACACTGAAGTATGCCTACTTTTTTATTTGGTCTTTCACATTACTCAAGGGATTAAGCTCATCATCATCAAAATATTCTTCATCACTATCATCACCCTCATAATAATAATACTCTTCATCCTCATTGTCCTTGCCATTTTGAAGAAGAAATGATACATCACTTGATTGTTCACCTATTAACTTCTTTTGAATTTGATCTCTAATTGCAGTCCCCTGATATATACCCAAAGAGTGACAAAAAGTGAAAACAAAAACAAAAATAATGAAAAGCTAATTAACTAGTGACTTGTTTGCATAAATAACATGTTTATGAATAAATTAGCTCACCATCTTATGACAACTTTCTTCAAACATTTCTAGAAATCCAACAACAAAACGATCAACATTTTCTACCCATTCATTTTGATGCATACCAACATTCTTTGCTACAGTTTGAATCTGTATTTGAGCAACGAAAAATGTGTATATCCATTATAATTCAAATCCACAATAGGTAATTTTAAAATAAATAAGCCAACATAAAGCATATATGTGAATGAATGTCCATATGTAACATACCTAAGTTCTGATACAATACTTTTTAAGTATAAATAGATAATTATTAAAATTGTTTAGAGTTAATTGTTTCATAAACCTTCATTGCATGCAAAAACAAAATGTGTTACCTTTATTATAGGAAAAGGTGCTAAAACCTAATAATTGAAGCATATTTGCTCATTTAAAGTATTATTCGGGAGAAACTAAAACCAAAGTGCAAAAATAATTTACTTCCACTTTGACAAAATCACCATTTTTATGGACATTTTTTTCTCATTCCACCTCTGTAATCTTCTCTTACTCCACTACCTCTTCCTTCATCCCATCATATATATTGCATTCACCCTCATCTTAATTAAATGATATGACTCATTAACTTAAAAGACCTTTACACCAACCTTCTCTTGATGCTCTTTTACTTTCTCTTGGAAAGTTTTCAACCTCCTATTCACCTTTAGTCGTTTTTCCTGTTTATATCCAAAGAAACAACAAAACATTGGCTCCTTCATGAAAAAACTCACTTGATAATGGGCCATATTTAAAAAATAATAAGATCATCAAAAACATTTATACCAAAATTATACCTTCACATAGCTCACACCGAGATCTTTTCTTGAGTACCCACGATCCAAGTTTCGTAGCACATATTGATTATAATCTTTAACAATCCTCATGATCACGTCTGATGTAGAAATACCTTCAGTCCGTTGTGTTTCCTTAAATTTTCCAACAGCCTTAACCTGCATAGAAAATCATACAACTTGTTACATAAGTAGGAAAAGAAAATTGTAACAATTTTTTTTTTAAAAAAAGAAATTTGATGTTGAAGGAAGGAAATTCTGATACATACAAATTCATAAACATCATTTGCAACACCACTAGTATCAGCATATCTGTCAAGAATTCATTAACAACCCCTAACGTTAAATTAAGCATTTAAATGCTTAAGCAAGAAGCTATGATCAATATAGGCGTATAAAAAAAATAGTAATTATAAAATTGTAGCCTTACCATACATGTCAATTTCTAATTAAATAACATATTAAAAACTTCTAAAATTATTAATGCATGGACTACTTATTTAAAATATTATAATGCTAATTAGAAACATATATTTAATACTATTTCAATATTGTAAACTTAATGCACATAAGATAGAAAGTTTGTGAAAAGATAAGTAAAGATTAATCTCAATTGGATTATAGGAAAAAAAATTAAGTTAAGCTTACGGCAGAGAATCATGAGCAACATAGTCTATTTTGTGCTTGTCAAGAAACTCTTGATTGATAACCCATGGTGCATCTGGAATGACTTCATCCACCCATCTGCTCATGGTGAAAGAATTATCGTAAAAAATGTCATACAAATCATTAGTTGGTTAGGAAGTTTATGGGCATTGATATTTCTTTTTTTATTTATTCAATTTTACACTTGTGCAATAAGTTGGGCTAGTGAATTGATTCTATAATCCCGTTCCACAAATTAGAAGAAACGATGCCTTATGAAATTAACAACTACACCACAAAGCTTGATGATATGTTTGATAATGATAAAATGATACACACCAAAAGAAAGGAAATTAAGGTTCAAGTGCACTTTCACTCCCAAGAACAACATAAGTTTATGTTGATATTGTTATAACAATAAGAAAGTCAAAGCACAAATCAAATAACTTTTATGACATCTTAATCAAATTCTCACAAATCTTCAGGTAATGTTAGAAATTTGACCAATTACAAAAAAACCAAAAAACTAGATCCTTGATACATTAGCAACCAATCATGTTTGCTTGTTTGTTACTCCATATTAGAGTTTCAAAATAAAAACTCATTTTCGTCATGTTAATAGATGGTTTCCAAGTAATTGCTAATATCTCTAGAACTACAAAATTCTTTGAGAAACTCTCACATTGATGTTCTTTACATACCAAGTTTTAGCTTTAACCTTATTTTCGTGTCCAAACTAACCAATTCACTGCATTGTTCTAACTTTTTTTATTTCTCATGTTAAATACATGACCTTCATACTATGGAGATGATTGGTGTTGCTAAATTTAAGTCAAGCTTATATGCAATGATGTCTAAAAGTATGTTACTCCCTCAATGTAATTTTGTAAAGATTTAAACTCTCAATTTTAGTATCTAGTGTCAAAATCTAGGTCACCCATCTCGTGAGAAATTGCTTTTAATGCAAAAATATTATCCATCTATTTATTGTACAAAATCCAAGGACAAATGTAGTGTGTCATTTATCTTTGTGCATTTTGTTTTTAGTTATAAGTACTTTTGTGTAGTTATTGATACTTGGACATTTTTTTTATAAAATCAAAATGTGAAATCTCATCTCACATTAAAAAGTTCGTTACCTAAATTGAGATCTACATTAGACATGAACTTAAAATGTCTTAGGTATAATAGTGCACTAGAATTTAACCTTGTTGATTTCTATAAATCAAGAAGCATTATCCATTAGACCTCATGTGGTGAAACTCCACAACAAAATGGTGCTGTGGAGAGAAATGCATTTTAGCTGTAGATAGAGCCTTATTTTATAGGTTGTTATTTTTAATTGTTTTTGGAATCATGTTATTGTCAATGTTGTATATCTCATAAATAGGTATTTGTCTTCAATTTTTCTTAACCGCTCATCATATGAAAAAAAAAAGTATGCAACCAAATTTCAAACATCAAAACATTTGGATGTATGTGACTTGCAAAAACACTCTTGTAACATGCAAACAAGTTAGATTCTCAAAATTGAATTTTCTTATGATTCAAACCTATAACGAAAGGACATTTTTGTCTTGCAAAATAGAGAAACTTATATTTCAAGACATGTTTTATTTCATGATAACATTTTTCCTTACACTTAATCAAGTAGCTATATCTTGAAAACAACTTCCTCCACTCCGACTTATGTATCTATTTCCTGCTTTGAATGCACTCAAAACTTCTCAAAAGAAGATTTCCCTTTACCAATGAAAACATGAACTTGATTACCACTTCACTCTTGCCATCATGTACTATGACAATCAATTTGCCCTCCATCTTGCAGCCAATCCAATATATTATAAGCTCAGCAAACATATCAAAATAAATTGTGAATTGCATCATGTGGTGTAGACTCAATGATGCAGTTGTAACAACATACCCACAATTACATCACACCCCAATTATGTAGTGATTTCCATTCATTTGTTATTTATTTAGTTGTACATGTGTAATTTATTTGGGTTGGTGAACCGATTCTATTTTTCAATTCCATTTTTTTTACATTGTTTCTCGTATGTTCTTCGATTAACTCAACAGACATCACATTTGATGGAGATTTTATAGAATTATCATTATTTTTTTTCAATGTTGTTTTTAAAATGTTTATGTAACATGCATTTTCTTGTCTCATCTATGATATTGATAATTTAGAAAATAAAAGTAACAGTGATATGATACTTGCAATGGCGGAGGGACTCATAACGTTCGTCCTCTGTCATAACAGTTTTGCCTTTGTACTTGTGGGTCACTGCATCGCTGCAACATCCAACCAAAAGGTACGTGTTTGGAAATCTACAACTCCAAAGAAGAAACAAAAGTTATGCATTGGAATAAAAAATAAAACATAAATTAAAATGGAAAACACACACACAATAAAAATAAATTAAAACGACATACATTCATAAATATAATATAACACAAACATACGATTTCTTAGCTTGTTCAAGGGAGCGTGCATGGCCAAAGTGAAAGAGATCATAAATGCCATCGGCATAAACACGAGCAGGATGGTCTTGCGGAGGAGTGGTAGTGGCCAACGCCATCTTCTGATCTAATTAGAATTTTTCCTCTGTCTTTCTTTTTCTAATTTCCTTAACAACAAATATTCACCTGTGATTATGCGTGAATTTCGTCATCTATGTTTCATTTTCTTATATAGAATTAAAGTTAAGTAAATAATTATATAACTAAATATTTTGTTCCTCTGAATAATCTATCAATTTGGTCCATGAAGTATTAACCTCTCTCTTAAATAGTTCATAAACTAATTAAATTATATATGTAGTCCCTAAAGTATTAGAAATCATGCTACATAGTTTTTTTAAGTGCTATATTTTTTTTTTCAAATTAGTCCCTTAATGTTAGTAAAATATATCAACATGGGAACAACTAAATTGAAGGATATTCGATATTTAGGAATTTCTTATATTATTTTATTTGTTTAAGGACTTTTTAGGTGAAAGAGTGATACTTTAGGAATGAATTAGTGATTTATTATGTTATTTTCCTCCATGTACTAAGAATGGCTTTGCTTAACCTATCTAGAATGAAAATGACATTATTTAATCACATCTTATGTGGTAGAGTGTACACTATTTCATTGTAGGTTTTTAATTTTTCTATATTAAGCATTTAAACATTTTTATTTATTTTTATCTATAATCTTTTTTGGATACATTTGATGTAACGACATGCCTCGTCGCTATGATATCACTACTCTAAATCGCAAAAATTTCAATTTTTAATTGAAAAGTCCATTAATTTTCTTATAAAAAATGAAAGTAAATTTTTGACGATATACATTCACCAAACAACGCACTATTACTTAAATGAATACATATATAATGTATATAGGTATAATAACTTAGTACACATCATTCACATAATGGAAAGTAAATTAGTTCATACATATAATTAAATTTGTGATTTACATTCTCAATTAAAAAAAAGAATTATGGAACCAACTATGGAGGAGTTAATTAACAAAAGCACAACTCTCTCCCAAAATAATTTTAATGTCATCACGTCGGCTTAGCGACTCCACAAAAGAACCTCACTTCACGTACTTTACTGTTGTCATTCTACTCCCACAAACAAAGATTTACGATCATCACAGGTACCAACCACACGGTACAAAAATTGTGAGGGTGAGTTTATTATAAAAGAAATTAATACAAAAATCAAATAACCATAATTAGTAAGAAAACATTAACAAATACCATAAGCATACACAAACATCCATTAGTCCGACATACACTCAACAAGTAGTCATCATCCATCCATAATTTTAATCAATCATGCTCAATATGATGCATACACCTCACATCAACTCTCAAATGCAATGTGGTACCATTCATCAAGGAAATAGCCTAAGTGTGTCCACACGACACTCTCACTTAGAAAAACTAGGTAGTAAGTGTCGAGGTCACCCTATCATGCACAAGCAACTCCCCCTCCCTCCACGGTGATCAGCCTGAATTTTAAGGGAGTTCCAAATCGAGTGACATGCCCCCAAGTACAAGTATTCCTCCTCATGAGAAACTACAAGTACTTAATGACAAAGTTTATACTATTTCCATGCAATATGAAGTATGAAACATAGGCTTCATCAATGCACTGACAGTGGATAATTAAAGATTCTAAGCCATCCCCCCTAGAGATGCTTAAAACTCTTTAACCACTCTATTTCCCCACCAGGGATATCCAACATGGTCACTGCACCCCCCATGTACATACACAACATACATCATCACAATGATATTTTCAACATCATCAACATCTCATCTCAATGTCATTATTAACATCAACATTGTCTCATCTCAATGTCATTCTCAACATCGACATCATCTCATCTCAATATCATTCTCAACATCATCATCATCTCATCTCAATAACATTATCAATAATAACAACATCATCTCGTATCAACATAGTAATAAATAACAACATCATCTCATATCAACATAATCATCAATAATAACATCATCTCATATCAGTTAATATCATCAATAACAATATCATTAGTAAATCACATTCCACATATACATACATATACAGTTCATGTATGAAATTCACACTCCATAGGTCTTCAGACAACACAAGTCTAATAAAAACAATAATGTCATTTTTCAATAACAGACATATCGCATCCCATTAATCGAAACATTATTTTTCTTGAAAACCAGCATGCAACAGGGACATGCATACATCCCCATAGTTAGGTTCCTTAACCCCAACTATGGTATCAAAAGCTGTAAATTATAATAAACTCCCCTCACCTATCGTGAGCTCTACGTCAGTTCCTCTTTGCATCGCTAAGAGACCTCTCTCATTTACGTTCGTCAGTCCAAATGCAAGGTTCTCAGAGAAGTTACAAAAGAAAGGATTGAGAGATTTTTCTCCACCGAATCCTTGAGGTGGATTCTAAGGATTCCGCTTCGATTAAAATGTTCCTCTTGGTGTGGTGGTTTGGCGACAAGCAACGGTGGCTCGTGGTGGCCATCGGTGGTTGTGGGTGGTGGAGAAGAAGGTGTTAGGGTTTGGGTGGGTGTTTAGAGAGGAGGAGAGTGAAAAAATCGTATTTTTTACGTTGAAGAACGTATTTATAATCGTATTTTCAACTTAGGTCAATAAAACTCCACATAACTCAATATCCACATGAAGCAAATCACACATGACTAATTTATACCATACCTCAACTCATTCAAGTCAATCATATAATCAAATAACACAAAAAATACAATTAAACATCGATTTATAATTAGCGATATTTTAGGGTGTTGCATTTGACATGTCATTTCAACTAACTTTTAGATAAAGGCTATATTTGACATGTCATTTCAGTTTGAGTTTAACTTTTTTATATTAGTTATAAAACTTGTTTGACCTCAGTAGTAGTGTTCAGTAAAAAAGTATTTTTTAGTAACTTATAATATTTTTTGAGATACTTTTTTTAGTAGCATTTTTTGAAGCAATTCTAACTTCTAGATTTTATATTTATTCATCTTTTATCATTAAAATATTTATTAAATTTTTCTTTTGATCTTTTTTATACTAGTATATGTGATCTAGGGCAAGTCACGGGCTATTTTCATCGCTTATCAAGTTTTCATGTCACATGTAAAGTATGTAAAATTTAAAAAGTTTTTCTAGTTCCATTGAAAGAAAAATAGAAATGATTCTTTAATATAAGATAAAAAATACAAAATAAAATTCCTAACATATTGATGATAAGATTAAGATTCACTAAATTAGATTATGCAAAAGTATTGCGATAAAATTACAAAAATTAATAAAAATGAATAAAAAAGGAAAATAATTTTCATATTTTTTTTTCAAAAAACTTTATTCATGTAATAAAGGGGAAAAATGGACAATTAAAAAACTATTCAAAATAGAATGAGAATTGACAAATACTTTGGAACAAAAATAAGATTTTATTTGTTATCGATAAAATAATACTAATAACTTGATTTATTCTATCATTTTAAAAGGAAATATTTATTATAAAAAATTAAGAATGAAAATTAAAATATAAATTATACAATTAAAAAGTATATAATATTGAATGCAACAAAAAATTGTGTTGATAATAAGAATATCAAAGTTTTATTACTATAACTATGTAATTAACATTAAAGTTTATCTAAGTTATGGTCTACATACCTCCTATTCTATAATGTTTTTAAAATACGAGGCTCACACAAAAAAACTTAAATTTGGAAGAACATATATAATGGATTTTACCTATATCAGATAGTGATTTTTTATTATTTAATTAATATGTGAAAAAAGTTATAATGATCTAATGTGTGACCATGCACCAATGTGGTGGTGGTGAAAACTATTAGAATAATTATTTAATGAATCAATTTATGTATTAGCATTAATCAATTTTTGAGAATTATTCTTTAATTATAAATATATTATTTGTCGTTAAGAAGTATTATTTATATTATTTATGGTCAAGTATTATTATTATTATTATTATTATTATTATTATTATTATTATTATTATTACACTAATTTAATGATGGATATATTATATTATAGTTTTTGTTTTAAGAGTGATCTTGAATGGGGTCATTTTTGTGCAGTCAGTTGAGGGATCCCTTCTTGCTGCAAAGAGTCATAAAACTGACATCCCAGTACTCAGTATCAAACTTTGTGAGACACTTAACATTAGAAAAATTTTCTCTCACCAGTTGAAGCATGTTCCCCTCTGATGCATGGAATAAATTAATTAAGTGTGAAGAGCAATATTTTTATTATTTTGAAAAATAAATTTTAAAATTTTAAAAAATAATAATAAACAAATATATTTGTTTATAAAAATTAATACGAGATTGCAACATACATTTATTTTAACTTAGAGGTTGTTTGACAATGTCAATGATTTATTTGGAAGAAAGGGAGAAATTTTAAAATATAAACAAAAGAAGAAAAATCATGATAAAAAAATAATGTTATATGAGCTAAAATAGAATTTTGATCT
Source organism: Glycine max (assembly GCF_000004515.6). Taxonomy (NCBI): domain Eukaryota; kingdom Viridiplantae; phylum Streptophyta; class Magnoliopsida; order Fabales; family Fabaceae; genus Glycine; species Glycine max. The sequence continues at coordinate 1,454,455 of NC_038249.2, read as the reverse complement.
CTTATTTATATTTTTTTAATGAATTTGACCAATTGGTCTTTCTGTCAACTTTTGGTTATGATAAAGTCAATTTTGCCTAACTTGATATCTCTCTCACAAATTGGAATGAATTAGTAAGTTCACCAAGTTAGTGTGATATAACATAACTCAAGGATCAATCTGGTTTTATTGCTCCGGAGGATACACTAACAAAATACTTTTTAACGGGTCAAAGTAAAAAAATTTAAACCTAAGACTAAATTTAAACAAAAAAATAGATAAGAAACCAAAATTTTATTTTAGCCTTTATATATACCATTTAACTTGTAGGGTGGTCAAGCCGTGAAGTGGAAAAAAAAAAAAAGAAGAATCACAATATATTTGTGTTTAAAGACTTTCATATGTTTTTTAAAATAATAATAAGTAAAAGAGTGAATAAATAAATTTATTATTTAACTATTTCACCATAAATTTGTAATTAATATGATATTTTTAATTGCACCATTAATCTATCTATCTATAGTTTTTTATATCTTTATTTATTATATCTATATCTATCTATATATAAGTAAGATTTACTTGAAACTTTTACATTCATTAGATAAAAACTTAAATTTTATAATAACTATTCATTTGAGAAAATAATCTGAAATTAAAACTTGACCATTCATAAAACATAAACTCTATAATAACTATTAACTTTAATCAATTCATCAAAACATAAATTCTACTGGGGACGCCTTAGAGAGTTAAGTCATTTGATTGAGTATGTAATTTTATCGTGACTTGTTCTTTATTTATTTTCTCTTTTCTCTTTTATCCTTATGTTGTGCTCGCGTCATAATTGTTTCATTCCGCTACAATTCTCTTTTTGGTTTTTCTTCAACTTCATATTTTTTATTCTTTGTTTGTTCATACTTGTATATAACCTTTGTCATGTTAGTTATTGGGGTGTATCTTTGTATATATTACCTTTGTAGTTAGAAATAAATTATGTCATTGAATCCTGAGGTAGATGATATGAGATGTACTTGTTGTATTTGCCTGGGAATTTTCTGTTTGTTTGGCAGGTATGGTTGGGTAATTCTTAGGTTACTCCGTTCACACATGACACCTACACCTTTTTGCACACACGTTGAGATATTGGGCCCTATACCTGGGTCTGTATTAGCCACAAGGGAGTGGAGGTCGATCTGTGATCATGCTGGGTCTCTGACTCGCTTGATAATAGTGAAACCTTATTTAGAGTTTTCCTCTTTTAGTGATGCATTATCACTAATAGTCCCTATTGCCACAATGTATTACCTAAGAGGATGATATCTCTAGAGGCTAGTAAGGTTACATGAAAATACCCTTGGGAGTTGTCACTAGACAGTGGACTTTTGGATCTTTCTATTAGGTTCCTGAATTAGGGACACAGAGCAAACTCATCATGTTTGATTTCCTTGATTGCATCATGCTTGGCATCACAATGGAAATATCATTCCTACATATATCATTTATTATATCATGCATTGCATTGTCATGCATATTCATTTAGCATGTTTTTGTTCATCCAATTGTATACATCCGATTATCATCGTTCGCATGTTATGCATAATCGTGCCATATAGTTGCTTATGCCTTGCATCCCCTTCTTCCTCGCCAAAAGTCACAATGAAGTGTGAAAGTTTACAATGCGTTCTTAGTTTCATGTGTTGGGTACCATGGTAATGGCTATAAACAAACCATGTTGGGGTTATACAATTCTTTCTCCCGAAGGTGATTGAAAATCACATGAACATGGTACCTAATGCATTTGTTAATAAGAAATGGTGGTCTTTCGGGCATCTTGTGTCAGTTTACTAAATATGTTTGTCATGCATAGCATAACTATGCTCAAATCATTCATCATATCTCCTCTATGATAGGGTGCTAAAGTATTGGCAATCAAATTTCTATTCTTGCGAACATGGGGTCGAACCAAGCACATTATTTTAAGAAAAGGTTTGTCAAGTCAAGGTCAAAAATCTAGAAGTAGCCAGCTTGCGAAAGTTGGAATGGATGGATCAGGTTCAACGTCAGTCTTTCAATAAGGTATATGGAAGATTTAGGATCTGGCAATGATAGAAGTGCCAATTGAAGTCATTGCAACTCTTACCCAATACTATGACCAAACGCTCAAATGCTTCACTTTTTGGGACTTTCAGTTGGCACCGACCTTAGAAGAGTTTGAGGGGATCTTAGGGTGCCCAATAAGAGGAAGGAAGCCATACCTCTTTTCTGGTACTACCCTTCTATGGCGAAAGTGGCAGGAGTAATCAAGATCTCAGAATGAGAGTTAGATCAAGTATAGCAGAGTAGGAATGGAGTAGTGGGAGTACCAAGGAAGTGCTTAGAAGAGAAGGCCGAAACCCTGGCAAGCCAAGGAGGGTGGGTATCATTCATGGATTATTATCACTACTAGTGTTCGGGGTGGTACTATTTCCGAATATAGACGAACTTGTAGATCTAGCAGCGATTGACGTCTTTCTTGCTTATCACCACAACAAGGAAAGCCCAGTCATTACTGTGTTGGTAGATGTGTATGATACATTCGACTTAAGATGTGAGAATAGTAGTGTGAGAATTGTCTGTTGTACGCCTGCTTTTTATGCATGGTTGGTATCCCACGTCCTTAATTACGAAAGTAGATTTGTCTATCCTTTACAAGGTCATCGCATGTGTTTGGGAAGAGCTCTTGGCAGATGTGACGGGGTCATCCATTAGTTGGTTCCCACAGTGGAAAGAAGGGGTGATAGGAGTATTGTGCTCATGTGAAGGATTTTTAAATGTCCCTTTGATAGGGATGAGGGGTTGCATTAATTATAACCCTATGTTGGCCATAAGACACTTAGGGTATCCTATGAGAGGTGTGCCATCAGAGGAAACCATCATGTCTTTCATCGCATAAGGATTCAATGAAGCTAATACATAGATACTTCAAAAGATCCGTAAGGCATGGAATAAAGTGGAAAGAAAAGATAAGGAGCTTAGAGGAAGAAGCAATGATGTCATAGGTGGTTATCACAAATGGCTGAAATCTAAAGTGCAAGGGATTGCTTGGGTCAAAAAGCTAGAGGGTCTAAATGGAAAAAAGACAAAGGTGTTCGAGGAAAGTGAAGAGGTGTAAGTCTTGAAGGCAGAGTTGGAAAAGACAAAAGTGGCGAAGGAGAAGCTGAAAGTGGTTGTCACTAGAGTTAGGAAAGAATGTGATAGGCTGAAAGATATCAACATGTCCACGGTTGAAGCGTTAGAGTAGGAAACGAAGAAAGCCAAAAAGGAAGAGTCAAATAGAAACAAGTCCCAAGGGGCTTTGTTAGGTAGTAGTAATGAACTCAAGCTTAGAAAGGCCGAGAGAGATAAATCAACGATGGAGAATGTAATGTTAAAGGATGAGCTAAGGAATTGTCAGAGGTCAAATGAAAGTTTGAAAGAGCAATTGAGCAAGACAAAAAAGAATATGTTGATAATCATTGATCAATATAAAGAAAAGGTGAACCTAGCTGCTATTCATAGGCAGGTGCTGAGAGATGAACAGGCGAAGGTGTCAGCCTAGCAGGTTGAAAGAGAGGCAAGGGAAGAGGTGAAAGTTATTGCATGAAGAAGGCATGAAGTGGATGGATAGGTTTGCTCTCACTTTGAATGAAAGTCAAGAGCTTCCAAAGCTGTTAGCCAAAGCCAAGACGGTGGCTGACACATACTCTACTCCCGATGAAGTTCATAGTCTTTTCAATTACTGCCAACACATGGTCGAACTAATGACCCACATAATTAGGAATCGTTGATGTGTCCATGTTTTATTTCTAGTTTCTTTTTGACTTTGACGAGATGAACAATGTTTTTTTTTTAATGAAATTAGAATTGATTCGACCCTATGTTCTACTGAATATCCTATGTAAAATTCACAATACTTCAGCAACGTATCATTCACATGCATTCATGCTTGTTTGTCTTTCCATATTGGTTGCATTGCTCATTGCATTATTTCTTGAATTCGAATCATAATCATTGTAATCAAAGAGAAAGATCACGCTTTACAACACCATTACCAGATGCGTGCCAAAGCCAGAATAATGAGTGAGATAGAAGAGGTACATGAATAGATGAAGGCCAACATAGAGGCCATGAAGGAGCAGATGACAATGATGATGGAAGTAATGATGAGCATAAGGAAGATGATGGAGGTTAACACTACTACAATTTTTGTTGCGAGTACTGCTACTAAGATGGACCCAATTCACCTGTCCGGTTTCAATCAAGTGGGTCATCCAGTCTCAGATATAGTAGGTCAAAGAGGTGAGGCAGCGGAAAATGCATGTGGGCCTCGGGCCTCATTATGTCCAGGTTCAAAGCAAGCATTCCCTTCCACCATATGGTTTGCCTCCCAATTATACACCACCTAATGTTGTATACGCTCTAGTGAGAATGTCAACAATTCTGCACCCATACTCATTGAGAATCAACAACCCCAACCTGATCATGCCCATGTTTCTCAACCCATAAGGGAAACACATGAAGCTCCCCAAGACCACACTCTAGCTGATTTCGGGCCCCACCCCGAATATTCCACTAAAGGGCATTCCTTTTCTAGTGTCCCCGTGCCAAACACTCCAAGGGGCCTCAGTATCAATCACCACCCCAACCCTTACATTTTGCGATGGGAGGAGGGCCTCCTGCTATAGTTGAGAAGGAAATACTTTGATCACATAGAGGAAAGGCTGAGGGCCATTGAAGGAGGAGGAAATTATGCCTTTGCTGACATAGCAGAGTTGTGCTTGGTACTCAACATGGTTATTCCTCCAAAGTTCAAGGTGTCAGATTTTGATAAGTACAAGGGAACCACTTGCCCAAAGAATCATCTGAAAATGTATTGTAGGAAGATGGGCGCGTATGCAAAAGATGAAAAGTTGTTGATGCATTTCTTCCAGGAGAGTCTTGCTAGGGCAGCTATTACTTGGTATACTAACCTGAAACCTTCCTTGGTGCATTCCTGGAAGAACCTAATGACTGCTTTCATTAGGCAGTATCAGTATAACTTTGATGTTGCTCTAGATAGAATGCAACTATAGAATATGTGCAAGAAAGACAATGAATCTTTCAAAGAATACGCTCAAAGGTGGAGAGATCTGGCAGCTCGAGTAGGGCCCCCGATGATGGAGAGAGAGTGATAACAATGATAGTGGACACATTGCCGGCGTTTTACTATGAGAAGATGGTAGGTTACATGCCTTCAAGTTTTGCATATTTATTGTTTGTTGGCGAAAGGATCGAAGTGGGTCAGAGAATAGGGAAATTTGACTATGCTGCTAATGTGAGTTATAGTAATAAAAGACTTGGGATGAGTGGAGGGAATAAGAAGGAGGGAGAAACCAATGTTGTGATTGTTGTTCCTACATGGCCAAATTTCCCACTAGCCCCTTTGAATCCCATGTACTAATATCCTCCCCAACAATATCAATACTCAGCCAATATTAGTCCTTCCCATTACTCACCACCCTACCAACCAAGAACGCTCAATCATCCACAAAGGCCACCCCTAGATCAGCCATAAAATCCACCAACTGCACATCCAAGACCAAACACCATCCCTAATACCAATCAAAACACCAACCAGAGAAGGAGCTTTCCAGAAAAGAAGCTTGTAGAATTCACCCTAATTTCAATCTTGTATACTAACTTACTCTCGTATCTGTTCGATAATGCAATGGTAGTCATAAGCCCATCAAATATTCCTCAACCTCAATTTCCTAGAGGATACAATTCCAATGTGACATGTGCTTATCATGGGGGAGTTCCAGGGCATTCCATTGAGCATTGTATGACCCTAAAACATAAGGTGCAAAGTCTGATCGATACAGGCTGGCTGAGATTTGAGAAGGAGAATCGCTTGTGAATTCTGATGTCGTCAAGTGATACTATGCATGATGTTTGGGGAAATTTGAAGGTTGTTGTTAGATGTTTCCAATGACTCATTAGGATTTTCAGGTTTATGCTATTATTGTAAACAACAGTCACAATTAATATGGATGAATTTGATGTTGTTGTCTTTCATTCTCTCATAATTATATCTTTGCTTATTTAACTTACTGGAATGTGAATGTACGCCATTGGTTTGTTTGCTCAAGTGACCTATGCTCTTGAGTTGATCTCCAAGTCCGCCCAATCAAAAATTGCACATTCTACACGTTTGGTGGGGGTGTCGTAAGTGATGAGTAAAGCTGAATAAACATTTGATTGACTGTGTTTCCGAATCAAAAATAAGAAGTATAGACATTCATGTGATCTCATCTTATCATTCTTAAAAGTTGTCTTTCTCGAGAGAAAAAATGAGTTGTGAAGAACAAGAGTCATTTAACTTAATCTGTCAATTGAAAATCCTTTAAATATTTCTTGTCCTTGAAAATTCTTTTTCAAGAACTTGCATAGTTTCTTTTGTTTCTTCTTGCTACAAGGTCATGATAAACGACAACAACATATACCTCTTAACCCTACACTGGGGCAATGCAGGCACCATGCATAAGCTTCAAGCGAACCTAGGGGTAGATAAGAAGTCCTCACCCAATAGGTTGAAAACCCAAAAGGGTGGCCTAGGCCAAAATTAAGGAAATAAAAAAGGAAAAACAATCAGGGGTGTGTTATCAAAGGTTTTGTTCCAAAATCCAAACTGTAAAAGTCTCTAGTCAAGATTTGAAATGACAAATGGCCGTGTTTATTCATCCCAAACACTAATTTATCCCTTGTTACCCCTCCCGAGCCAAATCATGTTTCTTTTCTTTTAAAAACAACAACAACAACAACAATAACAACAACAACAACAACAACAACAAAAAACCCTAAGTAGGAACCACCACTAAACTGGCAAAAAGAGAAATGCAAACAACACATGCATGAGGTTTACCAAGCTTTAGGTTGGGAAACAATGATGTAAAAAAATGGGGGGCAGAAAGCAAATCCGCCAAAGGCGAGGGAAGCAAAAAAAAAAGAAGAGAAAAAGAGAAGACAAGAGTCCTCCAAATTTTACAAGGCACAAAAGTGCAATAAGGATTAATGTATAAGACAAATGAAGTAAAGCCTAACCCAAAAAGTTTAAATGAATAAAAGTACAAGCAACGCTCTCGAGGTTCGTACTCAATATAACCCTTAAACACTCTTTGAGCCTCTCTAATCCTTTCTTTCATTGCCTTCTTACCCCTGACCACGTTACAAGCCCAATAAAGTTCATGTGGATCAAGGAAAGACTAATTTTGCTTTTGAGTTAGGATTTTGGAATAGAACCCACACACGCTTGTGATTGCCAAAAAAACCCCGAGGTTTGCACTTGCACGTTTGAGAAGAAAACTCATTCGACCAGGAGCTCATGGGAGATACCCAAAGACAATTGTGATAGTAGGGTACATCTAATGTTAGTCTCTCATGCAAACTCCTTAGAATTCCTTTGAAATCCAAGGGTAGCCTTCTTATATAAATTCTTTCGTGATTAGCCAATGTCATCAAGTTTCAATGGGATCGACAGACCCTTGGCACCACTTTATGACCTTAAATCAAGAAAGTTTCACTTGGTCATATACCAAAGTATAACAATCAATTGCCATCCTTCAATGGCGCATGCGATCAGTCCCAAAGCCTTATATTTTCTTGTTGTGCAGAATAATCAAAGTTTTTAAACAAAAAGGGACGAACCCTAGGATCAATATTTCAGTTGATTGATTAAAATGTCAAATGGCTCCACTGCCGTCATCCAAAATTGTCAAGTGATTAAGTCAAACAAAATATACACTCTGAGGGAGTCTCCGAAGGGATTTGCAAAAGATAGGATGAGATTGCATGAATTATCACGTATTTCAGAAAGCGACAGTCAATTTGTGTTTTTCACAAAAAAAAAGCAAAAAAAATCAACAAAGAGGGAAAGAATGTCATGAGCATTGCATCATTTTCATGATTCAAAAGCTTTTGCATTGCATTGCTTGATACAAAGCCTACATTTTACTGCATTTCAAGACGAAATTTGCACCCCTCTGCATTCCATAACTCATGCACCATATCAGGCTATAAGTGCATAGATTTCTCTTTATATGTCAGTTTCCAAAATCCAATGTCCTATCTTTTGAGTTTGGGATGAGTGACCCTTTCAAAGAGTCAACATCTTGCCTTCTTATATGAGTGACCCTTTCAAAGACTCAACGTCCTCGCCTTTATGTTTCATAGGACTCAACGTCTTCTACCTTTATGTTTCCTTGGACTCAACATCCTCTACCTTTATGTTTCCTTGGACTCAACGTCCTCTGTCTTTATGTTTTCATAGGACTCAATGTCCTCTATCTTTATGTTTTCATAGAACTCAACATCCTCTGTCTTTATGTTTTCATAAGACTTAACATCCTCTGTCTTTATGTTTTCATAAGACTCAATGTCCTCTGTCTTTATCTTCCATGGGACTCAATGTCCTTTGTCTTTATCTTCCATGGGACTCAATGCCCTCTGTCTTTATCTTTCCATAGGACTCAATGTCCTTTGTCTTTATGCTTTTCAAAGATTTTAATGTCTTCTGTTTTATGCTTTACAAGACTTCAATGTCTTCTAATTTTATGCTTTTCAAAGACTTCAATATCAATGTCCTCTGCTTTTATGTCCTATAGGACTCCAATGTCCACCATTTTATGTTTTATAGGACTTCAAGGTCCTCTGTTTGGTGTTACAGGACTTCAATGTCCTTTTGTTTTTTTGGTTTCTTTTTTTGTTTTCTCTGGCGTCCGGTTTTGAATAGCCAGATCGCTCAAATGAAATTAGTGTCATTATTTTTACTTATCTATTATTTTCAACAAAAGATAAGTAAATAGGGGTAACTTTCAGACCCTAATTTCATTCGAGTATAATGTTTTTATCATTCGGATATGATGTTTTGATATTGCTAATTGAATTACGATGTTTGGCACCGGTTATAGCGTAAGGCCAAGGGGTCGCACAGGTTGTTTGTCAGTTCCAGAAACAAAAGCCACAAGGAAGGGGCAAAATAGTCATTTCCTAGAGGTTTCTGACCCTAAGCAAGCTACTCACCAGGGCAAGCTCCAGCTCGCCCACAGCTCGCCCATCCAAATGACTTTTTCTTTAAATAGCCATGTAGGGGGAGAGTTTAAGGGGTTCAGAAAAAGAAAACAAAGGAAAAAACACAGAAGAAAAAGGAGAAGAGAAGTAAAGCTGAGGCGCTACAGAATTGTGATCGTGGATCATTTCCTTTGTCATTTCTCTTGTTACTCTTGCGCCTTACGCAACGATTGATTAGTTTTTTTTAAGGATTGGGTTAATCTTTGTACCCTTGTTGATGCAATCCTACCCCCCAAGGGAATTGGATAGAAGACTCCAAGAATATTGGGTCAGAGATGCGAGAGAAGGCCTTAGGGTTCTCATGAGCCTTAGGGTAGATTTCGGGCCCATGGGCTAAGTATGAGCCCACCTATCTTTGTACATATTAGATTAAGGTTTCATTATTTTTTAGCCTTGTATTTAGGGCTCCATAATGTAGGTAGGGTACCCTAGAAATGTATAATTTTTTAGTCTTTGTATTTTAGGGCACCTAGAATAGTTTTTGTATTAGGGGTTTTGTAATTTCACATGCATTAAGTGAATATTTGATGTGTGTGTAGGGAAATAAATTTAATTGAATTAGTTGAATCCCAATCCAATTAAATTTTAGAGGGGGAGATGAGCATTTGATTGCTACACCCCATTGTCACATCATATAATCACACTTTGTGCATGTCCTTCATGCTTTACATGCCTCATGACACCTAAGCACACTTAGTGGAGAATGTTGGACTTGATCTTGGATTAGTGGGTTGAACCATAACTAAAATTCACTAATCATAATTAGTGAAATTTTGGCTCCAAAATTTGGCTCCACAAATTCAAGTTCAAATTCAAGTGAAATTTGAATAGAAATTCAAATTTCCCTCTAATTTTGTGTGACACTTAGGCTATAAACAGAGGTCATGTGTATGCATTTTTTCAACTTTGATCATTTGAGAATTACACTTCAAAGTTCATAGCTCATTTGAGGCCCAAAATTTTGTGCTCCTTCTCTCCCCCTCCCTCCACTCATCTTTTCCTTCCTTCAAGCTCTTATCTATGACTTCCTATGGTGGTGAGCTTCTTCTTGACTCATCTTCTCCTTGAAGTGGCGTCTCCAATCATCTTTCTTCCTTCTCCATTCCGCTACCATTCATCTTCAAGAAGCAAAGGACTCCATTGATGAAGAAGATCTAAGGCCTACCAAGCTCCACATGGAGCTACATCACTTGTGTATCCCTCTTGATATTATATATGTAATCTTTTCTACTCAAATATCACTTGAGATTGTTTCAAGGTCCAACGCCTTAACGACTCCCTCCGCTTTTCAAAATTTCAAACTTCGTTTCAAGGTCCAAGGCCTTAACGACCCTTTGTTTGCAATTAAAATAAATCTTTCAAAAACATAAAATCAATTCAACACACAAACATTCATACTTAAAGAATTACGTAGGTCTGATTTCCAAATTGCACCGGGGGATACGTAGGAGCAAGGACAACACCCTTGTCGATTCCAAAATAATAATAATAATAATAATAATAATAATAATAATAATAATAATAATAATAATAAGGAAAATAAATAATTTTGAAGTCACGTTTTACACACTCGATTAAAAGATGTTGTCCCTTATGACGAGCGCGTGGGGTGTTAATACCTTCCCTATGAGTAAACAACTCTCGAACCCTTCTTTTCAAAATTCAAAGACCTTTTTTTGGTTTTTCTAACGTTCTCCTTAAATAAACATCGGTGGCGACTCCCACTCATTTTTTCCTTAGGAGACGAACGTGCTTTTATTTATTTTCTTTAGTTGTCCAGTCGTAAGGTAGGTTGCGAGAATTATAGAACTTTATTCCAACAAATTTTGATATTGATTCTAATTCTTGTCTTACAATAGGATGAAGAAACTCATGACATTTATGTTGTTAGTTCTAATGCTAAAAGTGTCTACAAAGAAAAGAATGGTAAGTATCATAGTTACCTTAGTTGATTTTTCTCCTTAGAATCTCTCTATACTTCTAATTTTTTGTTATTCATTTCAAATTCATAGCTCATGAAGATAAAAAAAAAAAGCACCTGAAAAGAGTTATATGGAGGATAAGGACGAAGTTCAAAGTCGAAGTGAATCATCTCCATCGAAAGAACCATCTTATCAAGAACCTTTGGTTGAAGAAAATCTCATGAAGATCGAGTCTAACACCAATAATCCTTCTAGTCCACTTATCGAAAAAGAAAAACAATCTTGAGCTGCTTACCATGAAAAGGAATTACCAATGGTGGATGTTCCTGCAATAATCATCCCTGAACCTCCTATTAATGATATTCCTCAATCCTCTGATAATCTTAACCATTCTATCTCTGAATCAGATAAAGGTATAAATTATCTTTCAAGTTCCAAAGTCTTTAGAATGATTTTGATTTTATTTATAATGTATCTTTATCTTCATCAAGTATTGAAGTACCCACCATGGCCAATCAAGAAAATTTAATTGTGGGAATAGTTGTTGCCACTTTGATTGCTCTACAATAGTTTGTCATGCCCTAAAGTTTACCTCTTGACCTTCCTCAAGATCATGTAGATCCAACTAATGTTGACCTTTTTCTTTTATTGGTGTTTGGTCCTCATACTTGATGCCTTCAAAGGCCTCTTAAGTGAGACACAATAGGCCTTTTAGACATTTCGATGGAGTTGTTAATCATTTTAAAAAACTTACTTTTGACAAGAATCTGGAAGACTCTCTAGATGACCCCGACTATAAAGAATAACTTTGACAAGTAGTTAATGAAGTTTTCAAATTCATTGACTTGGTGGTTGGTAAGTGTCATGAAGAAATGGAGTCATTCCTTGACATTTTTAATAATGCTTTTGAAGCTCATCAACTTTGTAATCAATATGCTTATGATATTGGTGAGATTGAGTCTTCAACAGAGGAAGACAGGACCAAAATCATTCAAGCTCGAGAAGGATTTCAAAAGGCAAAGGAAAACCTAATGTTGATACAAGGTCCTATCATGAGGTTAAAAAATCTAAACATGATTGGGTCAAGAAAGAGGAAGATCTTTTGGCCAAACTTAAACCAATCCAAGACGAATTCAAAGTTGTTTGAGAGAAGCTAGTTGAGCTTCGAAAAAACAAAGAGACCAATGAACAAAACTAGGATTTCCTTTATCTTTCTGCTCGTCAGATTGTACAAGAATTAAAGGGTTCACTCGAGAAGAGAAGGCAACTCGAGCGTGCTCAGAAAGAATCTTTGAATGCCCTATCCACATGGATTGAAAATTTAAACAAAATTAGGAGGAGTCATTATGTCAAATCTGCCAAATCCTCATCAGCCTTAGATTTTTAGGAAAATTTCATACAAGTTGTAACAACATCCATTAGATGTAAACTAAGTCCTTCATGTGCTACTAGAGTGATTAAGTATCAAAAGTACTCATATCCACTATAGGTGAATAAGTGGAGAATCTTGGACAAGTTGTAACAAGAGTGATTAAGTAGCAAAAGTACTCATATCCACTCAAAAGTACTCATATCTACTAGAGTGATTAAGTATAAAAAATTTCATACAAGTTGTAACAACACCATTAAGGGTAGTTTTGTAATTTCACATGCATTACGTGAATATTTGATGTGTGTGTTGGGAAATAAATTTAATTGAATTGGGAGAAGCCCAATCCAATTAAATTTTAAAGGGGGAGGTGAGCATTTGATTGCTACACCCCATTGCCACATCATATAGTCACACTTTGTGCATGTCCTTCATGCTTTACAAGCCTCATGACATCTAAGCACACTTAGTAGAGAATCTTGGACTTGATCTTGGATTAGTGGGCTGAAACATAGCTAAAATTTACTAATCAGAATTAGTGAAATTCTGGCTCCAAAATTTGGCTCCACAAATTCAATTTCAAATTCAAGTGAAATTTGAATAGAAATTCAAATTTCCCTCCAATTTTGTGTGACACTTAGGCTATAAATAGAGACTATGTGTGTGCATTTTTTCAACTTTGATCATTTGAGAATTACACTTCAAAGTTCAGACCTCATTTGAGGCACAAAATTTCATGCTCCTTCTCTTCCTCTCCCTCCACTCATCTCCTACCTTCAAGCTCTTATCCATGGCTTCCTATGGTGGTGAGCTTCTTCTTGACTCATTTTCTCTTTGAAGTGGCATCTCCAATCATCTTTCTTCCTTCTCCCTTCCACTGCCATTGAGCTTCAAGAAGCAAAGGACTCCATTGATGAAGAAGATCCAAGGCCTACAAGCTCCAAATGGAGCTTCATCAACCATTATCAAGAAAAAATCTTTTAATTGGATAATTTGAAAATGAGCTCTAACTTGGATTTATTGAGCCAACAATATACAAATATTTGGTTGCAAGTTAGCAATGAAACATGTGACCATTTAGTTGATGCATTAATTAAAACCATGAAATATCTAAATGATTCACATGGTTGCGAGTTATAATAGTATGTTTTTCAATTGTACTGATAAACGTGCAATACAAATTTAACATTGACTTCTTACCTTGTAAGTCATTATACTATTAGCGAGACATACAAAATATATCTCGAACTATTTTTTAAATTATTTTTCTTGGTATTGTTCACCATAAAAGGCACACCACATACAATAAGATTTATATATTAAATATTTTTTTTAATTTATAAGTTTTTTTATAATTTGAGAAAAAAATAATAACTCTTGACTAATGATACATACAAAATAATAACTTGTACCAAAATTGCGTATATGAAATTATAGGAAAATCAAAATTATAATTTATTCTTTAATAAAATAGTTTAGAAATATGTATATGAAATTCATATATACATGCATACATTATTGGTTCCTTAAATTTACAAATCTTTTAAGTGAAATAATATATCTTCAAACAAAAACATGAATCAAATCATAATGTAAGAATAAGTGTGATGATAAAATAATCCAAAAGTAATCTTATAAAACATTTAAATGATGAGTAATCAATGTTGATTGATTTATAACAATAATGAATAAAAGTTATATAATAGAAATAAACTATTCAAATAATTATTTGATAAAAATATATATTTGCAACATCCACTTTAGACAAAACTTCAAATATTTTTTAAGTTGTTATTCCTTGATATTGTTATTCCTGGATTTTTTTTCCACACAATATCAATCAACTAGTAATTATGAATGTTACATATACATACTCACAATATAACATATATATAATATATTTTTTTGATGTGTACATACGCTAATATGTTCACCCACAATAATAATATTAATCAATATAAATATGATAATAAATATCATAAGCAATTATCTTTGCTTTCTATTTTAAAATTATTAATTAATATGTATATAATTATTTAGATTGCATATATCCAATAATCATATGTAATATTCTAATACTATTTATCAAATGTAATTACCTAAATTAGAGCATATATCAAACAGATAAAATATTAATAATAACATATTACCTTATATTATGTGATTCAAATGCCCATATAGAAATACTATAGGCCAAACTAATCATGTTAGGATATCATGTAGAAATGGAAATAAATTAATATACACAAATTGATATTTTAGTAAACAGTTAAATGTCACATTCTTCCAGAATCAATTTTTTTTTCTTACACATTTTTCCACTTCTAGTGAGAAAGAATCAATTTTGCCTGTCCTTGTTTTTTCAAGAATTAAAAATTCTTTCTTTTTTACTTTTTGCAATATTTTCTCATTTCTAATGAGAAAGAATCAATCTTTTTTATTCTCATTCTTCAAGAACGAAAATTCTCCCTTTTTCAATTTTTGCATTGTTTTTCCACTTCTACTGGGAGAAAAAAATATTTAAATTTCTTTCTTTGATAAGGTCTTCAGGCTTTTTTACAAAAAATATTTTTAAATTTTTTTATGTGATAGTGTCTTCAAGACACATTATATCTAAATAAAATTTACATTTATGTGAACAATATAACCGTCCACATCATAGTTATCAATAATATGATTAGGGAGAAAAGAATAGTCTTGCCTTAATGTGAATTCAAAAGAATATGACTTTCTCTTCCGTAAGATCAAATCGTAATAAAATCTATAGGTTTCTGAAACGCCCCGTTTAACTAAAATGGGAGAAAAAGAAAAATAATAATATAATAATAAACTAATACACCCCCCCCCCTTTTAATTTACCCGAGACCACCCCTGCTCCAGTTTTGGACCCCGAGACCCCCTCCCCCCATTTCCAGAGCTTCTTTTTCTTCTTGCAGCAGTCCACCCCCTCTTAACCCTATCTCTTTTTTCCCAAAACCTTATCTCTCAATCTTTCACTCATCTCATTCCATTATTCCGAAATTTTCAAGCTTTTGTATCCTTGTGTCTTTCTACACACAAGAAGGTGGCTGGAGAAAACGGAAAACACTACCCATTTCCTTGGTTTTTCTATTTGACTTCTTTAATGTAAAATTTAATAACCCATTGTGTTAGATGAGTATGTTATAACACTGATTAGTTATGGGTTGGGTGAAAAAGGGTTAGAAGCTAAGTATTAATGATTATTGTGGTTTTCTCAAAACCCTAGGTTTGCTAAAATTGGGGATTTTGTCTAATCCCTTGTTCTATTATTTTAAATGCTTAGATCCTGTGGAAAATGCGGAGGTTAACCTTCCTAACAGCAGTGGAAGACGTTGATTGCGTCGTTTAGGTGAGTAGCTAATATACTTAGCGATGTTTTTAAAATTCATCTTGGAGAAGCAGGTTTACTTCAGAATATATTTTTTTTTTGTGAGCTTTGAAATTTATTTTGAGATTTTGATGATATACATGAGGATGAATGTTGAATTGTTTGTTTAATTTTATTTATGGTGAGTTCATGAATGATATTTCCGTTTGCTACAACGAAGAGATAATGTATGAGTTGAATTCTCATAGTATAATTATATTGTCGTTTGCTATAACGAAGAGATAATGTAGCCTATGAGTTGAATTCTCATAGTATAATTATATTGCCGTTTGCTACAACGAAGAGATAACGTAGTTTATGAGTTGAATTCTCATAATATAATTATATTTCCGTTTGCTACAACGAAGAGATAATATAGTTTGAGTTGAATTTTCATAGTATAATTATATTGCCGTTTGCTACAACGAAGAGATAATGTAGCCTACGAGTTGAATTCACATAGTAAAATTATATTTCCGTTTGCTACAACGAAAAGATAATGTAGCCTATGAGTTGAATTCTCATAGTATAATTATATTTCTGTTTGCTACAACGAATAGATAATGTAGCCTATAAGTTGATTTCTCATAGTATAATAATATATGTCGTTTGTTACAACGAAGAGATAGTGTAGCCTATGAGTCAATTACTCATAGTATATTTATATGTTCCGTTCGCTGCAACGAAGAGATAATGCAACCTACGAGCTAAATGTCGTAGTTATATAATTACTTTTCACCACAACGAAGAGATAATGTGGTCTATGTGCACATAGTAGAATGAATGCTTGATTTTAAAGTAATTATTTTGGATACCAGGTTATGAGAAGTTCTGAAATTTATATTCTTTGCGTATATTGATTTCTAAAAGCAAGCGTATTTTTGTTCATTATTTATTTAATGTCATTATAACATCTCTTGGGATAGAAAGACTCATGTTAAATGGTGCTCTCTTTCTTGTCCGCTTAGTATATTATGCTCTCACTAAGTCCTTGTTACTTACCCCTTATTTTATTTCTTTTCTCAGATACACAGTAGTGAAGTAACCGATTTCCTGAGATTTGCTGACACATCCAGGAACTTGATTATCTTTTTGGTAGGTCCCCATTGTGTCTGATGGATATTTTTGGTTGTAACTCCAGTATAATACAGCTATAGGGGCCAAGGTAGTAAGAGATTTAGAGAGAATTCCTGTATTTTGAAATTTAAATGATTCTCTCTTATAGACATGATGACGATGTGCTTATGATATTTTGAGACACTTGATGATTAGTATTTATAATCAACTTTGTTATTAAATGGATGAAACGAGATATATGTATATGGATTTGTCTAGATCTATATATTGTGTGTTCTTTTACAAGTTGTTGTGTATAGGATAGGCTGGCCAGATCAGGGAAGTTATAGTCTGTGTGCCGGTCAGGGCTCAAGGGTAGGTCGTGACAGAGTTTCAACTATTGTGATATTATTTTCTCACTTCGAGCAAGAATTTTTTTTTTCATTTTCACTTTTGCATTATTTTCTCATTCGGGTCAGAAAATTATTCTAAATTTTTTCTTCTTTGATAGAGTATTCAAAACTTTTAAATGATCAAATTCACAATTATGTAAATAGAACATAAATATTTTACCAAACTCATAGTATGAATAACAAAATTAGAGAGAGAGAAAAAATCTAACTTTAAAATATAAATTTAAAAGAACAATTTTTTCTAATAAAATTCTTTACATGATTTTTTCTTGTAAGTTGTAATACCAATTATCAATAACCTATGAAAGAAAGATAATAGTGTCAATAACATATTAAATAAAATATAACTCGAAATAGAAAATATAAGAAAAAGTAAAGAAGAGAAAGAGTTGAGAGAAAATGAAAATTATATATATTCTTTTTTAATACATAGATACAGAAGATAATCGGAAAATTTAAAAGTATAAATAAAAATTATAAAAGCACACACAAATAAATTATTTATAACAATGACTATTTTTTTTCCTTAAAGTGTCCCAAATTCAAATTTAAAATTAATAAAAAGAAAGAACTCATCTCCTACATTTAATTAGAATCAACGAGGGATAAGATCATATCTTGAGAGATAATAATATATAAGCACTCCTAGATAAATACAATTTACTAGATAAAGTACTAAAGAAGGTGCAGCCCTAATCTCTAATTTTAAGTGTAACCAACAAAAATCCCTCTCTCACTGTTTCTATTCCGCACTTTCTACCGTTCACTCACTCTCTCACTCGCATTGTTTCTCAGTTACTCAGAGCAGGTAACACTCTTTTTCCCCTTTCCCTTTTTTCTCTTCTTCTTCGTAATTTCTCACTCAGAGAATGCTCTCTCTCTCCAAACCTTAAAATCCTCAAAACCTTAAAATTCACGATTCACATTTGCGGTCTTGTTCTTTGTCTTGTGTCTCGATTTGTTTCTTTTCCGCCATTCAATTCCTCGAAAATCATTCTATTCCTTCAAACCTTAAAATGCTCAAACCCTTTTTGTATTTGAGGAAGCAAATTGGTAAGATGTGCGGGGTGTTTATTATGGTCAATGGAATTTTCTACGAAAAGGGTTTAACTTATCTATGCCCGATTTTTCGTCTAAAAAATAAACTTTGACTTTCTTTCTTCTCTTTCTTGTATGTGCAGATGTTACAAACTTATTAAATTGTTGTGTTAGTAACGATTGAGGTTTTGCAATTTAAGTTGTTGATAATTTTTTTTTTCTTTCAAGAAGACTTATGTAACGGAGTTTGTTTTTTAATTTTCTTGAAAAATGTGCTGAAAGGGGGTTACGTTGATCTTTTTGGTCAATCTAGTTACATGCAGTGTTCTTGTTACGCTAAATCATTTATTGCAAATGTTTAAAAGTATTTTTTGTGACTTTCTTTTCTATTTCTTATCTTTTTTCATAAAGATTTAGAGTTTTATTGCAAATATTAAAAATACTGTTTGTATGTTGCCAGTTATCTACTTTTGTGAATAATTGGTGTCGGCTCTTAAATTGATGAGATATACCTTTTTTTCCCTTTCCTTTAGTGTGAGGATTAGTGTAAGTAAAATTTTCTGTCATGCAGGCATGAGTGGCTGCCAAAATTGATTCATAGAGAGAATTGGTAAGAGATTTTTCTGTTATGTGGAAGCCATTCAAAATCTTGATTTGATTTTCCTGCAAATTTTGTTTCTTAGCAAGTAGTTTGCTAATCCTGTTTGCGTCTTTGCTTTGCATGTGTTGTATTAGGTAGTTTATTTTATTCAAAAGTGGCAATGGATGTGGTTTTGACCTTAGGAAGAGAAGACACTAATTCTGTTGATGAGACAAAAATGACTGAAGACACCATCGTGACTGAAGAAGCCCCGGAGAAGCTTGGAGGCTGTAAGATATTGGTTTTGAACTTATAATCTCATTTATGCACTCTGTTATGTTATGTGTGGTGATTGTGAATATTTCCTTTTGTAGTTTTGTTCTGTATGGAAATCTGGTTTTCTACCTTTTTATAGGTTCTTAAATTACTAAGAGCATCTCCAATGGTGATGTAAGCAACCTACTTTGGGCTCTTAAGTGAGTCCAAAATGGGTGTTCCCACTATTATGTCACTATGTCACTATGTCACTATGTCACTATGTCACGTCACTTTTAGGCAACCCACATTTTTATCCTTTTTTATATTTTTATTTAATTCTTTTCACCATTAAAATACTAATTTTTTTTATTCACAATCAACTTTCTTATACAAGTTGTGCTTAAATTTGAGCAATCCATCCTGCAGTTAGATAAGCTCCAATAGGGGAAAAATGAGGAATGGTTTCTTAGTTTACATTGAGAAACAGTTTTACACCTAGCATACCTTCCAATGTAAAATTTGTGAGTGAGATTATTTTGTGCTCACATCTTTAATTTGGAGCTTAGATATCTTCTATAGATTTTATGATTCTGATATATGATCATTTGATCAGCATGAAACTATGATGTTTCAAAGTGGACATTTGGTGTATGTCTTTTATTCTTGTTTGGCATATGTCTGAATTTTTTTTATAGATGTTAGATTAATCCATGCAATTACTTCCCCATAGGTGCTTGATTCATGTGTAGAACAGTAGAAGTGTAAGAGGGATTATGTTTATGTATTATTTACGTTGCTTCATAGTATGCTGGTATCCTTAGTAGCTTCTTCATCTTCATCTTCATCTTATAATTTGCGGAATGTTTGTGAATTCATTGGCTACTGTTTAATATAGTTAATACACAAGCATGACCTTGTGGTTTCCATTGGTTAGCTGCAAATTATTGATCTGTTTGTGCAATATTTTTCCCTTCATAGCTGGCTTTGATTCCAGAGATCGAAGAAAAAGTAAGTACCTGTCTTACCCATACATTGGACCAAAACAAAAGGATTTGCCAGCTGAAACAGATGATTTGAAGACACCATGTCCTTCTCAGAAAGCAGGGGCTTCAAGTGTCACTACTAATCCTTTAAATGGATCTTCTTCGTATGCTAAATTGGGTAGCAAGAGGTTCCGAAATAGCTGGTACAAAAAGTTCATCAGCTGTAATACTATGTCCAGCCATAACAAATTCATGAATTCATCTGCAGAAGAACTACTTTCAGGACTTTATTCTACTGCCGTTGATTGTATGTTTCCAGTTGGGAATAAGAGTTTTGATTTAGTTGAGCGGTTCTTTTGCAGATACAGAGTATCAAACTACCATGATGAGGCTGAACTTGCTACTTCCCAGGTTAATGCAAAAGAAGAAAAACTGGGGAAATCTGTGTGTAATGATTTACTGGATACCAAAAGTAAGAAGAGAAAGAACAATAAAATTGAAAATGCAGTTAGGCGTAAGAGAAAATCACTCTCTGGCCTATCAGATGTGAATGTAAGCACTTCTAATAGTGACTCTCAGAAGCCTGGGAGAAAACTGAAACAAAAGAGGAAGGTGGAAGAAGTAACTTCAGTGCATCAACCGCAAAATGTTGAGATAAATTTAATTGGGAACAGCAGCAAATACAGCTCAACTCCTCAAGCTTCACAAAATCTGTGTTGCCTTGCTTCTGAAGGAAAGGCCGTGCATAAACAGAGGGAAAAGATAGAGGCACAAGAGCATCAAAGTGCTCAAATTAATTCAGAGTATGCAGATGCAAAAAGGCTTAACTGCAGTTCACTAGTAATAGATTTGCAGTTTACATCCCCACCTATACCTGTCGATATTCCTGAGAGAAATAGAAGTCAAAATAAGGAAGAACTGGTTTTATTAGCTTCAAATCTGGAGTCACATGTTTCCCAAGAAGGACATGTTGGGAGTATTACTGATCATAGCTTGTTGGTAAGTACTAAGGCTGAGGTTGGTACTGTCATGGTAAATAAAACATGGTTGAAGAATAGCATGGGGAAAGCAACACGAGTGCATCTCAATACTAAACCTGCTGTTGGAGTGCCTCTCAATAGCATGGGGAAAGCAGCAGGAGTGCATCTTAATACTAAACTTGCTGTAGAGAAAAAAGGGTTGAATAATAGCATGGAGAAGCCAGCAGAAAAGCCTCTCAATACTAAACTTGCTATAGGGAAAACAGGGCTGAAGAATAGCATAGAGAAGGCAGCAGAAAAGCCTCTCAATACTAAAGTTGCTGTAGAGATACCTGATTTGAACGGTACTGGTGCTGAATGCAATTCAATCAGCACAGAATTTGATACTGTACATTTCGTTTCAC
The DNA here is from genome assembly GCF_000004515.6 of Glycine max. Taxonomy (NCBI): domain Eukaryota; kingdom Viridiplantae; phylum Streptophyta; class Magnoliopsida; order Fabales; family Fabaceae; genus Glycine; species Glycine max. Next base: position 1,432,962 of record NC_038249.2, on the reverse strand, counting down.
CTGAATTTAAATTGGAGCAGTCAAGAAGCGTATCTGTATGTTCAAGATCTACCAAAACTACTTCTTGCAATAGACCGGATAGCAATGGAGAATCACTTGGAACCTGTCTTCTCCTAAAATTTGCCCCTGTAGCTTACATCCCATCAAAAGAAGATTTAATGACAACGTTTTGCCGGTTTGGTCCCTTGAAGGCGTCTGAAACTCAGTTGTTAAGAGACAATGGTAGTGCTCAAGTTGTTTTTGTAAGAAGTGCAGATGCTGCAGTTGCATTTCATAGTATAGAGCAGAACAACAAATTTGCCTTTGGTTGTACTCTCGTTGATTTCAAGCTCCATCATCTTTCTGCAGCCTGTCCACCTGTGGAGCAACTTGTGACCACTGCTCAACCAACTGGGTCTATGGCAATGCCTGGTTTGATGACCTCTACTCGACCAACCATGTCTATGGCAATGCCTGGTGTTACCCCTACCCAACCAATTGGGTCCATAACAATACCTGGCGTGATGCCAACCCAGCCAACTGGGTCGATGGCAGTGCCTGGTGTCACCCCTACCCCACCAACTGGGTCCATGGCAATGCCTGGTGAGACACCTCCTTCCCTTCAGTTCATTAAGCAGAACTTGCAGATGATGACATCAACCTTGGAGAATTCAGGGAGTAGTCTTTCCCCCCGCATGAGAGCCAAACTGGATTCTGAAATTAAAAACCTGCTGAGAAAGGTGAATTCCAGGACTAAGGTCTAAATAGTGGTCTAATTAGAAGCTTTTCTGTCTGAATTTATCATGGAAGTAGTTAAATAGATTAGAGTAGTTCGGGCTTATATTATAGTCCTCTTTCAGTGGTTGTACTGGGCTACTGGTGGACTTTCCTCCCAATTCTTTGACTTCTGCACAATTCATTTGAATGACTCAAGGATATTTTATGCATCAATGTCATTTGATTCAATATCATTGAGTTCTTGCCAAGTCTTTCGTTTGTATATATTCTGATGATATATTAATGGAAGAGGTAAGTTTTAATATTATCCTAATTAGTCATTGAGAAATTTAGTTGAGGAATATTAGTCCTTGATGATAAAAAAAATTCATATTTAGTTCCTGAAAGTAATAAAATAAAAAAATGTTAGTCCTTAAGCATTGGATGCATTAGTTATTTATTGATTTCTTTTAGTTTTTATTGATTCATGTGAGATTTTTATATTGTCTTTCCTCAAATTATTGAAGGATTAAGGTCAGGGGTTTACAATTTACTGTAGTAGCAAAGATATATTGAAGTGAGATATATTGTGATTGTGTTCTTACGAATGAGATAATAAGCTGACATGAGAAAATTAAAATTAATACCGAGACTTTTAGTACTCAGCCGTGGTCATAAGATGCTTCCATAGATTTGTAATACCTAGACGCTAATTGATCCAAATGATGTATGGTGTGGGTACTGTCATTTTTTTTAAAAATAGATAAAGATTTTAATTTTAAAGTTAACTTATAGAATTATGTTTGTTAAAATTTACTTTTTTCTTTATAGTTTTTTCTATATGACCCCACCTGTTGAAGAGTTTGGTAGTAGTTTTCAAGATTATTGATTTACGCACCTAGTTAGTGTGTTGTACTTAAATTGTGGCCATCTGTTTTTATTCTCTCTAAATGGCTAATGAAAATGACCATTTATAGTAAGATATTTTAAAGATTTTTTGTTATTTTTTTTCAAAAAATATAATGTGAGATAAAGGAAGTTTTTGGATGCAAAGAGGGGAGGAACTCCGATATTAGAGTTTATAACAATCTCACGAAATATTGAATCAACTGAGCTAGAAGAGTAACGGCACGGGATCTATGACGGAAAGGATCCAAACAATTTAAAAAATTTATATGATTGCATATTAAGTTTTCTATATTTATTTGATATTATTTTTGTAATTAAGTTGAACTTATTATTTTATTTCACATATATCTTTTTGTTTAAATTAAGATGGGACATGATTTAAAGGGATTGTCATGTTATTTTTTAATGTATTATTTTCATAAGTTTATATCTAATTAATTTTCATATATCTTTATGTATTAGATTTATGATAATAGATTTAAAATATTCTTTAAAAACATTTAAATTGTTGTTTTAACAAAATAAGAAACATAAGTAAAAATTAAAAGGGAAATAAAATTAAATGTTAGTATATTAATAAAGAACAAAAATATATGTAAATTTTAATATTAAATGATATTTTATTGATGATGGTTGATAGCAATTCAATTAGATAATTTTTTTAGAGAAAAATATAAAATTAAATTGAAATAAATATAAAATTATTTTAAAAATATATAAGTATAAAGTTATAAAAAAATGTGATGGTTCCTTATAGGTTTAAGCAAATCTAATAAAACTCAATTGGGATGGGATTTGATTTAAAAATATAAATTTCTCTCTTTTAAATCTTAAAATATTCACCTTATGTAAGAATAGTTAAATTTATCTGTGCGTTGTGATAAGTATTTTATATATAAATATTTATGTTATCTAATTTTTTTAGAATAAATTAAATGATAGATAATACATCTTTTATGATTATTAAACCTCTGGTATTCCTTTAATATAATAAAATATCATTTTTAATTTAATGAAATGAGGTGTCTATTTTTTTTATATGATATATATTTATATTTTTAAATCGTCGTGTCTCTGATTACGATCTGTTGCAACCACTGTTGCGATAGAAATACTTAAATATAAAAGATACTAAATTTATTATTTCATTCAAGATCTATAAAATCTCAGCATCGACCGCGGTAGATCCATTGAAAATAGGAATTTGTACGTGTCTTGCGTCTTTGTTCGGCCATAATTTTTTTTTTTTTTTATCAATAGATGTATTTTTTAGCGGGAGTGAAGGATCAATATATATTTTTTAGTGGTAGTGAAGTTTAGAAAGGAGTTGTATTATTGTAAGATTATGCGACACAAGTTTTAATGATGATTTATAGTGACAATCAATAAATAAGTGAATTTAACATATTTTTGTCAATTTAATTTTTTTTCAATTTGACATTTTAATTATAAGTGTTTAAAAGGACAAAATATTAACTAGGGTTCTCCTATTTTGCCTAATTTCTAAGGTTATACAAAATTAAATATTATACCATATTTATTAATATTCAAAAACTAAAAGATTAAATGTTTTTATTTTAGAATTGAGGAATTAAAATTTTAGGATGGGTAAAATAGGATAATCAAAATTACAGGATAAGTAAAGTAGGAGAACCAAAATTATATTTTAGCTTTTTTTAAAATAAAATAAATTAAAAATTTAAATTGTATACATTTTTTATTGAAAATTTTTGTGATAATTACTCATATTTAATATAGTATTATTTATATTTTTCTAATGTTATATGTTGATATATTGAAATATTAGTAAATTATAAGTAAATTACTGTATAAAACCCTTACAAACAGGATGTATACCAACCAAATATAAATTAGTGTAAACATGAATATGGAGATTTTTTCAAGTGTCATGATTAGTTATGTGTAAGCTTCTTTTTCTATTTTTTCTCTTTAATAGTTGTTCTTATCAAATTTGACAAAACTTTCTCATGGTAGTAATCTTCTATAAGCTCTTTCAGAAACGATGGTGGAGCATTCTGGGATGACACTTTGATGCTCAAGTTACTAACATTGAAATAAACAAGTATCAGCGCTCAAGTTACTAACATTGAAATAAACAAGTATCAGCGTATGGGTTGGAATGAAATAGTTTTACCTGAACCTTGATGAACCCTTTTTATAGAGGTGAAATTGGATGTTTGGATTTCAATTTCTCTTTAGAGTGCGTTTAGATAGAAAATTTTAACTGAGAAAAATAATTTATCAGAGAATTTAAATTTCTTTAATCTAAAATTCATTGTTTGGATGTTTTTTTTAAAGAATTTAAATTTTTAGAATTTTAAACAACTAAAAATGTGAAATTTTAATTTCTTGCTAAAAGGTGAGAAATTGAAATTCTTTTCTTGATAGAAAAACCTTCCTCTTTTCATCCTTTATAACCTTCATCCTCTATTCCACCTGAAAGTTCTCGAAATCCCATTTTTGAACTCGCGACTCTTCCCTCATGCTGATGATCCTCTTCTTCAAGAAACACCGTCTGAACTCGCTGAGCATCGATCAGGTGTGGGCATAGAGGGATACATAGAACTGCACCCCCCTCATTCAGGGGAGCAGTCGTCGCTACCCATCACGCGGCGGAGGTGCTCGTCGGCACGGAGGGCCTAGGCCATGCCTTGTGTCGTTGAATGAATGTTGTGGTCAGGTGTCGGGGTGTACATCGCCGTGTCCCGGTTCCCCTACGACACCCCATGCGGCATCAGTATTCTTCTCTTTGAAAGCACACCAAACATATCTTCTCTTTGCATTCATTTTCTTTCACCCTCACAATTTTAATTTCTTTTATCCAAACACGAAATTTTGAAAATAAAAGAATTTCAATTGAAATATTTGAAATTCTTAGAATTTAAAATTTCTCAGAATTTTAAATTCCTTCATCCAAACACAAAGATAATGTAATTAGGAAAAGATATGATCTTATCTTATCTTTCCTTTAATAATAGATAGTTTTTGGATTTTAGAGGCCATCTCTTATCTTTTGGTATAAAGATTGAGTTTTCCTTTTTCCTTATTTAAATTTGCTATATTCTCTGAATCTAAGTAGCCTGTTTGGTTGGTTGCGAGTACAGAGGCTTGTCGAGTCTGAGTAGGACATATGTCCCCAAGCTCTGAACTTGATTGTAAGAGCTTTATCTGTTTTTTTTGTCTAGTAGCCGAGTGTCGGTCTGACTATAGTCAAATCCGAGAAGTGTATCCTTTTGCTTAACTTCTGTCGCACAAAGGGTTCGTTCATTAGTGCCAAGTTCGAGTAGCAAGACAGTCAAAGTGGCATGTTGTCAACCATTATGTTCGTTTCTAACGCATTCAATGCTTTCACGTGTTTTCAAAAAAGGCACAATGGTTGTGTCCTTTGAATTTTGAAACGTTGTTGGGATGACCAAAGGTCACGTCTCTTCCCAACCGTTGATTTGTAACTCTTCGAAAGGAGATTCAATGATGACCTCGTTTACACCTGTGGAGATTCCCATGTTAGTGATCAAGTCTCTAGCATTCGTGTTGGTGATGCCGTTGCTAGTTGCACCATCACTCACCCTAACATAAGTGTCGTCGCTTTTGTGGGTGGCATCACTGCTAAGGAAAGGCCTCACCCTTACTCTGGCATGTGTCTTATTCCCGTGGAGGATGAGGCCGAGTCTTCTCAGCTGAATCCTCCTCAAAATGTCATAGACTTAGACTCAGAGGCTATGACCATCCAAGTGATTCTGGGTTAGCCATTCATTCCTCCCCCCTAGAAAGCCTAGTGTGGCCAAGGAGCACTTTTCCATTGTTCTTTTTAGGTTACTTGATGCAATCCTACCCCCAAGGGCATTGGATAGAAGACTCCAAGAAGATTGGGCCAAAGATGCAAGAGAAGGCCCTAGGGTTCTCATGAGCCTTAGGGTAGATTTCGGGCCCATGGGCTAAGTATGAGCCCACTTATCTTTGTACATATTAGATTAAGGTTTCATTATTTTGGGCCTTGTATTTAGGGCTCCATAATGTAGGTAGGGTACCCTAGAAATATAGGATTTTTCAGCCCTTGTATTTTAGGGCACCTAGACTAGTTTTTGTATTAGGGGTAGTTTTGTAATTTCACATGCATAAGTGAATATTTGATGTGTGTGTTGGAAATAAATTTAATTGAATTGGTAGAAGCCCAATCCAATTAAATTTTAGAGGGGGAGGTGAGCATTTGCTTACTACACCCCATTGCCACATCATATAGTCACACTTTGTGCATGTCCTTCATGCTTTACATGCCTCATGACACCTAAGCACACTTAGTGGAGAATCTTGGAATTGATCTTGGATTAGTGGGCTGAACCATAACTAAAATTCACTAATCATAATTAGTGAAATTTTGGCTCCAAATTTGGCTCCACAAATTCAATTTCAAATTCAAGTGAAATTTGAATTTCCCTCCAATTTTGTGTGACACTTAGGCTATAAATAGAGGTCATGTGTGTGCATTTTTTCAACTTTGATCATTTGAATATTAACTTCAGATTTCAGAGCTCTTTTAGAGCACAAAATTTCGTGCTCTTCTCTCCTCTCCCTTCATTCATCTCCTTCTTCCTCCAAGCTCTTATCCATGGCCTCCTATGGTGGTGAGCTTCTTCTAGACTCATCTTCTCCTTGAAGTGGCGTCTCCTCTCTCTCTTCCTTCTCCATTCCGCTGCCATTCATCTTCCAAGAAGCAAAGGAATCCATTGATGAAGAAGATCCTAGGCCTACAAGCTCCAATGGAGCTTACATCATGTGGTATCAAGAGCATCTTCATCTAGGTGATGTTCTTTTGCTTCCTCTATCTTTTTGTTCGGTGAATTCTCTTTAATTCCTTGTTCTTCATCTTATTCTCCATGTATATCCTCCATTGTCTTGTGGTTTGGTGCTGTTTAGAGTAGATTCAAAAAAAATAAACCGATTAAATCTTAGATCTACACTTGTTCTTGCATTTCTATGGTTCAAATTTTGTAGATCTACTCTTGAATCTTGTTTTTGTGTTGATTTTAGGTTCTATCATTTTTCATTCATAATATTCTTGTGCTGAACCTTTAGATCTAAATTTTCTTCCAAAATATTGATTAGAAAAAAAAACACAAAAATCTAAGTGTAAATCACTTAATCCATGTTGTCTTAGAGTCATGTTTAGTCATAGTAATTGTCACATTATGTTCTAAGTTTGTGTTGAATTTTTATTTTGTTGATTGAATTCTAGATACATTTGTTCATGTATTCTTGTCATTCTTAGCCTATCTTTTGAATTTTGAGTCTAATTCATGCATGTTATTTAGTTCATAACATGTTCTAAATCAATTCCTAGAAGTAGTCTTGTTGTTGAACTTTTTTTTGTTTTCTAAGTTTCCTACATGATGCCTATGATGAAGTTGAGTTGTGGTGCTGAGTTGTGGCTGGATTTGTGAATCAAATAAGTCTTAAGCTCTCTTGAATTGTGTTATTCAAGATAATTGAGCATAAGCAAACACAAATTGTAACTATCCAAGCCTTAAGCAACATAAACACTACTCTTGATTTCTAGGTTGAAATCGCTGGTGCTGGCAGCTTGAACATACGAACTTGTATAAATTACTGGGAATTGGTCACTACGTTTTTTGAGCTGAAATTTTACTGAATTTTCTAGACATCTGGACCAAAATTATAAAAAAGAACCAAGCGATTTGGATTAAAGGAAAAAATAAGAAAAATCACACAAGTTGGCAGAAAAATCAGTGTCCAGGAAAAAAAAAGTGAAAGGAAGTGTGCTTGTTGTTTTGGCTCAAAATTTGTTCTATAATTGGTGCCTATTTTATACCAATCCTAGTTCTGAAATTTCAATTGAAAATTATTGTGAAAACAAGTGCCAAAACTAGAGGTTTCTTGAGTCTTTTTTTTTAGTTTTTCTACTCTACTCTAGAGCCATTCTAGGTTTCTCTTTGAGTCCTAGCTTGCTTTTTGTGCTTTTCATTGCTTTAATTGTTGAATAATCCTTGAAATTTGTCTTGTTAAAACTCTATTGGTTTAGCTTTCATTTCATTTTTTTTTGGTCTTTGGTTATTGCTTGTCTCTTTGTTTCCTTGCTTGTGAGTTGCCATATAGGGAATTGGAAAGGAGGATTGGTGCCATATCTTGAAGAATTTGAGTCAAGAAGCAAGGGGCCAACCACCTTAAGAGCTATTGGACTAAGAAGCACTCCAAATTGAGTGAAACACTAAAGAGAGAATAGCCACCACAATTGAGGACTTTTTTTTTGTAATTTTGTAATTGGCAATTTGCTTTGCTTTCAAATTTTGTAACAAAAAGGCCTTTCATTGGAAGTAAGTTGGGAGCCTCCAATAGGTCACCCTACTTCCATTTGTGTGTAATAATTTTAGGCAATTTTCCCTTAGGATAGTGAGTGTTTTGTTGGGAACCTTAAATGAGGTCATCCAAACACTCTTAGGATCCGCCTAGTTTGCATTTCTTGCACTTTAATTTCTTGCTTACTTTCATAGCTTATTTCCTTTACCCTCCATTGTCAAACCGCCTAGATAGCTTGCCTTTTACCAATTAGTTTTTACCTTATCTTTCACACCTCTTTTAGTGTTTATTTTGGCTAGTTTCAACCATAGTTTCTTTTACCTTTTTTTCAAACCCCCAACAAGAAAGAACCATAACTTAGGAACCAACATGAGTCTTCATTCTTCATCTAGTGTTAATGGTGAGGGTTCTACTCCTAAGGACCCCTTGTATAAGATATTAGATGAGTTGAGATCCCTTAAGTTGTGGAAAGAAAAACAAGAGAGAAAAGAAAAAGGTAAAAAAAGAGTGGAAGAAATAAGTCAAGATGAAAGAGAGAAAATAAGAGAGGAAGAAAGAAGAAAAATAATGAAAGAAATGAAAAGAGAAAAACATGCCTCCTATAGTAGTCATGACTCTTGCAAGAGTTTAAGTGAAGAACTTAGCGACTATTATAGAGGGCGCATAGTTCACATACTAAACATCACTCCCAAAGAAGAGAAAAGGATAGAAGGCCTCAAGAGGTTAACATTAGCCTCCCATATTTCCATGGAAAAGATAATGTTGAGGCCTACTTAGATTGGGAAATGAAGGTTGAACAACTCTTTGCTTGCCATCATATTAGCGAAGAGAGAAAAGTTCCATTGGCTACCCTTAGCTTTCAAGGGTATGCCCTCTATTGGTGGACTTCCCTTGTTAGGGAACGAAGGATTCATGGGGATCCTCCAGTAGAGTATTGGAATGATCTTAAGAGTGCCCTTAGGAAGAGGCACATTCCCTCCTACTATGAAAGGGAGCTTATGGACAAGCTCCAAAGGCTTAGACAAGGGAGTATGAGTGTTGAAGAATATAGACAACAAATGGAACTACTCCTTTTAAGAGCTGGACTTAGGGAGGAGGAAAGAACAAGCATAGCTAGGTTCCTTAGTGGGCTTAATATGGAAGTGAGGGACAAGGTTGAACTCCTTCCATATAGGGACCTAGATGAGCTAGTCCAACTTTGTATAAGAGTGGAGCAACAACTTAAAAGAAAGCCTTCTTCAAAATCTTATGGCTCTCACTCTTATCCAAGGAAGGACCAAGCCCATGGAATTTTGGGGCTGCACCTTCAAAACCCAAGGAAGATAAGGGTAAGACCATAGAGAAATACACCCCTAAGACTAGTTCCCAAGAAAGGACTAGCAACATTAAATGCTTCAAATGTCTTGGGAGAGGTCACATTGCCTCTCAATGCCCCACAAAGAAAACCATGATCATGAGGGGTCAAGACATTTATAGTAGTCAAGAGGAGACTACTTCTTGCCCTTCCTCTAGTGGAAGTGAAGATGGAGTGTTTTGTTGGGAACCTTAAATGAGGTCATCCAAACACTCTTAGGATCCGCCTAGTTTGCATTTCTTGCACTTTAATTTCTTGCTTACTTTCATAGCTTATTTCTTTACCCTCCATTGTCAAACCGCCTAGATAGCTTGCCTTTTACCAATTAGTTTTTACCTTATCTTTCACACCTCTTTTAGTGTTTATTTTGGCTAGTTTCAACCATAGTTTCTTTTACCTTTTTTTCAAACCCCCAACAAGAAAGAACCATAACTTAGGAACCAACATGAGTCTTCATTCTTCATCTAGTGTTAATGGTGAGGGTTCTACTCCTAAGGACCCCTTGTATAAGATATTAGATGAGTTGAGATCCCTTAAGTTGTGGAAAGAAAAACAAGAGAGAAAAGAAAAAGGTAAAAAAAGAGTGGAAGAAATAAGTCAAGATGAAAGAGAGAAAATAAGAGAGGAAGAAAGAAGAAAAATAATGAAAGAAATGAAAAGAGAAAAACATGCCTCCTATAGTAGTCATGACTCTTGCAAGAGTTTAAGTGAAGAACTTAGCGACTATTATAGAGGGCGTCATAGTTCACATACTAAACATCACTCCCAAAGAAGAGAAAAGGATAGAAGGCCTCAAGAGGTTAACATTAGCCTCCCATATTTCCATGGAAAAGATAATGTTGAGGCTACTTAGATTGGGAAATGAAGGTTGAACAACTCTTTGCTTGCCATCATATTAGCGAAGAGAGAAAAGTTCCATTGGCTACCCTTAGCTTTCAAGGGTATGCCCTCTATTGGTGGACTTCCCTTGTTAGGGAACGAAGGATTCATGGGGATCCTCCAGTAGAGTATTGGAATGATCTTAAGAGTGCCCTTAGGAAGAGGCACATTCCCTCCTACTATGAAAGGGAGCTTATGGACAAGCTCCAAAGGCTTAGACAAGGGAGTATGAGTGTTGAAGAATATAGACAACAAATGGAACTACTCCTTTTAAGAGCTGGACTTAGGGAGGAGGAAAGAACAAGCATAGCTAGGTTCCTTAGTGGGCTTAATATGGAAGTGAGGGACAAGGTTGAACTCCTTCCATATAGGGACCTAGATGAGCTAGTCCAACTTTGTATAAGAGTGGAGCAACAACTTAAAAGAAAGCCTACTTCAAAATCTTATGGCTCTCACTCTTATCCAAGGAAGGACCAAGCCCATGGAATTTTAGGGGCTGCACCTTCAAAACCCAAGGAAGATAAGGGTAAGACCATAGAGAAATACACCCCTAAGACTAGTTCCCAAGAAAGGACTAGCAACATTAAATGCTTCAAATGTCTTGGGAGAGGTCACATTGCCTCTCAATGCCCCACAAAGAAAACCATGATCATGAGGGGTCAAGACATTTATAGTAGTCAAGAGGAGACTACTTCTTGCCCTTCCTCTAGTGGAAGTGAAGATGAAGTAAGGGGTGAAGAGTCTAGTGAGGAAGTCTACCCCCATGAAGAAGGTGACCTCTTAATGGTTAGAAGGCTCCTTGGAGGTCAATCTTGTGATCTATCTCAATCCCAAAGAGAGAACATCTTTCATACAAGATGCAAAATTTTAGATAAAACTTGTTCTCTCATTGTGGATAGTGGATCTTGTTGCAATTGTTGTAGCACAAGATTAGTTTCCAAGTTGAACCTCACTATCATTCCCCACCCAAAACCTTATAAACTTCAATGGCTCAATGAGCAAGGGGAAATGATAGTTAACCAACAAGTGAAGGTACCTTTCTCCATTGGGACATATAAGGATGAAGTTAATTGTGATATAGTTCCCATGGAGGCAGGACATATTCTTTTAGGAAGGCCATGGAATTTGATAGGAAGATCATTTACAATGGCCTAACTAATGAAATTACCCTCACCCATCTTGGCACTAAATTTGTGTTGCATCCTCAAACACCTTCACAGGTGGCCAAAGATCAACTAACTATGAAAGATAAGAGGGATGAGGAAGAAAAACTAGAAAAACAAAAGAAAAAGAAGGATAGTAAGGCCTTGTGTTCAAAGGCCAAGGGGAAGGAAAAGGAGGAAAAGGATTCCTCCAAGAAGATTGTTAACAAGGAAAATCATTTTGCAACAAAATGTGATATTAAATAGCACTCCTTCTTAAACAATCTTTCTACCTTCTCCTATCAAGGGAAACATCCCTTAGCACCGCCATACCTCTTGAGCTTGAGGTTATTCCTCAAGTAAAGGAGTTGTTGGATGAGGGTTTGGTTCGCAAGAGCTTAAATCCTTGTGCTTTGTTGGTGCCTAAAATAGGTATTATTAGGCACCAAATCCCTATGATAGGTGGTATGATGAATGTGTTGAGTGGTGCAACACTCTTTTGTAAAATCACTCATGCACCCAACATCTTCATGATTTGTGTACATAGGGACTCATTAGGTAGGTTTGTTCTTATTTTTTGTTTCAATGCAAACCTAGGTGCTCATGTGGGACACCTTAGGTTTGTCGTAATTTTTTGTAGGAATAATCAACATGAAAATAAAGAAAAAGGTATGTTTTATTCCATTACTTTCCTTAACTTTTTAAATAGTGATCAAGGGCTTCCCATGGACCCTAAGAGAATAAAGGTCATTCCTGAGTGGCCTACTCCACCAAGTATAAGGGAAATTTGGGGCTTCAATATCTTAACAAACTTTTACAAAAGGTTTGTCCCATATTTTTCTATACTTGTAGCACCACTCATTGAGTTGGTGAGGAACTATATTCTCTCATGGGAAGATGGCCAGGAAAGGGGTTTTCAGTCCTTACCGTACTCTAACATACCCAACATCACTAATACATATGTTTTTATTCTTTTTACAGGTGTTGAGGAAAGAATCCATGAGTTTCAAGAACCTTGGATTTGAGGTCAAATCCTTTTCAAGGGGGAGGGAATGATGCAATCCTACCCCCAAGGGCATTGGATAGAAGACTCCAAGAAGATTGGGCCAAAGATGCAAGAGAAGGCCCTAGGGTTCTCATGAGCCTTAGGGTAGATTTCGGGCCCATGGGCTAAGTATGAGCCCACTTATCTTTGTAATATTAGATTAAGGTTTCATTATTTTGGGCCTTGTATTTAGGGCTCCATAATGTAGGTAGGGTACCCTAGAAATATAGGATTTTTCAGCCCTTGTATTTTAGGGCACCTAGACTAGTTTTTGTATTAGGGGTAGTTTTGTAATTTCACATGCATAAGTGGATATTTGATGTGTGTGGTTGGAAATAAATTTAATTGAATTGGTAGAAGTCCAATCCAATTAAATTTTAGAGGGGGAGGTGAGCATTTGCTTACTACACCCCATTGCCACATCATATAGTCACACTTTGTGCATGTCCTTCATGCTTTTCATGCCTCATGACACCTAAGCACACTTAGTGGAGAATCTTGGAATTGATCTTGGATTAGTGGGCTGAACCATAACTAAAATTCACTAATCATAATTAGTGAAATTTTGGCTCCACAAATTCAATTTCAAATTCAAGTGAAATTTGAATTTCCCTCCAATTTTGTGTGACACTTAGGCTATAAATAGAGGTCATGTGTGTGCATTTTTTTCAACTTTGATCATTTGAATATTAAACTTCAGATTTCAAAGCTCATTTAGAGCACAAAATTTCGTGCTCTTCTCTCCCTCTCCCTTCATTCATCTCTTCTTCCTCCAAGCTCTTATCCATGGCCTCCTATGGTGGTGAGCTTCTTCTAGACTCATCTTCTCCTTGAAGTGGCGTCTCCTCTCTCTCTTCCTTCTCCATTCCGCTGCCATTCATCTTCCAAGAAGCAAAGGAATCCATTGATGAAGAAGATCCTAGGCCTACAAGCTCCAATGGAGCTTGCATCATTTGGTATCAGAGTTTATCTACGAAGTATGCCTGACTTATATCATTATCGTGTTTCTTGAGTTGATCGAGTTTTGTCATATTGATTGCTCAGATATGATGTTTATTAAGTCTTGCTGGGAGAATGAGTGTGTTTTCATGCATGCTTTTTCATGTGAGACTCACTTTATGTATATGTATTCATCTTTCTTCTCCATACTTAATCTCACTATTCCTTTGATAAGTTTGAGGTTGATGTGTTGAGAGAGTTAAATGTCACTCCTACTTAGTTGCATCTGAATGCCTGGGCGACCATATGTGCCTTCAGGGTTTTGTGCAATTTTTTTTTTCTATTGTTCTGACTACCCCTAAGTTCCTTCATCATTATACTATAAAGGAAAACAAAAAGGGTGGTTAGATCTCCTTTATTGTCATCTTCACTAAGGAAGTCGTCGGACCCTACACCACCTCTTATAAGAATTTCAAGGGTCATTTCTTTCAAGTAAATATTAGACTCGAGTCCTTACCTATTTATTTTACTTGGTAGAAGGTTCATAGGTTTCCCTTCTAATGGACTTTGTCACCTACAAAGTTCATTAAAAAGCTTGTTGTTTACATGTTCGATTCAGATCAAGAGGACATGGTCATTCTTTATAAGTTTCCTAAAGGCCTTCACTGCAAAGCCTTGGTGGATCTTCCCTTTTCCAAGACTCCGGATGTAGACTTAGATTTGGATTGTGAGTCTTTCGTTCAACCTCTTTATTATTACTTTTCTTTTGTTTATTATTCTAACCCTGCCTTTCTTTTTGTTTTAGAGGTAATGGGAAAATTTGACTATCGATTTATCAAGAAAGCTCAAGCCGAGAAGGTTGAAAGGGCTAAGGCCGAGAAAGCTTAGAAGGATAAAGACAAAGAGAAGCATAAATAGAATCCTCAAGATGACTAGGTTCCTCCTCCTCCTCCTTCTGTTATTACTAGAATTTCCATCCAAGAAAGCCATGGGCCTCTGAGTGGAGGGCCTTCAAAGAGGCAAAGGGTGGAGTTGATACCGGTTGCCACTCCTTCTGTCATTGAGAGTCTCAACGCCTTCTTGTCTATGAAAAGAAGAGTGCCTTCTTTGTGGGTCAAGGATTTTAACCCTTAGGCTCTTATTCAATCATCCATGCTTAGTCAATTTGACTGAGACATGTTAAGGGAGGTTGTTCCTTGCACGCCAATGGATTACATTGCTTGTTTCACCAAATTCTGGGGCGATGAGTTTGAAAGGGCAAATGTCGAGTGTCAGAGGGCACAGTCTGATTGTGCCAAGGTTGAAAAAGCCTTGGTTAAAGCCACACGTTCTAATGAGATGTGCTGAGGTCAACAGAGAAATCTCGAAAGTCTCTTGTGGATAAAAAAAACCAAGTTAAAAGAGGCTGAATCTAGAGAGGAGGCATTAAAGACCTAGCTTGCTACTGCTAAGCATTCACTAAGGCTCTCTCCAAGAAGAGATTGAGCGCCTTAACAAGGAATTCACTATTTTCAAGGTGAATGCTAGAAAGGTCCAAAAGATATTGAAGAATGAAGACTGATCTCGGTGAAGCCGAAGCCGAGATGCCGAAGACCCACGAAGTTGGGTTTGACATGAGTCTCCACCAGGTTAAGTACTTTTTCAAAGATGCCGACTGTGACATCCTGCAAATTTCTACCCGGAATTTTGTAAACGATGCATTTTGAATAATTATATATATAAGTATTATTCAGTGTATATATATATACTCCTGGTAGAAGTAGGTATATTGGGGGAAAGATACGCGGGTTAGGCTAATTAACGAAGAGAAATCCATAACTGGATAGTTATAGATTAATTCTCAATTAATTAGTCTAAAAATTATCATTTTGCGTGCAACTTAAAATTTAACAAAACCAACCTCTGAACCACGCTCGAGGTTTCATTCTGAGTGTTTTGATATATATATTGCTTACTTTCGAAAACTGGCCCCGACGGGTGCAGAGAAATGTGAGGGACTGGAACCAGAGAAACGACATGCAAACCGAGACAGGATTTTAGCATTTCAAAAGGTCAGATTTTTCTCTTCTTGTGACTGAGTATGAGTCACATCAAGAGAAAAAGTGGGTCCCTTTTTGCTCCACTCAAAAGGAGACATGTGGCATACCTTTTAAAAAAAAAGAAAAGAGGAAGCCTTTTTAAACTAAAAAGCCACGTTCTCTCTCCTCACTCAGCCAAAAGAATTCAGAAGCTTTTCTCCCTCATTCTCACGTTGCTTTTTCTCCCTTTCTCCTCCACCATTGAAGCCTCCATCAAAGCTCCAAACTTTGCTCACCATTTCTGCTCCAAATCGCAAAAGGAAGCCATTTTCGGAGTCGTGAAGCGCACCTCTACGTTGTGGGACTTCAAATTTCAGGTTTGGGTAGACTTCTTTCTCACATGATTTCGTGGGTATGGGGTGTTTGGGAGATATGATGGGTAGTTTTACTAGGTTTATGCCTTATGGTAGTTATTTGTGAAGAAATTTGTTGAAAGCATGCTAAACTTGTCATGTTTGATGTGAGTCAAGCTTACCCATTCTGTTTTAGGGTTTTATGATGATGTTTTGTGATGTTTGTGTGCTGAAATTTCTGATAGAAAACTGATAAAGATGAAGGGTAGTGTTAACCTAGGGTTAAAAGTGAGAATGGTAGTGATATGAATGGAAAAGTGTAAGGCTTTGAGGGTTTGAAAAGCTAAATCTGGATTTAGTGGTAATTGGAGGTTAAAGTGAGTTACTCCTAGTGTAAAATGTCATTTAGGACTTGTGGGAAAGCTTGGACTGAACAAATGAGGAAAATGAGTGACCAAAGTGAAAACAAGAGCCATTTCTAGGGTAAATTGGGTGTTGAGGGGTCAAATTTTGATTCGGTGGAGTTTTAGTCGTAAAACCAGTTTGAGCAAGTTTAGATTAATGTTATAGACTTGTGTGAGATGAGAGTTTGCTCCAAAATTACCCCATTCTCATTTTCACTTCTCAAACCTTGAAAATCCACTAAATTGAGGGGTTTTAGATACCTAGATTTTGAATTGCTTTGGTCTAAAGCATGCCTTTGGTTTAGATGTGGTTTATACATGATTTAGGACTTGTAGGATCCAATTTGGGCAAAATTGGATGAGGGCAAGAGTGATTAAATCTGCCCAATTTGTACAACAAAAAGCTGTCAAAGTTTGTGCAGCCGAAAATTGTGCTTGTGCAGAAAATGTTGTGTATTGCTGGTGGTGGAAAGGGTAGTAAATATTGGGTTCTGGACATTTTCTAGCAGATCCCAACGGTAAAAATGTATATTTATGTATTAGGGACCTCCAGTAAAATTTTCGAGTCGATCCAACGGTGAGCGAATCGGAACGAAGAGAATGTTACTGGAGTATCTAAGTAAGGAAAGGTGTGGTATTGGAATGTGTTTTGGGCAGAGTTTTCTGCCTCTGCCCTGTTTTTCTTGGTTTTGGATAGTTCATGATGTTCGGATATTGAATTTCTTGGATGTTGTGGAAGCTTGGTGGGATTGATGGGAACCCGGTGTTGAGAGAAACGAGGATAAGGGCTACGTGGGAGTACGTGAGCTTAGTTGAAGGTGGGCAACTGGAGATGATGGATTTATGTGTGATTTGTGGATGTGGAGAGTCGACTTGCACCATCGCCCGATTGCCACCTAGTACCACATATGACGGGTACCCCATAATCCTACAAGCTTGAAGTGAGAAAGTGTGGAAGAGTCAGTCTTCCTACTTTTATTCGTTGACCACAGAGTGGTACCTGGAGATATGTCGCGGGGGTCAGGAGACCTTGGGGACGTCAGGTGGGGTGCTATTTCCCAAAACTAAGCTTGACCAATCCCGACCCAACCCGGGCATAGTCAGTCAGTGAGAACCTGTGACGTACCTAAACAGGCGAGCTCTTGGCAGTCAACCGATAAAAGAACAAAGACCACAAAGCAAGGAGGCTTGTGTGGTGGCTGGCCAACTATGGATCTTGAGTGATATTTGGAATATGACCACTGGTAATCAATTACCAAGGGTGTGTAATCAATTACAAGGCTTAAAAATGAAGACAGGAAGTTAAGATGGTCTCGGGTAATCGATTACCAAGGGTGTGTAATTGATTACCAGGCCTAAAAATGGGGTCAGGAAGTTGAGATGGCCTCTGGTAATCGATTACCAAGGGGTGTAATCGATTACCAGGCTTAGAAATGGAAATGGGATATTGAGGTGGCCTCTGGTAATCGATTACCAATGCTGTGTAATTGATTACACAGAGTAACAGGCCACTGGTAATCGATTACCAGTCATGTGTAATCGATTACACAGTGTATAGTGCAGGTTTCCATGTTCTGAAGCTGTGTAACTCGAGTTTGGCCTCTGGTAATTGATTACCAATGCTGTGTAATCGATTACCAGAGAAGAAAAGCCTTGAGGCACACCTTTTAATTGCATGTAGTGGTTATGGGACGCATTGTGTTGCTACCGTAGTTAGATCTCTCGTGAAAGAGTCTACCCCCTTTCTTTTATTTCTTGTAGATCGCGATGGCAGCGCAATTAATCCATGACCGAGTGGAGATGGAGTGCCTAGAGGGAGTTTGGGAGACCCTCGAAGGCAATGCGAGGTGTTGATTCCGTGGCAGGATTCGACTCACGGCTACTTCATTGGTACATCCAGAGGAACCCGCACGCACGCTTCAGTTCACTATGGAGTGGATATTACCTACACCTACTCCATATCGACTAGTGGAGCCCGTCCAAGTGATAGAGGTGTCGTCATTTGAAGAAGACCCTGAGGAGGATCCAGAGGAGTTACCTCCTGAGCCTGCTGTGGATGCCATTGACTTTCCAGAGGGTGATGAGGACCCACTTCCTGATGTGGATTCTCCAGAGGACGTCATGTCAGCATCTGAGGCAGACTCTACGGAGGAGAGCGGCCCTGGAGGGATAGTGACTAGTGGAGACTCTTCATCATAGCAGACGACTCCTTAGATTAGGTTTATATACTTTTTGGGGGTGGGTGTATCTAGTACAGACTATTAGGTTTACTCTTTTGGTTTTTTTATGGGTAGACCTATTGTATAAGAATTTGATGATTGTATACATGTGGCTGAAGCCACCACAGTGGATACTTTTGCTCTGGATGTCACTATGTATTTTGCAAAACTCCCATATTTTGGACAGCTTTAGATGATGAATGTACTTATGTTTAATCTTGTTATTTGAAAAGAATGTGTTAACAAACTTTATTTTAAAGAGAGTTCACCGACCGTATCTTATTTTATTATTTTCACGTGACGACCTAAAGTAAGGGCTGACATACTTTTCCTTTTGAAAAAGCAAAATAGTTTAGAGGTTATGAGTGATCAGAAAGAAATGACTCCGAATAGAGTTGTGAACTGGCCATTCAGGACTCTATAGTGATGATTTTCCTTCTGAACTTAATTACTGTGAAAAAGAGAAAGAAATGAAAAAGAAAAAGAAAAAAAAAATTCCCATGGTTTTTTATATTTAAATCATTACTATTAAATCAGTCATTATTTAGGGACGCCACACCGACACTTCCCTCTTTGATGTTAACAAGGATGTTACTCGTCAACGAGAATTAGTCGATGATAAACGTCAAATTTACCAGATTTTTCATATGCATTTTGTAACGTTTATTTGACATTTTAGTTAACTTTAGGCCTTGTTTTGAATCAAATTAACTTCATATTCAGTTTTTACTTTGTCTTAGGTAGAATTTTATGTTTTAGTTATTTTTAATGATCTTTTAGCAAAAAAAGGTCATTCTGGCAAGAGCTCGAGAGGCCTACGATTAGGAGAAAATTCTGGAAGGGGAAATTTCGAAAATTGAAGATAAAAGCTAGGAAAATCAAGAGCCAGATATTTTTCAAGAATAAATCAACTGAAGAAGAAGATAATTACTTGAATTAATTAGAGATATTACTTGTTTGTAATTTTTTGTGATTATCTCCTTAATTAAACCGAGCTATAATTCTATAGATAAGAGGCTAGGTATTCATTGTAACATGTAGAAGTCTTGAGCAATTCTTAGAATTATATTTTAGACTTGCACCTACTAAACACCTCCATTATTCCATTATACACTCTATGATTCATCGTATTATTTTATGAGTACAATTCCTTCCACATAGGAGAAGAAATGATGAACCTTGTTTTACTTTAATTCTATCAATTCAATACTTCATCCTAAGTTCTTTATTTGTTTTTGTACTTAATGCTTTTATTTGATTGGTCATCTTATAAATGATTTCAGGAATTGACTTGCACTTTGGTGAGTCTTGTTGAAACCTGAACATGAATCTTGTGTTGGATCAAGTGGCCTCGGAATAATTAAGAAGGGGGGAGGGGTTGAATTAATTATTAATGTGTTTTGAGAAGTTAAAAAATTATCCTTCTTAATGTTACTAGATTCAACTAGGCTTTTACTACAAAGTTAAGAAAGTAAAGAACAGAAACAAAAATTTAACCAAAAGTAAAAGCGGCAATTAAAAGTACACAACAAAAATTAAAGAGTGTAGGGAAGAAGAAGACAAACACAAGATTTATACTGGTTCAGCCACAATCCGTGCCTATATCCAGTCCCCAAGCAACCAACGGTTCTTAAGATTTCTTTCAACCTTGTAAAATCCTTTACAAGCCAAAGATCCACAAGGGATGTACCCTCCCTTGTTCTCTTTGAATAACCAAGTGGATATACCCTTCACTTGAACTGATCCACAAGAGATGTACCCTCTCTTGTTCTCAGTATAACAACCCCCAAGTAGATGTACCCTCTACTTGTACCACAAAGGATGTACCCTCCAATGTGTTGGGAAAACGAATTCTCAGGCGGTTAGTCCTTTGAATCTTTGTAAGGGGAAACAAAAGATATCTCAGGCGGTTAGTCCTTTGAGATCTTTTGTTTAAGGGGAAGGGAAGAATCAAAAGAATTCTCAGGCGATTAGTCCTTTGAATTCTCTTGGAAAGAGAGAAGAGAGACACAAAAGAATTCAGGCGGTTAGTCCTTCTATTCTTTTGGCAAAGGAAGAAGTGAATGAAGAAGAATAGCACAAGTTTTTGAACAATGAACTTTTCATGGAAGAGAAAGTTTTGAACAAAAACTCTTAGAAAGAAGTTGAGAGATGAATTAGAAAGTTCTATAAAAAAAACTTGTTGAAAACTTGTTGAAAGATGAAGAGAAACGAGTTAGAAAGTTTTGTAGAAAAGCGTTGAAAGATGTTATGAAATTCATGTCATGGTCACATATTTATAATCTCTTGATGACTCAAGTTAAAGTTTGTGACTCTTGGCAATTTCTTTAAAACTAGTCACCTTTTAAAAATTGTGACTCTTTTGAAAACTAGTCATTTAAAAAGTTGTGACTTTTGAAAAAATCTTCAGAAACAAGTCACTTTAAGAATTGTGACTTTTGGAAATTTATTTTTCGAAATCAGTCACTGGTAATCGATTACCATCAAGGTGTAATCGATTACACATCAATAGATGTGACTCTTCATGTTTAAATTTTGAAAATTAAAACGTTTAGAAACTCTGGTAATCGATTACAAGTATTGTGTAATCGATTACACAAGTTTAAAATGATTTAAAATTGTTTTATCACTAGTTGTGACTCTTGAAATTTGAAATCTAACGTTTTAAAACATTGGTAATTGATTACATGATTATGGTAATCGATTACAGCTTTGTAAATCAGTTTTGAAAATAATGATGGCTACTGGTAATCGATTACTTCCTTCTGGTAATCGATTACCAGAGAGTAAAACTCTTTGGTAATGATTTTGTGAAAACTTCTTGTGCTACTCAATGTTTTGAAAAACCTTTTTAGTACTTATCTTGATTGAGTCTTCTCTTGATTCTTGAATCTTGAGTCTTAAATCTTGGTCTTGATTATTCTTGAATCTTGATTCTTGAAACTTGATTCCTGAATCTTGAATCTTGATTCTTGAAACTTTGGAATTTGCTTAACTCTTGATTCTTTGGCATCATGAAAATAATCTTGGAAGGCATTGCTTCCACATCTTGGTTAAGTCTAGCTAATGCTCGACCATTATTGTTGATTGCTTGTGTCGGTATGTTCAAGGGATTGTGTATTGGGCAAGTAGTTTAGAATCTGCGACCATGCAAGAGCTGGGTAGAATACATCAGTGAATTGGGGATGGGCAATAGAGATGATTAAAGAATTGTGAAGTTACGGTGGATCGAGCGAATCCCAAGTGCAAACCTAAACATTCATTCATTAAGATTGATGTCACTATCCAAGTCTAGTATTTCTATCTTCACTTAATTATTTTATTGTCATTTAATTTTTATTGCAATTTATTTTATGTTATTTATTTCATGACAATCACAAGATAAATACAAAAACCTAGATCTTAGTTAAATAATTATATGAAATCCCTCATTTATTCCTTTGGGAGCGACCTGGGTGATAGTTCAGTTACTAAATTATGATTGGGTTACACTTGACCTATAAGTTGAATCTAACTTGAAATAAAACCTTAATAGTCGGCGAAGTTGATATGCATGCAAAGGAACTAGCTAATTTGGCTTGACTTGCTTTATCTTTCATTTTGTAAAGGCTTAGGACTCGACCCATCAGATAGGGTACACCTTCGAGTATTTATATTGTATTGTGTTCAATTTTCATTCTCTAAGGAATTATTCACAACATAATCACTTAATTTGTAGCCAAATTGCTTTTATTTTGCATTTGGTCTAAGCTTTTAATTTTAATTTCATTTGAGCATTATTTTTTAATAGTTGTTTTATATCTTTAAGTCGAAAAACTTAGTTTTTGTAGAAGCAAAGCTTCATGGTGAATCAAAGGTGATTCAAAGGTGTTTTGATGATAACAATGATGATAAAAAAAGATGATGACAAAGGTGATGACAAAAAGCTCAAAGATCAATCAAAGAACAACTCAAGTGAATCAAAGATCAATCAAAGAACAACTCAAGTGAATCAAGAACAATTCAAGAGTTCAAGATAAGAATCAAGAAGAATTCAAGACTCAAGAAGAAAGTTTAGAGTCAAGAATCAAGATCAAGATTCAAGACTCAAGACTCAAGATTCAAGAATCAAGAGAAGGCTTAATCAAGATAAGTATGAAAAGTTTTTCTCAAAAATTGAGTAGCACATGATTTTTCTCAAAACATGTTTACCAAATAGTTTTTACTCTCTGGTAGTCGATTACCAGATTGTTGTAATCGATTACCAATAGCAAAATTGTTTTGAAAAAGTTTTCAAATTGAATTTACAACGTTCCAATTAATTTCAAAAAGTTGTAATCGATTACAATGTTTTGGTAATCAATTACTAATGCCTTTGAACGTTGAAATTCAAATTCAAATGTGAAGAGTCACATCCTTTCACATAAAAGCTTTGTGTAATCGATTACACTGATTTGGTAATCGATTACCAGTGATTGTTTCTGAATAAAATCAAAAGATGTAACTCTTCAAATAGTTTTTGACTTTTTCAAATTGGTTTTTAAGTTTTTCTAAAAGTCATAACTCTTCTAATGATTGTCTTGACCAGACATGAAGAGTCTATAAAAGCAAGGCTTTGTTTTGCATTTCAAGCATCTTGAATACTTTTCCAATCAATCTCTTACAATCCTTTACAAGCCTTGAATCTCTTTGAACTTCTTCTTCTTCTTTGTACCAAAAGCTTTCTGAAGTTTTCTGGTTTTCTAAACCTTGAAAACTTGTGCTATTCATCTTTTCATTCTCTTCTCCCTTTGCCAAAAAGAATTCGCCAAGGACTAACCGTCTGAATTCTTTTTGTGTCTCTCTTCTCCCTTTACCAAAAGAACAAAGGACTAACCGCCTGAATTCTTTTGTGTCTCCCTTCTCCCTTGTCAAAGAATTCAAAACGACACAGTCTGAGAATTCTTTTGATTCTTCCCTTTCCCTAATAAAAAAGTGTTCAAAGGACTAACCGCCTGAGAATTCTTTTGTATCCTCATTCACAAAGTATCGAAGGTTTAACCGCCTGAGATCTTTGTCTTAACACATTGGAGGGTACATACTTTGTGGTACAAGTAAAGGGTACATCTACTTGGGTTGCTGACTGAGAACAAGAGAGGGTACATCTCTTGTGGATCAGTTCTAGTGGAGGGTTCATCCACTAGGTTCAAAGAGAACAAGGGAGGGTACATCCCTTGTGGATCTTTGCTTGTAAAAGGATTTTTACAAGGTTGAAAGAAATCTCAAGGATCGCAGGTCGCTTGGGGACTGGATGTAGGCACGGGTTGTTGCCGAACCAGTATAAAAACTCTTGTGTGTTTGTCTCCTTCTTCCCTACTCTTTTACTTTCCGCTGTGCATTTAATTTCCGCTTTTACTTTCTGTTAAGTTTCTCTTCTACTCCTCATTCTCTTAACAATTTAGTAAAAGCCTTAGAGGAGTAATTTTTAATTAGTAAAGGTTTAGGAATAATTAATTCAGCCCCCCTTCTTAATTATTCTGAGGCCACTTGATCCAACAGTTTTGTTGGTTTATATTCAACCTATATTTTTTTATAAGTTTTAGCTTATTTTTAGCCAAATAACTTAGTTCATTTTGGTTTATTTTTAGCCAATTGAATTCAGTTATCTTAAGTCTAATTTTAGCTGAGTAACTTAACATTTTGGTCTTCTTTTAGCCAAACTTCTTAGTTATCTACGGTTTATGTTTAGCTGACTACAACTGTCGGTCTATAGTTAGTAAGCCAAATATTTATTCGGTCTTATCTATGCTTCGAATTGGGTATTTAGTCGGAGGAACTGTTAGTTCTACTTGGATCTACAAAGCCATTAATCAATGATGGAAATAATGCTTCTACTCAATGTGGAAATTGGGTGTGCCTCATTGAAAGCTCTCTAACAAAAAATCTCTTTAGGGAAAAATGTTAGAGTAGGAAAAAGAGTACATCACCACTTACAAGTTTAATTGTAATAAAACTTGAGATGAGTGACATTCCATGTCTTTGGAATTGCCTTGACAGTTAAGTGCTCTAGTCGGTGGGCACTGTATTCGATTGCTTTGGTAACTCTAAAAGGTCCTTTCCAATTTGTGGCAAGTTTTCCTTCTCTAGGCTCCTTTTGGGCTTCTCCATATTTCCTTAGCACTAAATCATCTATTAGGAAATTTCTTGGTTTGACTCGACTATTATATCTTTTTTCAGCCCTTCTCTAGTACAACTCAACTCTTATATGGGCTTCTTTGATGGTTTCTTAAGCCAAATCAAGTGCTTCCTTAAGCATTTCATTCTTACCTTCTTCTATGAAGTTCATATTTATAAGAGAAGATTCACCAACTTCTATTGGGATCATTGCATCTGATTTGTATGAGTCAAAAAGGGATTTCACTTGTTGTTTACTATAGAGAGCAATGATAGGCTCATAGAATGGTAGGAAGCTCCTTGGCCCAGTTGCCTTTGGCCTTTCTATCTCGCTTTTTTAACTCTCTGAGTATGACTTTATTGGTTTCTTCAATTTGCCCATTGCTTTGTGGGTGTTCTACTGAAGTTTCTGTGTTTGATCCTCAAACTTTCATGGAATTTCTCAACTCCTTTGTCAACAAACCGTGTTCCATTGTGAGAGATCAAGGTGTTAGGAATGTCAAATCAGTGCACAATGCTATTCCAAATGAATTTTTGAAACTAGCTTCCGAGATGGTGGTTATGGGCTTGGCTTGTATCCACTTTGTGATATAGTCAATGCCTATTAGGAGATATTTCATTTGTCCCTTTAATAGCGAAAAAGATCCAAGTATATATACTCCCCAAATGGAAAAGGGCCATGGCTCCACTATACTATGCAACTCTTTGGTAGAGAGATGAGAAATGTTGCCAACCTTTTGGCATTCTTTGCACTTCTTCACATATTCTGCATAATTTCTTCTCATTGTCAGCCAATAGTACCTGCCTATGAGGACTTGGGTTTTCATTGATCATGATCCTAAGTGCATTCCATATATCCCTCTATGCATCTCATTCATTACATATTCAGATAGATCTTGGGTTAAACACTTCAAAAGGGGGGTAGTGAAGCCTCTTCTGTATAGGTCTCCTCCATCTATCACATAATAGTTGGAAGTTTTTTTAGCCTTCTTGTTGTTGTTAGAGATTTTGGGAGTGAGCCTTTCTTGGAAGTCCCAAATCTCAGTCATCCATTTTCGATTAACAAGAGTTACACTCACCACAACCTTGTATAGACTTGGTTCTAAGACTGTCTCTTGGAAGAATGTTCTATGTTGGCTTTTCTTCTTTGTACTAGCCAACTTTGATAGCAAGTCGACTCTCTTGTTATTCTCTCTACCAACATGTTAAAGCTTGAATTTGGAAAAATCCTTTTTGAGCCGAGTAGCCATATGGTAGTATCTCGTCATGTGTGGATCTTCGGTTTGATATTCTTCATTCAACTGACCTTTGACGAGATTGGAGTCACTCCAACACTTTAGGAACTTAGCTCATATTTGCAATGCCACCTAAAAGGGCTTTGTACTTGGCTTAGTTGTTTGTCGTCTCGAACTTAAACCTCTAGGATTGCTCTAGAATTACTTCATTTGGGCTTTCTAGGATGACTCCAGCCCCACTCCCTTTTGTATTGGATGAGCCATCTACACAGAGCTTCCACCACTTGAATTCCAATTTTGTATTGCTTGTTAGTTTGATTACAAATTTTACTAGGCACTGAGACTTCATTGACCCCCTTGATTCATATTTTAGCCCAAACTTGGACAATTTGATCGACTAGGCCATCATTCATCCTGTGAGTTCTGGTTTTTTCATAATTGTTTGGATGGGGTGGTCGGTTCGAACAACAATTTGATGACTTTGAAAATATGGTCTTAGTGTTTTTAGAAAATGTTACTAGTGCCAAGACTAAATTTTCTATCATTTGATATCGAGTCTTTGCATTCTTTAGGACTCGACTGATGTAACAAACAAGATTTTGATGTTTTTCTTCTTCTATCATGATCACCAAACTTATAGCATGTTCCGATATTGCTAGGTATAGAATTAGATCTTTAACTGGTTGGGGTCCAGTGAGGATGGGTGGTGAAGTGAGGAATTCTTTGAGTGCTCGAAGTGGGCTTCACATTCCTCATTCAACTTTGTTCCCTCTTGCTTTTTCAACAATTTGAAGAATGGTTTGGTTGTGTCTGCCGCTCTTGGCAAGAATCTAGATAGAGCAAACTCAACAAAAAAACATTACAACATTCTTTTATGGAAACATTGAGTTTAACTTAATAAATGCAAATGCTTACGTGAGTGTCCATATGTTGAACAATGTTGTGTGTGCTAAGAGTCATTGAATGATATGTCCTCTAATGCAATAGTGGACGACATATAGATATTAAATCATTCATCTATAAAAACCATCCCAAGTTGATTTCTTAAAAAAATTATCCTTTTTTCAATAAGTGATTTTGTGAAAATGTCAAGAAGCTGATCATCAGTAGGTACAAACTATAGATCCACTGTTTGATTGTAAGCATGGTCTCTTATAAAATGATGCTTAATTTCTATTTGTTTTGCTCTAGAATGCAGAGTTGAGACTAATAGTAGCTTTGTTATCATAATAAATGGGAATTTTAGTCTCATAGATGTTGTAGTACTTAAGTTGGTTCTTTATCCAAAGGAGTTAAGCACAACAGCTTGCTGCTGACATGTATTCTGCTTCAATAGTGGACAATGCAGTTAAACCTTTCTTCTTGCATATCCATGTAACCAAGTTCCCACCAATGAAATGGCAACTCCCACTTGTGCTTTTCCTTTCGACTTTGTCTCCAACATAGCATCACAAAAACTTGTGAGCCTGAAATCTTCCCTTCTTTTTAACAACAGACCAAGATTAGAAGTTCCAATAAGATGTTTAAAAATATGTTTGAATGCAATTAGATGAACTTCCCTTGGTTTTTGTTGAAATCTTGCACATAAGCAAACACTGAACATGATATTAGGTGTAGACGCTATAAGTGTCATACCCTAATTTCGTCCGGGTACCTTTGTTTGATGGCATGCAACCTTTGGTTGCCCGCTTCGAGGTACTTGGCACCCTTTGTTGCGCAATCTGTGAAATTCCATAACATGCCGGAAATCAAAAGGAGGCATTGTTACGCAATCTGTGAAATTCCGTAACATGCCGGAAATCGAAAGGGAGTATTGTTACGCAATCTGTGAGTTTCCGTAACTTTCCGAAAGCTAAAAAAGGAGTAATTACATGACCCGTAAGGTTCCGTAACCTTACGGAAAGAAAATAAGTATCGTTACAAAATTCGTAAAGTTTCGTAAAGTTACGAAAAAAAGAATCACCAAAAAAAGAAAAGGGGGTGTATTTAGTAAAAAATGGGGTGCAAATAGCAACCAGGTCGACTTGGGCCTTCCAGAATATTCCTCCAAAAGGCAGTTGCTTCTGGAGGAAGCAACCTGGCTCGCCTGGGCGAGCTGGGTGGCAAGCTCCTCCCGTATTTTGCTATAAATAGAGGGAGGAGTGAAGAAGAAAAAGGTTCAACCCTCTTGGCACTTCCTAATCACTTAAAATTAGTGAGGAAAATTGTTTCCGTGAAGAAAATCCAAGTCGAGGCGCTTCCGTAACGTTTCCGTAACTTTTCCGTGGGTGATTTCGCGAAGATTTTCAACCGTTCTTCGCCATTCGTTGTTCGTTCTTCGGTCTTCAACCGGTAAGTTCCCGAAATCGAACTTTTCAATTTGATTCTATGTACCCGTGGTGGTCCCCATTTGTTTCGCGTACTTTTATTCTCGTTTCATTTACTTTCCGTACCCCCTTTTGACGTGCTTCAGTCATTTACTTAAGTCATTTTCTCGCCTAATCAAAAAATAAAATAAATTTCCACCGATCATTTGATTTGTAATATCCGTTAATTTCTCTTAAAATGAAATCCAACCGTTAGGTCATGCCGTAACCACGTTGGAAACCAAAAAGAGGTAAAAATAATAATATAATAATCAAAAAGATATCTTTTAGTAAAGTAAACCAAGAAAATCAATCGGACGTTTCTCTTTGGGATTCCTCTTTCTTAATTGAATTGACTAATAACTAAAGTGAAACTAAGGCTAAAATCAACTCGCAAAGTCAAGCTCGTCCACAAAAAAAATCACTAAAAAGGATTTTAGGGTTCAATACCTCACTTTTTCTTACTAAGTAAAATTGGATCATTTTTAAGGTCCAACGCCTTAAAAAGACCACATTCCAAGTAAAAGAAATCGCTTGATTCATCCTTAAGAAAGAACTACGTAGGTTTGATTTCCTCTTCGATGGAGGGTACGTAGGAGCAAGAGCCCCGCTTTTGTCGACCTCAAAAATAAAAAAGAAATAAAAGTTTGGATACACAATTTCACACAATTCTAATTTAAGGCTATTGTCCTTTGGGACAAACGTGAGAGGTGCTAATACCTTCCTCAAACGTAAATACAACTCCCGAATCTGGAATATTCTTCATGACCGGTTTCCCTCGGTTTTTCCGACGTTTTCCACAAATAAACGTTGGTGGCGACTCCGCGCATTTTCCTCCTTTGGAAGACGCACCCGTGAGCCTCGCCTCACTCGCCCGCAAAAGGGTAAGTTGCGACAATAAGGTATAGCAATGATGCAATCATTGTTTTATATTAAGTCCTATCCACCTTTGTTGATTCTTCCTCCAATCCAAGATATGTTGTTGGATGCATAGGTGTCTTCATTTCTTTTGCATTGTTCATGTTGAATTTCTTCAACTTTTCTTTTACATACTTGGTTTGATGGATGTAGATACCATTGCTTGTTTTCGTTATTTGTAGTCCAAGGAAGAATTTCAACTCTCCCATCATGCTCATCTCGAATTCTATTTGCATTAGCTTAGAAAAATCTTCACAGAGAATTTCATTAGTAGCACCAAAAATAATATCGTCCACATATACTTGTACTAATAAATATTGTGAGGAATATTTTTTACGAAAGAAAGTTATGTCCACTTTTCCTCGTTCAAAGCCATTTTTCAGAAGAAACGAACTCAATTTTTCATACTAGGCTCTAAGAGCTTGCTTGAGTCCATATAAGGATTTATTAAGTTTAAAAACATGATGAGGAAGAGTCTCACTCTCAAATCCTGAAGGTTGTTCAACATAAACTTCCTTTTGGATTAATCCATTGAGGAATGTGTTAGACAAGTTGATGTAAGCTCCATTGGAGCTTGTAGGACTAGGATCTTCTTCATCAATGGATTCCTTTGCTTCTTGGAAGATGAATGGCAGCAGAATGGAGAAGGAAGAGAGAGAGGAGACGTCACTTCAAGGAGAAGATAAGTCTAGAAGAAGCTCACCACCATAGGAGGCCATGGATAAGAGCTTGGAGGAAGAAGGAGATGAATGAAGGGAGAAGGAGAGAAGAGCACGAAATTTTGTGCTCTAAAAGAGCTCTGGAATCTGAAGTTAATATTCAAATGATCAAAGTTCAAAAAAATGCACACACATGACCTCTATTTATAGCCTAAGTGTCACACAAAATTGGAGGGAAATTTGAATTTCAATTCAAATTTCACTTGAATTTGTGGAGCCAAACTTTGGAGCCAAAATTTCATTGTCATACCCTAATTTCGTCCGGGGACCATTTGTTTGTTGGGATGCGACCCTCGTTTGACCACTTCGAGGTACTTGACACCCATCGTTACGCAATCCGTGAAGTTCTGTGACATGCCGGAAGTCAAAAGAAAGCATTGTTGCACAATCCGTGAAAGTTCCGTGACATGCCGGAAGTCAAAAGGAAGTGTTAATGCGCAATCCGTAAAGTTCCGTAACATTCTGGAAGCCAAAGAAGGGATGATTGCGTAATCCATAAGGTTTTGTGACATTACGGAAAGAAAACGAGTATCATTGCTGTCATACCCTAATTTCGTCCGGGGATTATAATTTGATGATATACAACCATTGATTGGCCGCTTCGAGATATTTGGCACCCTTTGTCGCACAATATGTGAAGTCCCGAGACGTGCCGAAAATCAAAAGGAAGCAGGCTTACGCGATTCGTGAAAATTCCGTGATGTGACGGAAATCGAAAGGAGGTATTTTTCGCAATTCGTGAGTTTTCGTAACTTCTTCGAAAGCTAAAAAAAGAGTAAATACATAATCCGTAAGGACTCGTAACCTTGCGGAAGGAAAATAAGTATCGTTACGAAATTTGTAAATTTTCGTAACGTTACGGAAAAAGAATTACCAAAAAAGGTAGAGGGGTGCATTTAGTAAAAAGGGGGGGTACAAATAGCAATCAGGCCCACTTGGGCCTTCCAGATTCTTCCTCCAGAAGGCTGTTGCTTCTGGAGGAAGCAACCTTGCTCGCCTGGGCGAGCTGGGTGGCAAGCTCCTCCCCTATTTTGCTATAAATAGGGGGATGAGTGAAGGGAGAAGGGGTTCAGCCTTCTTGGCACTTCTTATTCTCTCGAAATTGCAGAGGAAAATTATTTTTGTGAAGAAAATTCAAGCCGAGGCGCTTCCGTAACGTTTCTGTAACGTTTCCGTGAGTAATTTCGCGAAGATTCTCGACCGTTCTTCAACATTCATCGTTCGTTCTTCGTTTTCTTCAGTCTTCAACGGGTAAGTACCTCAAACCGAGCTTTTCAATTCATTCTATGTACCCGTGGTGGTCCACATTTTGTTTCATGTATTTTTATTCTCGTTTTCATTCGCTTTCTATACCCCCTTTTGATGTGCTTCAGTCATTTATTTAAGTCATTTCTCGCCTAATCTAAAAATAAAATAAATTTCCACCGATCATTTGAATTGTATCATCCGTTAATTTCGGTTAAAATGAATTCCGACCGTTCGGTCGTGCCGTAACCACGTTGGAAATCAAAAAAGAGGTAAAATAATAATATAATAATAAAAAATATCTTTTAGTAAAATAAAGCGAAAAATCAATCGGACGTTTTCTCTTTGGGATTTCTCATTCTTAATTGAATTGGCTAATAATTAAAGTGAAACTAAGGCTAAAATCAACTCGCCTAGTCAAGCTCGTCCACAAAAAATAGGGTTTTGAAAGTTTATCATTTCAGTTTCTTACCAAGTAAAATGGATCATTTTTAAGGTCCAACGCCTTAAAATGATCACCCTTCAAGTAAAAAGAATCACTTGATTCACGCATAAGAAAGAACTACGTAGGTCTGATTTCCTCTTCGATGGAGGGTACGTAGGAGCAAAAGCCCCGCTTTTTGTCGACCTCAAAAAATAAAAAGAAATAAAGTTAAGGTAACACAATTTCCACAATTCTAAAAAATAGGTTGTTGTCCTTTGAGACAAACGTGAGAGGTGCTAATACCTTCCTCAAGCGTAAATACAACTCCCGAACTTAGAATTTTCATTTTGACCGGTTTCCCTTGGTTTTTTCGACATTTTCCTCAAATAAACGTTGGTGGCGACTCCGTGCACCTTTCCTCCTTTGGAAAGCGCACCCGTGAGCCTTGCCTTCGCTCGCCCGCAAAGGGCACGTTGCGACAGTTGGCGACTCTACTGGAGACCTTTTTGTGAGTTAGGCCAATTTTAAAGAATTGTGGAATTGTGAAACTTTGTGTGTGCATTTTGTTGAACTGTGTAAAATGTAAATAATTGTTGTCTATTTCACATTCTTTACACTACATTCTAAGCACCCACGAGTTTGAGTAAAAAAGGGGCCCTATACTCGGGTTCATGGGAATTTAAGGAGTGGAGGTGAATCTATCATCATGCTAGGTCTCCGACTTGCTTGATAATAGTGAAACCTCGTCTAGAGCTTTCTCTCTTTATAATGTGTTGTCGCTGGTATTCTATACCGCCACAATATTATTATCTTGAGTGATGATACCTTTAGAAAACAGCCGTGTGAGTTATGAATTGTTGGGGAGTAGTTATTAGAGACCCCTTGATATTGTCCTATAGGTTCCCGAAAAGGGGCAAAGAGAACACGCTCCGTGCCATTAGTTCTCATGCATTTTTTGGTAAATAGCACTAGTTTATAGTTTTGCTAGTGATGTTTGGTTTCTTTAGAGTAATACGTAACCTTTTTAATACTATGTTGAGGCGCCATCATGCCCAAAACGTAGCATTAAAGTTGGATCTCTGCAGTTTCGTATGTGTGAATTACCCCTTTGTGTTGTTTTCTTTCCGTTTCATGCATGCGCATCTGCATCATACCATCACACATGCGTTGTATGTGGGTCTCGTCTTTTGTCATGGGAAGTCGGAAGATCCATATCGTCTTCTTAACTGCACACATGGGGCACTGCGCCCCCCAAATGCGCAATAAGGAGAGATAATTTTCCGGGCTCTCGTGTCCGTAAATGCATTCATATCATGCACCGCATAAACATCTCTTCAGCATCATAATGAACATATCATTCCTGCATTTGTCCGTTATCACATTCCCATTTTGCATGAGTCATTGCATCATCATGCATATGCGTTCAACATACTTTTTGTTCTACATGTTTGCTCATACATGATCCTTGTATTTTCCTCTACAAAACAAAAACAAAAAAAAGGGAAGCATGAAAATTCATGATGCATTCTTAGTTGCATGTGTTAGGTACCATGAGCCAACCATGTTGGGATCATAAACCCATTTCTAAAAATAAAAAAAAAACACAAACAACAAAACAAAATGATTGAGCATGGTACCTAATGCGTGGTTAATTAAGAAAGGATGTCTCTTCGGGCATCTCAATCTCATAATTACATTTTCCATGCATAGCATGTGTATTCTCGAGTCTTTCATCCCTATGAAATGTTGTTGAAGTATTGGCGATCAAAATTGCCATTCTCTGGGTTATGGGGTTGAACCAAGCTCGTGCTTTTACGAAAAGGTTCATCAAGTCAAGTTGAAGTATGGAAGTAACCATCTTGCGAAAAATTGGGGCAAAAGATGGATCGTGTTACATCGCTCCTTCGTCCCTGTTACTTCCAGTTTCACCTTGACGGAGATGTCATGGACCATGTTGAAAATCTAAATTGATTCAACCCCATATCCTGTGTAAAAATTCGCAATACTTCAATTGTGCATCATTCGCATACATCCATGTTGTTCATTGGTTGCATTGCTCATTGCATTCTTTCCTTGAAAAGAAAAAGAGAACCTAATCATTGTTATAAAAAAGAGAAAAAAAAACACGCTTTACGGCGCCCTTACCGAACCCGTGCTAGAGCTAGAGTAATGGATAAAGCAGAGGAGGTGCAAGAGAAGGTGAAGGCTGACATGGAGGCCATAAAGAGAAAATGGCCACAATGATGGAGGCCATGATGAGCGTGAAGAAGATAATGGAAGCCAATGCGGTTACAATTGCCGCTACCAGCGTTGTTGCTAAGGTGAACCCGACGTCCCCATCCGGCATCAATGAATCATCCAACCTCAGATATGGTAGGCAAAGATTTGGGAAGTATGGGCGGCCCCCATGATGTGCAAATTCAAAACGAGCACGCCTTCCCACCATATGGCTTGCCTCTCAACTATACGCCACCCAATGTGGCGTACACTCCCAATAGGAATATCAATAACTCCAATCCTATACCCATTGAGAGCCAACAACCCCAAACTGATCATGCACATGTCTCTTAAACTGTGGGGGAGACACATGAAATTCCCCATCACAATCTAGCCGACTTCAAGCCTTGGCTCGGATATGCCACTGAAGGGCAAGCAGTTGGTGGTATACCCCTTGAAAACACTTCGGAAGGCCCTCAGTATCACCCCCAGCTACACCTCTTGCATTCCACAACAAGTAAAAACCCTCGTGCTATGGCAGAAATGGAAAAGTTGGATCATTTAGAGGAAAGGCTTAGGGCCATTGAAGGAGGTGAAGATTATGCCTTTGCTAACCTAAAAAAGTTGTTCCTAGAACCCAATATCATCACCCCTCCCAAGTTCAAGGTGCCGGACTTTGACAAGTACAAGGGGACTACTTGCCCCAAGAACCATCTAAAGATGTATTGTCAAAAGATGGGGGCATACGCAAAAGATGAGGAATTTTTTATACATTCCTTCCAAGAAAGTCTTACTGGGGTAGTTGTTACCTGGTACACTAACTTGGAACCTTCCCGAGTCTATTCCTGGGAGGACCTAATTGTTGCCTTCGCTAGGTAGTGTCGGTATAATGGCTTCGGATAGGATACAACAACAGAACATGTGCAAAAAGGGGCACAGATCTTTCAAAGAATACGCCCAAAGGTGGAGAGACCTGGCAGCTCAAGTGGCACCTCAATGACGGAGAAAAAATGATAATGATAGTAGACACATTACCAGTATTCTACTATGAAAAGATGGTGGACTACACACCTTCAAGCTTTGCGGATTTGGTCTTTGCCAGTGAAAGGATCGATGTGGGTCTGAAAAGAGGCAAATTTAGTCATCCTGCTTGGACGAATGAGAAAACTGGGGCAAATGAAGAGGGTGAGGATGAAGGAGAAGACCATGCTGTGACTGCCATTCCTATACAGCCAAGTTTCCCACCAACCCAACAATGTCATTACTCAGCCAATAAACAAACCTTCTCCTTACCCACCGCCCAGTTATCGACAAAGGCCATCCCTAAATCAACCACAAAGTATGTCTACCGCACTTCCAATGACGAACATCACCTTTAGCACAATCCAAAAACACCTGCCAAGAAATGAGTTTTGCAGCGAAAAAAACCCTGTAGAATTCACCCAAATTCTGGTGTCCTATGTTGACTTGCTCCCATGTCCACTCGATAATGCAGTGGTAGCCATAAACCCTGCTAGGGTTTCCTCAATCTCCATTTTTTCGAGGATACGACTCGAACGCAACGTGTGCTTGTCACGGAGAAGCCCCGGGGCGTTCCATTGAGCATTGTAGGGCTCTAAAGCGTAATTGATGCGGGCTGGCTGAAATTTGAGGAGAATCACGTGTAAATCCTGACATTGACAAGAGATGCCACACATGGGGAAATTTTGAAAGCTGTTGATAGATGTCTCTAATGACTCATCAGGATTTTCAAGTGCAAGCCATTGGTCAGTTTGCTCAAGCGACCTGTGCTCCTGAGTTTGGACTTCCAAGACCGTTCAATCATAGATTACTCGTCTTGCACGTTGGTGGGGGTGCCGTAAAACAACGAGTAAAGTTCAAAACAAATAATTTCCAAAATAAAAAAAGAGGGTTCAAAAAGAAAAAGAAAAAAAAAGCATTTGATTGACTGTGTTTTCAAGACGTTCATGTGACCTCATTTTATCATTCCGGAAAGTTTGTCTTTTTAGAGAGAAGTGAGTTATCAAGAATAGGATGTTGGACAAATGGCCTCAGTTAACTTAAGAAAAATGGGGGTTGAATTAAGATACGAAGACTATTCCCCAATTAAACTTTCACTCTCTCTTTTCGGATTAACAATGCACCCTTAAACATGAATTACTCAAAAGACATTTCAAAATAAACTTCTTTAAAGCAAAAGATAAATAGCAATAAATAAAAGAAGTTTAAGGGAAGAGAGGAATGCAAACGATTTATATTGGTCCGGCCACTTCCCGTGCCTACATCCAGTCCTCAAGCAACCCACTTGAGATTTTCCACTCTCTTTGTAAAACTCCTTTTACAAAGTCTGAATCACATAGGGACAACTCTTCCCTTGTGTTCAAGAATCCTCTACAACAAGAGACCCACAGTCTCTTAATCCCTTTTCAGAAATAAGAAGAAGAGAAGAAGAGATCTCTCTTAAAAGAGATAGATTGTACAATGAAGATCAATCAAAATTCCTTATTGAATATGCAAGTGGTTGACCAAGGAATCTTTTTGAGAGGATAAGACATTTCAGTTCAGAAAAACTCTTAATCTTTCGAGAGGATAAAACTGTTTGGGCAATGAAAACTCTCTTTAAAACATTTGAATGGCCATTCATAAAACATTTGAATAGATATGTCTCTTGGAAATTATTTTCTGAAAATCCCCTCTGGTAATCAATTAAAAGACTTATGTAATCGATTATAGGTTTTAAAAATTTGAATTAAAACATTTTCAACTGCTGGTAATCGATTACCAGAGAGCAAATCTCAATTTGAAATGATAGAATTCGTTGGTCAAACCTTTTGTTTGTTTTCAATTTGGAAACTTCTTCCTAAAGATTCTAGAGATCAACTTGATCATATATCTTGATTTTCTTGGATTCTTGTCTTGAATAAAACTTAGAAGCACTTGATCCTTTAGCATCATCAAGACATCAAAACATCTTGCTTCTACATAGGAGTCATTTGACTTAATCCATCAACTAAAAAATCCTTCAACTATTTCTCGTCCTTGGAAAATTCTTTTTGCAAGAATCAATTGCTTCTTTCATTCTTCCTCACTACGAGGTTGTGAAGACAAGACAACAATTGGTACCTCAAAGCCTTACACTGGGGCAATGAAAGGTACCATGCAAAAACCTCAAGCGAGCCTAGGGGCAGATTAGAAGTTCTCACCCAATAGGTTCCTTGCTACAAGGTCATGACGAAAGACAACGATTGTACCTCAAAGCCCTACACTGGGGCAATGAAAGGCCCTATGCATAAACCTCAAACGAACCTAGGGGCAGATTAGAAGTTCTCACCCAATAGGTTCCTTGCTACAAGGTCATGACGAAAGATAACGATTGTACCTCAAAGCCTTACACTAGGGCAACGAAAGGCACCATGCAAAAACCTCAAGCGAACCTAGGGGCAGATTAGAAGTTTTCACCCAATAGGTTCCTAGCTACAAGATCATGACAAAAGATAACAATTGGTACCTCAAAGCCTTACACTGGGGCAATGAGGGGCATCGTGCATGAGCCTCAAGTGAACATAAGGGCAGATCAAAAGTTCTCACCCGTCGATGTTTTTAAACAAGAAAAAAAAAGGAGACAAGCCCTGGAATTTCAATAGATTGATTAAACGTGAAACGGCTCCATTGCCGTCACTCCAAAATGGTCAAGTGACTAAATCAAATAGAACATACACTCTGAGGGAGTTCCCGGAGAGATTTGCAAAAAGATAGGATGAGGTTGCATGATTTATCACCTTTTTCAAAAGGACAGTCAATCTGTGTTTTCCAAAAAAATTAAATCAAAGTCAAAATCACAAAATAGGGAAAGAATGTCATGAACATTGTACAACTTTCCATTGCATTGCATTGTTTCATGTGCGGCTAGCATTACCAAATTTCACAACAAAGGTTGCATGCGTCTGCATCCCTAAAAATCATGTTAACTGCATAGATTTCCTACATCTCGTGTCCAATCTTTTTGGATGACCTGCCCTCTCGATGAGTCGATCTCTTGCTTTCTCATAAAGGTGGACCCTTGGGTACTAGTACCTATCACCTTTAGAGGACTATATGTCCTCGCCTGTAGAGGGCTGCACGCCCTCGCCTTTAGAGGGCTACGCGTCCTCGTTTTCAGTGTGCTCCATATCCACACCTTAAGAGAATATAAGGTCCTTTGCCCTTAGATGCTTCACCGAGACTTTCGCTCCTAGTTAGGGGGCCAGTAGTTTCCTTTTATCAGTTCCTGGGCCACCCCCTGATATTAGAGGGCGACCAACTGTGCGAGCACATCCAGGGAGGGAGGCTATCACGCATCTACTATGCATACCGGGGC
The DNA here is from genome assembly GCF_000004515.6 of Glycine max. Taxonomy (NCBI): domain Eukaryota; kingdom Viridiplantae; phylum Streptophyta; class Magnoliopsida; order Fabales; family Fabaceae; genus Glycine; species Glycine max. The sequence continues at coordinate 1,395,079 of NC_038249.2, read as the reverse complement.
AAGATTTCACCCGTGCCGCTGCAAAAAGACGAGTGTGGATCATGCGCACCAACATGACCACTTTTACATGGATATGGATGACGTTGCTATTTAGTAACATTCTGCCCGGCGACCACAATGCCAATCTCCCCCTGCAGATGTATCGGTTGGTCTGTGCCGTCATAACATAGGTAAGTATGCATATGGTTCAATTGATTTCTGATGTCATCTATTGTTTGCAGGGATCGCGCCCATAAGACGCCCAGTGGGCCCGAAGAAGTCCAACAGGGCCCTGGGGTTTCCAGCTCTGGTTATGGGCCTCTGTCAGTCCTACAGAGTGCCCGTTCCCCCAGCGAGGTCATGCCATCGTGACATAGGTAAGTATACAGATGGTTCAACTGATTTCTGATACCATCTATTGTTTGCAGGAATCGCACCCACAAAGACACCTAGTGGACCCGGAGAAGTCCAACAGGGCCCTGGGGTTTCCAGCTCTGGTTACGGGCCTCTGTAGTCCTACAGGGTGCCCGTTTCCCCCGGCAAGGTCACGTCATCATAGGTAAGTATGCACCTCGCTCAACTGATTTTTGATTTCATCTATTGTTTGCAGGGATCACGCCTGCAAGACACCCAGTGGACCCGAAGAAGTCCAACAGGGTCTTGGAGTTGTCAAGCTCTAGTTACGGGTCTCTGTCAGTTCTACGGAGTGCTTGTCACCTCCGGCAAGGGCATCAAGCCCCCTACTAATCGAGCTTTCATCAAGAAGTACTGCGTCCCCAGGCAGGCGCAGGGAGAAACACCACAACAGCCTGAGGATGGTCGACAGCGGGCAACAGACGCACCGCCATCACCTCTAGAGTTCACCTCAACTCATCCACAAAAAGGTTAGAGCGTTGCTTACGACCCATGGCCGACCAATAGGCGACCAAGTCCAAAGCCAAAGGTAAGCAAAGTACTAGGTCAATGACCGACAAGCCATCAAGCGTCCAACTCAAGACGTTAAAGAAGCGCTACTAGAAGGCAACCTAGTACCTTTTAAATCTCTGCTTGTTATTTGATCACTTTTGTTTCTCAAGTCATAGCAGGACACACCTAGTTGCTCATGATCCTAGGTATTTGAATAAAACAAGCACAAGCTCGGAAGGTAGTCATACCAGAGAGAGCGAGCAAGAAAAGAATAGCAAAAAAAAAATAGAAAGAAAAAAAATATAATAATAAAAAGTTGTCTAGCTAAAAAACAACATGCTTGTGAAAAGAGATAATTTCCAACTTTTCTTTGAAAGATTTTACTGATCTTAACCAGTTTTTGAAAAAAAAATGTGTGTACACATTTGAAGGGTAAATGTTGTGAAAAGTTTTTCGAACACCCAAGATAGACTCGGATGAATGAACAAATTGATAGAAGAACATATTTTGGAAATACTGGGTTGACTTAAATAGGGAAAATGAATCCTGAGCCCTAGTTTCACATGACCATAAAAAACTTTATGCTTGAGTATCCACATAGGTGCATGCATGACCAGTTTTGCATAAAATTTCCTAATCATCATTGTTGCATGTGTATCATGGTAATAATGTGGGACGTCCCCTTTATCCCCGAACCGCTGGCCAAACCCTGACAATAATGTGGGACGTCCCAACTTATCATAAACCTTGACCGAGGGTGAGAATGTCAATCCTTGCCCTCGGAAAACAAAAAAAAAAGAAAAAAAAAAGAAAAATTCCCAATCAAAGAGTGGGAGAAAGCAAAAAAAGGAAAGAAAATTCCCGATCATGGATCGGGAGAAAACATAAGAAACATGCAGAAAGGTCTTTAGACCAGACAATATTTGAACAATACAGAATTGTCACCAAGTAAACAAAAAAGAAAACCATGACCCAAAGTGGCCCTCTCCCTTTGATTGCCAACCAAAATCATGTGCGCTAGCGACTTTCTCGCCCCGCACTAAACAAAAACAAAAAAGGAAAAGGCAAAAACACTCAAAGCCAAATTCCCCACCTAAAAACCATTCCCAAAATAAGTCCTATTGATCCATGATCACGCATGTAATCTTTGATTTGATAGGAAATGATTTGCAAAATCAAGTCATGACATATCTATGGTTCGGAATTAGGATAAAACACTTACCTGTGTGAGATTGATACACTTTGAGTGATTTTTTCCTATCTTTGTTGGACCCAGTGTTTCCTCTAAATGGTCGTTTAGAAATGAAATGCTAACATCCAAAATCTCATTTACGGTTATGAGAAAATTTCATCAGCATACTCTCCTTCCCCGATAGACACATTGTTTTTCATCCAAAAAGCATATGTTGCTCTGATCAGTTGGAAGTTTTGTCTCTTTACTAAAGCATGTTCGCATTTTGGTAAAGAAAACACCGAGACTATTTTTAGTCTCACAGTTAGCAAGAACTACGTAGGTCTGAGTTCCTCATCACAAATTGAGGATACGTAGGAGCAAAAGCCCTGCTTTTGTCGACCACCCCACTTTTTGTTACCGTGTCCCAAGAGACCGGTGGCATGCGGAGCCACATGACTGTGGGATCCCCAGATTCATGTTCTTTTATGTTTCATCCTTTATCATTTACATGACTTGAGGGACTAACGTTTGTTTTTTGATGTCACGATTGTCATTTGTTTTGTGCATATATTTTGTTTGGACTATTGCGTTAGTGCTTACTTCGTTGTTGTCAATAATGTTTGTAGAAATTCCTAAATCGTGTAGAATTTGTTATTATTTTAGGAACGTCGTCCTAAAAATAAAATGAACCAAAATCATGATAAAAAAGGAGAGAAGTGTAGTGAATAAATGTCTGCGTATATAAAGAAAAAGGAAAATGTGCATAGAAGGGTTTTTATAAAAAATACTTGTAGAGGGATTCTTGTGTGTGAACGAGTATATATAAAGAAACTTTTGTATGAACCATAAGTGTGTGTTGGAGAAAAACGAAAAAGATCTTTGAATGTAAATAGGGTTTGACTGTGTGACGTAAAGAGAGAGAGTTCCAATGCGTATATAGAAAGAGTTTGTCATGTATAAGAGTGTAGATATATAAAAGAAAATTTCTTCATAAAGGACCACAGGTGTATAATTTTGTGAATATATAAAAATGAAACAAAAAGGAAAAAGAAAGAAAAACCGCGAAGGTCGACATGTTATAGTTAAGAAGTATAAATCATTCGTAAAGAGCAAACGTATCTTCTAGAAACAAGGGACTGATGCTAAGAGTTTATTTTCCGGAATAACTGAGATAAGAATGGATGAATTCATTGAACTGATAAAAGAACATAATTGGGAAACGTTGGGTCTGTTTGTGTAAATTCCCAACCGTAATATCACAATGCCATAAACAGGATGCTTGAGTGCCCACCTGGCTGTAGCCATGACTAATTTTGCACGTTGTTTTCAAATCATCATTGTCACGCGTGCATTATGGAGTGATAGGGGAGTTCGGCCCGAGACTGACACCTTGACACCCAAATTTGTTTTGCCCCAGATATCAAGATTGGGTTCCCACGATAAAAGACCCCATTGAAACACAACCTTAGACTTTTTGAACCTTGGCCTATCAAAAGAATCCTCAAGGGAGAGCAAATAGAATGCTGAAACCCGATTTCCCAAAGAAAGGAAAGGAGGAAGTGGAAAGAAAAGGAAGAAATGAAAAGAAAAGAAAGAAAAAGAACAATAAAAAAAGAAAGAAAAAGAAGGATTCTCAATCGAAGATCGAAAGGAAGTGAAAATGGAAAAGATCGGAGGAAAACAGAGTAATTCTCGATCAATGAAAGAAAGGGAATGGAAAATCTTCAGACCAGATAAATTTTCGGCAAAATAAGTGACTGTCGGCAAAGGAAAATCCATTTTTGGTGTCTCTTTCTTTCGAATTGCCATTCAAAGTCATTCTCGACTGGCGATATCCCACCCCACATGAACAAAGAGGAAAAGACCGAAACACCCAGCTTCCTCTCCAAAAAACACTACCCTCGAGAAAATCCTATTGGTCCGTGATCGTACGTTTGATCTTTGATTCGATAGGAAGTCGTGTGCAAAATAGAGTCATGGTGCAGTTATGGTTTGGGAATAGGATAAAACACTTGCCTTGTGAGTTTTATACACTATGAGTGATTTATTTTCAGCTTAGCCCGATGTTTCCCCTGCATGTTCATTTAAAAGCTAAAAGTTGACGTCTTGCCCTTCATTCTCGGTTACAAGAAAGATTACCCTTGGCACAAGTATATTGTTTCCCTAAGATATGGTGCTCTCGCGAATGATTTATTTTTCTTTACAAAAAGCATGTTTGCCTTTCAGGTGGAAAAACCCGGTGGACCGTTCGGTCCCGCCAACCCCCTTTTTTGGAGCCCCATGAATGTTATTGCCTAGCGCTGTTCATGTGTGCTCCACCTTCAAGTTTGGAGCTATGTTTCATGATTGCCTAAGTGTGGACCCTCAAGGCAATCCTCCATTCTCCCCCTTTTTCGGAGCCCCATGAATGTTATTGCCTAGCGCTGTTCATGTGTCCTCCACCTTCGAGTTCGGAGCTATGTTTCATGATTGCCTAAGTGCGGACCCTCAAGGCAATCCTCCATTCTCCCCCCTTTTTCGGAGCCCCATGAATGTTATTGCCTAGCGTTGTTCATGTGTTCTCCACCTTCGAGTTTGGAGCTATGTTTCATGATTGCCTAAGTGCGGACCCTCAAGGCAATCCTCCATTCTCCCCCCTTTTTCGGAGCCCCATGAATGTTATTGCCTAGCGCTGTTCATGTGTCCTCCACCTTCGAGTTTGGAGCTATGTTTCATGATTGCCTAAGTGCGGACCCTCAAGGAAATCCTCCATTCTCCCCCTTTTTCGGAACCCCATGAATGTTATTGCCTAGCGCTGTTCATGTGTCCTCCACCTTCGAGTTTGGAGCTATGTTTCATGATTGCCTAAGTGCGGACCCTCAAGGCAATCCTCCATTCTCCCCCTTTTTCGGAGCCCCATGAATGTTATTGCCTAGCGCTGTTCATGTGTCCTCCACCTTCGAGTTTGGAGCTATGTTTCATGATTGCCTAAGTGCGGACCCTCAAGGCAATCCTCCATTCTCCCCCTTTTTCGGAGCCCCATGAATGTTATTGCCTAGCGCTGTTCATGTGTCCTCCACCTTCGAGTTTGGAGCTATGTTTCATGATTGCCTAAGTGCGGACCCTCAAGGCAATCCTCCATTCTCCCCCCTTTTTCGAACCCCCATGAAGGTTATTGCCTAGCGCTGTTCATGTGTTCTCCACCTTCGAGTTTGGAGCTATGTTTCATGATTGCCTAAGTGCGGACCCTCAAGGAAATCCTCCATTCTCCCCCTTTTTCGGAACCCCATGAATGTTATTGCCTAGCGCTGTTCATGTGTCCTCCACCTTCGAGTTTGGAGCTATGTTTCATGATTGCCTAAGTGCGGACCCTCAAGGCAATCCTCCATTCTCCCCCTTTTTCGGAGCCCCATGAATGTTATTGCCTAGCGCTGTTCATGTGTCCTCCACCTTCGAGTTTGGAGCTATGTTTCATGATTGCCTAAGTGCGGACCCTCAAGGAAATCCTCCATTCTCCCCCTTTTTCGGAGCCCCATGAATGTTATTGCCTAGCGCTGTTCGTGTGTCCTCCACCTTCGAGTTTGGAGCTATGTTTCATGATTGCCTAAGTGCGGACCCTCAAGGCAATCCTCCATTCTCCCCCTTTTTCGGAGCCCCATGAATGTTATTGCCTAACGCTGTTCATGTGTCCTCCACCTTCGAGTTTGGAGCTATGTTTCATGATTGCCTAAGTGTGGACCCTCAAGTGCAATCCTCCATTCTCCCCCTTTTTTCGGAGCCCCATGAATGTTATTGCCTAGCGCTGTTCGTGTGTCCTTCACCTTCGAGTTTGGAGCTATGTTTCATGATTGCCTAAGTGCGGACCCTCAAGGCAATCCTCCATTCTCCCCCTTTTTTGGAGCCCCATGAATGTCATTGCCTAGCGCTGTTCATGTGTCCTCCACCTTCGAGTTTGGAGCTATGCTTCATGATTGCCTAAGTGTGGACCCTCAAGGCAATCCTCCATTCTCCCCCTTTTTTGGAGCCCCATGAATGTCATTGCCTAGCGCTGTTCATGTGTCCTCCACCTTCGAGTTTGGAGCTATGCTTCATGATTGCCTAAGTGTGGACCCTCAAGGCAATCCTCCATTCTCCACCTTTTTCGGAGCCCCATGAATGTCATTGCCTAGCGCTGTTCATGTGTCCTCCATCATCAAGCGCGGAGCCTCTAGTGACTGGGAAATATGTTCTTCTGTTGTTTTCCGGATCGGTTCCTTCGCCAAACATGTGTATATGTGTATATGTATATTATATTCATTGTTCTTGTTGTTGTTTGTATTTTGTTTTGTGTTGTACAGCAAAAGAGAAGGAGTAGAGACAAGAATCGTCATCACGGAAAGGGCAGGATGGACGAAATCAGTGTCTTATCTTTGCTTTCCTCTTATTTCCGATGAGAGGTAAGTAAAGAGGGACAACTGTCATACCCTAATTTCGTCCGGGGATTATAATTTGATGATATACAACCATTGATTGGCCGCTTCAAGATATTTGGCACCCTTTGTCACACAATATGTGAAGTCCCGAGACGTGCCGAAAATCAAAAGGAAGCAGGCTTACGCGATCCGTGAAAATTCCGTGATGTGACGGAAATCGAAAGGAGGTATTTTTCGCAATCCGTGAGTTTTCGTAACTTCTTCGAAAGCTAAAAAAAGAGTAAATACATAATCCGTAAGGACTCGTAACCTTGCGGAAGGAAAATAAGTATCGTTACGAAATTCGTAAATTTTCGTAACGTTACGGAAAAAGAATTACCAAAAAAGGTAGAGGGGGTGCATTTAGTAAAAGGGGGGGTACAAATAGAAATCAGGCCCACTTGGGCCTTCCAGATTCTTCCTCTAGAAGGCTGTTGCTTTTGGAGGAAGCAACCTTGCTCGGCTAGGCGAGCTGGGTGGCAAGCTCCTCCCCTATTTTGCTATAAATAGGGGGAGGAGTGAAGGGAGAAGGGGTTCAGCCTTCTTGGCACTTCTTATTCTCTCGAAATTGCAGAGGAAAATTATTTTTGTGAAGAAAATCCAAGCCGAGGCGCTTCCGTAACGTTTCTGTAACGTTTCCGTGAGTAATTACGCGAAGATTCTCGACCGTTCTTCAACATTCATCGTTCGTTCTTCGTTTTCTTCAGTCTTCAACGGGTAAGTACCTCAAACCGAGCTTTTCAATTCATTCTATGTACCCGTGGTGGTCCACATTTTGTTTCATGTATTTTTATTCTCGTTTTCATTCGCTTTCTATACCCCCCTTTTGACGTGCTTCAGTCATTTATTTAAGTCATTTCTCGCCTAATCTAAAAATAAAATAAATTTCCACCGATCATTTGAATTGTATCATCCGTTAATTTCGGTTAAAATGAATTCCGACCGTTCGGTCGTGCCGTAACCACGTTGGAAATAAAAAAAGAGGTAAAATAATAATATAATAATAAAAAATACCTTTTAGTAAAATAAAGCGAAAAATCAATCGGACGTTTTCTCTTTGGGATTTCTCATTCTTAATTGAATTGGCTAACAATTAAAGTGAAACTAAGGCTAAAATCAACTCGCCTAGTCAAGCTCGTCCACAAAAAATAGGGTTTTGAAAGTTTATCATTTCAGTTTCTTACCAAGTAAAATGGATCATTTTTAAGGTCCAACGCCTTAAAATGATCACCCTTCAAGTAAAAAGAATCACTTGATTCACGCATAAGAAAGAACTACGTAGGTCTGGTTTCCTCTTTGATGGAGGGTACGTAGGAGCAAAAGCCCCGCTTTTTGTCGACCTCAAAAAATAAAAAGAAATAAAGTTAAGGTAACACAATTTCCACAATTCTAAAAAATAGGCTGTTGTCCTTTGAGACAAACGTGAGAGGTGCTAATACCTTCCTCAAGCGTAAATACAACTCCCGAACTTAGAATTTTCATTTTGACCGGTTTCCTTCGGTTTTTCTGACGTTTTCCACAAATAAACGTTGGTGGCGACTCCGCGCACCTTTCCTCCTTTGGAAAGCGCACCTGTGAGCCTCGCCTTCGCTAGCCCGCAAAGGGCACGTTGCGACAATTGCGAAATTCGTAAAGTTCCATAACGTTACGGAAAAAGAATCAGCAAAAAAAAGGGGGGCAGGGGGTGTATTTAGTAAACAGGGGGTGCAAATAGAAACCAAGCCCACTTGGGCCTTCTAGGAAGTTCCCCCAGAAGGAGGTGCGTTCTGGAGGAAGCAACCTAGCTAGCTTGGGCGAGCTGAGCTCGCTTGGGCGAGCTGGGTGGCAAGCTTCTCCGTCTTTTCCCTATAAATATGGGAACGAGGGAAGAACAAAAATGTTCAATCCTCCTGGTATCTGAGAATCACTTAATATTAGTGAGAAAAATTGTCTCTGTGAAGAAAATCCAAGCCAAGACGCTTCCGTAACGCTTCCGAGACGTTTCCGTAGGTGATTTCGTGAAGATTTTCCACCGTTCTTCATCGTTCTTCGTTCATTTTTCGTCGTTCTTCGGTCTTCAACTGGTAAGTTCCCGAAATCGAACTTTTCAATTCATTCTATGTACCCTCAGTGGTCCTCATTTGTTTCGCGTGCTTTTATTTTTATTTCATTTGCTTTCCGTACCCCCTTTTGACGTGCTTTAGTCATTTATTTAGGTCATTTTCCCGCCTAATAAAAAAAATAAATTTCCACCGATCATTCGTATTGTGACATCTTTTAATTTCTGTTAAAATAAAATCCGACCGTTCGGTCATGCCGTAACCACGTTGAAAACCAAAAAGAGGCAAAATAATAATATAATAATAAAAAAATATCTCTTAGTAAAATAATAATAAAAAAATCAATCGGACATTTTTTTTTGGGGTTTTTCTTTCTTAATCGAATTGACTAATAACCAAAGTGAAACTAAGGCTAAAATCAATTCATAAATCAAACTTTTGTCATCACCTAAAAAAGCCATTTTTAAAGTCCAACGCCTTAAAATGGTCTTTTCCGCCTTTATTGGTTAAACGTAGATTTCTAAAAAGGGCCTAAAATCAACACGTAGTTTTATTACCTCTTGCAAAAAATAACAAGAGATCATTAATGGTCCAATGCCTTAATGTTTTCTCTCCTTTCAAAAGAATCGAAAAAGTGTTTAATGGTCCAACGCCTTAAATGACCTTTCATTCAATAAAAACATATTTTTGCAAAAAAGGATAAAAACAACTTAACCAACGCTTAGTTCTCAAAGAACTATGTAGGTCTGATTTTCCTACCACAATTGAGGAATACGTAGGAGCAAGCGAAACACCCTTGCCGACCACAAAAAGATAAAAAAATATAAAAAGGCATAAAAAGACATAAGTGTAAAAAGGGGAAGATAAAACAAATTGAAGTCATATTTGCACACTTGATTAAAGGCTGTCGTCCCTTGTAACGGACGTGTGGGGTGCTAATACCTTCCCCGTGCGTAAATACAACTCCCGAACCTTTCACTTAAAGTTCGTAGACCACGTCTTTTCCGGTTTTTCCGACGTTTTCCTCAAATAAACGTTGGTGGCGACTCCGCGCACATTCCTTTCTTGGAAGACGCACCCGTGAGTCTCGCCTCACCCTCCCGCCGAAGGGTAGGTTGCGATAGTTGGCGACTCCACTGGGGACTGTTTTTTTTAGAGAGTTAGGCCAATCAATCAGTGTGCTTTCTTTACTATGACTTCCCTTTTGTTCTTCTTCTTTGTCCTTTCTTTTTCTTTCTTATGTTCTTGTGTATATAAACTCTTTTGATGCTTTTAGTGTGTTTTAAAATGTATGCATGAGGTAAATATTTATTCATTTGATGCACACAAACACCAATACTATTTGCACACACAGTGAGTTGAAAAAGGGCCCTATACCCGGGTTCGTGGGAACATAAGGAGTGGAGGTGAATCTGTGATCATGTTTGGTCTCCGACTTGCTTGATTACAGTGAACCCTCATCTAGAGTTTTTCTCTTTGATAACATATTGTTGCTAGTAGTCCCTACTGCTGCAATATGTTCTTCAAAGGGGATGATACCTCTAGTGACCATCAAGAGAGATATGACCACCTTGGGAATTATCACTAAAAGCCCTTTTAGCTCCCTCCCATGTAGGTCCCTAAAATAGGGGCACGGAGCAAACACGCTGCGTGCCATTTTTCACACTGCCATGCATGTAGTCCTAAGTGTCATGTACCCCTTTGCTTATATTTGTTTGTGGATAGTGTCGTACTATGTACATCCCCGTGTTGTGTCTTTCGCATATGTATCATGCACGTGTTCCGTCTTGATTCCCTCTCTTTGGCAAACCAACGGAGGGTCCGTGTCACCTTCTTAAATACATACGTCGGGCACCGTGCTACCCCAAGACGTTGTATCTAAGAAGGAGACAATTTCCTGGGCTCCCATATTCATAAATTGCATCTGTGTCATATGCATTTCTTCATGCATTCATCCATTCCACCCATGATAGATGTCGGAGTTTTGATTCGCAGTGGGTTTTTTTTCACTTTAGTAAAACATGGGAACAAATCAAACTGGAAAAAGGTTTTATCAAGTCAAGATTAAGGGCCTAGATATCACCAGCATTAAGGAGTTGGGGCGATTGATGGGACCTCTCCAAATGCAAGCCTTCTGCAAGGCGTACAGAAAGATTTTAGATTTGATCATAGCAGAGATATCCACAAAAGTTGTTGTATCACTCACCCAATACTATGACCAGCCTTTGAGATGCTTCACGTTTGGGGACTTCCAATTAGTACCGACTGTTGAAGAATTTAAGGAGATTCTTGGATGTCCTCTTGGGGGAAGGAAACCGTATCTTTTCTCCGGGTTTCTTCCCTCCTTGAGCAAGATTGCAGCTGTGGTCAGGGATTCGGCGAGAGGATTGGATCGTGTAAAGCAAACTCGAAATGGCGTAGTGGGCCTACCATGGAAGTACTTAGAAGGCAAGGCAAGGGATATGGCGAATCAAGAGAAGTGGGTCCCGTTTATGGACGTATTAGCATTACTAATCTTTGGGGTTGTCCTTTTTCCAAACATGGATAGTTTGGTGGACCTAGCCGCAATTGATGCTTTCCTTGCATATAACCATAGCAAAGAAAGCCCGGTAGTGGCTATCTTGGCAGACTTATTTGACACATTTGACCCAAGGTGCGAGAAGAGTAGCGCACGGATCATCTGCTGCTTACCCGCTCTTCGTGTATGGTTGGTTTCGTACCTATTCCAACAAGACATAAGACATCCATGTCCGCTCCGAAGCCATCGCTAGTGTGTCGAAAAGAGAATAGTAGATTGGGACCAATACTTGGCTGGGATAGGAGGCAGAACAATCAACTGGTTTCCTCGATGGAAGGAAGGAAAGGAGGGAGTTCTCTTCTCAAGTGGGGACTACCCAAACATCCCGTTGATAGGAACGAGGGGTTGCATTAACTACAATCCCACACTTGCTATAAGACAGTTAGGGTAACCCATGAGGGGAGCACCGACGGAAGAAAGCCTCTCTCCTTTCCTTGTGAGATATTTCGGCGCGCAAAGTTTCAAGGTTATACAAAGAGTCCATAAGGTGTGGGGAAGCCCGATAAGGAAAGATAAAGAACTTAGGGGCATTCGTAATGGCATCATCGGTGGTTATCATGAATGGCTGAAAGTTCGTACACGAGGGTTAGATTGGCTCTCCAAGTTAAAGATTATCAATGAAGAGAACTTCGAAGCTCCGGAAGAGGATGAAGAAGTCCGAGCTCTAAAAACAGAACTAGGAAAAGCAAGACTTGCCAAAGAAAAATTCAAGTCGGTCACTACAGACGCCCGGAAAGAGTGTGTCGGGTTACGAGAAGAAAATGCAGCTACCGCAAGAGCCCTTGAACAAGAAACCAAGAGGGCTCACAAGGAAGAGCATGACCGAGACAAATGTCGTGGAGCTTTGTAGGGCAGCAACAGTGAGCTCAAGCTTCAAAGGGAAGAGAGAGACCAATCACGAGCATATAGCATGGTCTTGAAAGAAGAGTTAGCTGCTTGCTCAAAGTCCAAAAGAATCTTGTCTCAGCGTTTATGCGAGACGGAGACCAACATGCTAACCATCGTCAGCAAGTAACAAGAAGAACTGAATCTAGCCACGGCCCACGAGCATAAAGTGGCAGACGAGTATGCCCAAGTGTACGCAGAAAAGGAGGCTAGAGGAAGGGTGATCAACGCGTTACATCAAGAGGCAACAATGTGGATGGACCGATTCGCTCTTACCTTGAACGGGAGTCAAGAGCTTCCCCGATTGCTAGCCAAGGCAAAAGCAATGGCAGACACCTACTCCGCCCCCGAGGAGATCCACAGACTTCTCATCTATTGTCAACATATGATAGACTTAATGGCCCATATAATTAGAAACCGCTAGGAAGTTTGTATTGTCACTCAGATCTTGACTTAGTTATAACTTTCTAAATAAAATGAGTTTATCTTGCGTTTTTACTCCAAAAAATCAGTGCGAATCAAATTACTCCCGCATTTTATCTCTGGCATGCATTCATATCATGCATCGCATAAGCATCTCTTCATGGCATCATAAATGAACATATCGTTCCGGCATTTTCCCGTTATCATATTCCAGCATTACATTTTGCATAAGTCATTGCATCATCATGCATACGCGTTCAACATACTTTTTGTTCTATAAACTGCATACCTTTTGTTTTCATGTTTGCTCATGCATGATCCTTGCATTTTCCTCTACAAAACAAAAACAAAAAAGGAAGCATGAAAATTCTCGATGCATTGAGCCAACCATGTTGGGATCATAAACCCGTTTCACTTAAAAAAAATTGATTGAAAATGGTACCTAATGCACGGCTAACTAAGAAAAGATGTTTCTTCGGGCATCTCAAATTCATAATTACATTTTCCATGCATAGCATACGTATTCCCGAGTCTTTCATCCCTATGAAATATTGTTGAAGTATTGGCGATCAAAATTGTCATTCCTTGGGTTATGGGGTTGAACCAAGCTCATGCTTTTACGAAAAAGGTTCATCAAGTCAAGTTAAAGTATGGAAGTAACCATCTTGCAAAAATTGGGGCAAAAGATGGATCGGGTTACATCACTGCTTCGTCTACTGCCAAACACATTTAGGACTGCTGATGTCCTTGTTACTTCCAGTTTCACCTTGACAAATATGTCATGGACCTTATTGAAAATCTAAATTGATTCAACCCCATGTGCTGCGTAAAAATTTGCAATACTTCAAATGTGCATCATTCGCATACATCCATACTTTTCATTGGTTGCATTGCTCATTGCATTCTTTCCTTGAAAAAAAAACGAACTTAATCATTGTTATCAAAAAGAAAAGAACACGCTTTACGATGCCCTTACTGAACCCGTGCTAGAGCTAGAGTAATGGGTAAAGCAGAGGAGGTGCAAGAGCAGATGAAGGCTGACATGGAGGCCATGAAAGAGCAAATGGCCACAATGATGGAGGCCATGATGAGCATGAAGAAGATAATGGAAGCCAATGCGATTGCAGTTATCGTAGCGTTGTTGCTAAGGTGAACCCGATGTCCCCATCTGGCCTCAACCAAATGAATCATCCAACCTCAGCTATGAGTTGGGAAGTACGGGGGGCCCTCTTTTAGTGCAAAAACAAACATGCCTTCCCACCATATGACTTGCCTCCCTACTATACACCACCCAATGTGGCGTACACTCCCAATGAGAATGTCAATAACTCCACTCCTATACTCATTGAGAGCCAACAACCTCAATCTGATCATGCACATGTCTCTCGACCCATGGGGGAGACACATGAAATTCCCCACCACAATCTAGCCGACTTCAAGCCTTGCCTCGGATATGCGACTGAAGGGCAAGCAGTTGGTAGTATACCCCTGCAAAACACTTTGGAGGGCCCTCAATTTCGCCCCCAACCACAACCCTCTTGCATTCCACAATAGGTAAAAACCCTCATGCTATGGTAGAAACAGGAAAAGTTGGATCATCTAGAGGAAAGGCTCTGGGCCATTGAAGGAGGCGAAGATTGTGCCTTTGCTAAAAGAGTTGTTCCTAGTACCCAATATCATCACCCCTCCCAAGTTCAAGGTGTCGGACTTTGACAAGTACAAGGGGACTACTTGCCCCATGAACCATCTAAAGATGTATTGTCGAAAGATGGGGGCATACGCAAAAGATGAGAAGCTGCTGATACATTTCTCCTAAGAAAGTCTTACTAGGGTAGCTGTTACCTAGTACACTAACTTGGAACCTTCTCGAGTCCATTCATGGAAGGACCTAATGGTTGCCTTTGTTAGGCAGTATCAGTACAATTCTCATATGGCTCCGGATAGGATGCAACTATAGAACATGTGCAAAAAAGGAGCATGAATCCTTCAAAGAATACGCCCAAAGGTGGAGAGACCTGGCAGCCCAGGTGGTACCCCCAATGACGAAAAGGGAGATGATAACTGTGATAGTAGACACATTACCAGTGTTCTACTATGAAAAATGGTGGGCTACACACCTTCAAGCTTTGCTTATTTAGTTTTCACCGACGAAAGGATCAAAATGGGTCTGAAAAGAGGCAAATTTGATCATCCTGCTTTGATGAATGAGAAAACTAGGGCAAATAAAAAGGATGGGAAGGAGGGAGAAACCCATGCTGCGACTGCCGTTCCTACATGGCCAAGTTTCCCACCAACCCAACAATGTCATTACTCAGCCAATAACAACCCTTCGCCTTACCCACCACCCAACTATCCACAAAGGCCATCCCTAAATCAACCACAAAACCCACCTTCCACACAACCAATGCTAAACACCACCTCTAGCACAAACCCAAAGCACCAACCAAGAAATGAATTTTGCAGCGAAAAGACCTGTAGAATTCACCCCAATTCCGGTGTCCTATGCTAACTTGCTCTCATATCTACTCAATAATTCAATGGTAGCCATAACCCCAACCAAGGTTCCTCAACCTCCATTTCTCCAAGGATACGACTCGAACGCAACGTGTGCTTATCATGGAGGAGCCCCAGGGCATTCCATTGAGCATTGTATGACCTCGAAGCGTAAGGTGCAAAGTCTAATTGATGCGAGCTGAAATTTGAGGAGAATCGCGTGTAAGTCCTGACATTGACAAGAGATGCCACACATGGGGAAATTTTGAAAGTTGTTGTTAGATGTCTCTAATGACTCATCAGGATTTTCAAGTTTATACCATTATGCTAAATAAAATGGATAAATTTATCCTTGTCCCTCATCCTCTCATAAACACATCTTTGCTTATTCAACTTTCACCGGAATGTGGGTGCAAGCCATTGGTCTGTTTGCTCAAGCGACCTGCGCTCCTGAGTTTGGACTTCCAAGACCGTTCAATCAGAAATTACTCGTGCTACACATTTGGTAAGGGTGCCGTAAAACGATAAGTAAAGCAAAAATAAGTTTCAAAATAAAAAAAAAAGCATTTGATTGACTGTGTTTTCAAGTAAAAATATAGACATTCATGTGACCTCATTTTATCATTCCAAAAATTTTGTCTTTTTAGAGAGAAGTGAGTTATCAAGAATAGGAGTCATTTGACTTAATTCGTCGATTGAAAAAATCCTTCAACTATTTCTCGTCCTTGGAAAATTCTTTTTGCAAGAATCAACCGCTTCTTTCATTCTTCCTTGCTACCAGGTTGTGAAAACAAAGATGGATACCTCAGAGCCCTACACTAGGGCAATGAGGCGCATTGTGCATGAACCTCAAGTGAACCTAGGGGCAGATTAGAAGTTCTCACCCAATAGGTTCCCTGCTACAAGGTCATGACGAAAGACAACGATTGGTACCTCAAAGCCTTACACTAGGGCAATGAGGGGCACCGTGCATGAGCCTCAAGTAAACCTAAGGGCAGATTAGAAGTTCTCACCCAATAGGTTCCTAGTGACAAGGTCATGGTGAAAGATAACAATGGATACCTCAGAGCCCTACACTGGGGCAATGAAGGGCATCGTGCATGAGTCTCAAGTGAACATAGGGGCAGATCAAAAGTGCTCACCCGTCGATGTTTTTAAACAAAAAAGGGGGGAGTGAAAAATCCTGGGATTTCAATGGATTGATTAAACATCAAACGACTCCATTGTCGTCACTCCAAAATGGTCAAGTGACTAAATCAAACAGAACATACACTCTGAGGGAGTTCCCGGAGAGATTTGCAAAAGATAAGATAAGGTTGCATGAATTATCACCTCTTTCAAAAGGACAGTCAATATGTGTTTTCCAAAAAAATTAAATTAAATCAAAATCAAAATCACAAAATAGGGAAAGAATGTCATTGTACAACTTTCCATTGCATTGCATTGTTTCATATGAAGTTCGCATTTACCAAATTTCACGACAAAGGTTGCATGCATCTGCATCCCTAAAAATCATGTTAACTACATTTCCTACATCTAATGTCTAATGTTTTGAATTTAGGATGACCAACCCTCTTGATGAGTCAATCTCTTGCTTTCTCATAAGGGTGGACCCTTGGGTACTAGTACCCTCACCTTTAGAGGACTACACGCCCTCACCTTGAGAGGACTACACGTCCTCGCCTTCAGAGGACTACACGTCCTCACCTTCAGAGGGCTGCACGCCCTCGCCTTCAGAGGATTGCACGTCCTCACCTTTAGAGGACCAAGCATCCTCATCTTCAGAGGACTACACGTCCTCATCTTTAGAGGACTACACGTCTTCACCTTCAGAGGACTACACGTCCTCACCTTTAGAGGACTACAAGTCCTCACCATCAGAGGGTTGCACGCCTTCAGAGGACTACACGTCCTCGCCTTGAGAGGACCACACGTCCTCACCTTCAGAGGGCTACACGCCCTCGCCTTTAGAGGACTGCACGTCCTCACCTTCAGAAGACCAAACATCCTTATCTTCAGAGGACTACACGTCCTTGCCTTTAGAGGACTTCACGTCCTCACCTTCAGGGGGCTACACGCCCTCACCTTCAGAGGACTACACGTCCTCGCCTTCAGAGGGCTACACGTCCTCGACTTCAAAGGGCTACACGTCCTCGCCTTCAAAGGGCTGCACGTCCTCAACTTCAGAGGACTACACGTCCTCCACTTCAGAGGACTACACGTCCTCGCCTTCAAAGGGCTGCACGTCCTCAACTTCAGAGGACTACACGTCCTCCACTTTAGAGGACTACACGTCCTCACCTTCAGAGGACTACACGCCCTCGCCTTTAGAGGGCTACACGTCCTCGCCTTCAGAGGACTACACGTCATCCACTTCAGAGGACTACACGTCCTCACCTTTAGAGGGTTGCACGCCCTCGCCTTCAAAGGACTTCACGTAATCACCTTCAGGGGGCTACACGCCCCCGCCTTCGTATGGCTACATGCCCTCACCTTCCGAGGACTACATTTCCTCACCTTCAGAGGACTAAACTGATGCAATCCTACCCCGCAAGGGCATTGGATAGAAGACTCCAAGTAGAATGGGCCAAAGATGCAAAAGAAGGCCCTAGGGTTCTTATGAGCCTTAGGGTAGATTTCGGGCCCATGGGCTAAGTACGAGCCCACTTATCTTTGTACATATTAGAATAAGGTTTCATTAATTTTGGGTCTTGTATTTTGGGCTCCATAATGTAGGTAGGGTACCCTAGAAATATAGGATTTTTCAGCCCTTGTATTTTAGGGCACCTAGACTAGTTTTTGTATTAGGGGTAGTTTTGTAATTTCACATGCACTAAGTGGATATTTGATGTGTGTGGTTGGAAATAAATTTAATTGAATTGGTAGAATCCCAATCCAATTAAATTTTAGAGGGGGAGGTGAGCATTTGCTTACTACACCCCATTGCCACATCATATAGTCACACTTTGTGCATGTCCTTCATGCTTTTCATGCCTCATGACACCTAAGCACACTTAGTGGAGAATCTTAGAATTGATCTTGGATTAGTGGGCTGAACCATAACTAAAATTCACTAATCATAATTAGTGAAATTTTGGCTCCAAAGTTTGGCTCCACAAATTCAATTTCAAATTCAAGTGAAATTTGAATTTCCCTCCAATTTTGTGTGACACTTAGGCTATAAATAGAGGTCATATGTGTGCATTTTTTTCAAATTTGATCATTTGAATATTAAAATTCAGATTTCAAAGCTCATTTAGAGCACAAAATTTCGTGCTCTTCTCTTCCTCTCCCTTCATTCATCTCCTTCTTCCTCCAAGCTCTTATCCATGGCCTCCTATGGTGGTGAGCTTCTTCTAGACTCATCTTCTCCTTGAAGTGGCGTCTCCTCTCTCTCTTCCTTTCTTCATTCCTCTGCAATTCATCTTCCAAGAAGCAAAGGAATCCATTGATGAAGAAGATCCTAGGCCTACAAGCTCCAATGGAGCTTGCATCATGTTCCCTCCCCCTTGAAAAGGATTTGACCTCAAATCCCGAGGTTCTTGAAACTCTGGGCCTTTTTCCTCAACACCTGTAAAAAGAACAAAAACATATGTATTAGTGGTGTTTAGTATGTTGAAGTAAGGTAAGGTCTGAAAACTCATTTCCTGGGCATCTTCCCATGAAGGAACATAGTTCCTCACCAACCCAATGAGTGGTGCTACAAGTATAGAAAAATATGGGACAAACCTTTTGTAAAAGTTTGTTAAGTCATGGAAGCCCCAAATTTTTCTTACACTTGGTGGAGCGGGCCACTCAGGAATGACTTTTATTCTCTTAGGGTTCATGGGAACCCCTTGATCACAATTTAAAAAATTAAGAAAAGTAAAGCAATAGAACATAACTTTTTCTGTATTTTCATGTTGATTATTCCTACCAAAAAGTATGACAAACCTAAGGTGTCCCATATGAGTACCTAAGTTTGTATTGAAACTAAAAAAAAGAACAAACCTACCTAATGAGTCCCAATGTACACAAATCATGAAGATGTTGGGTGCACGAGTGATTTTACAAATGAGTGTTGCACCACCCAAAGCATTCATCATACCACCCATTTTAGGGATTTGGTGCCTAATAATACCTATTTTGGGCACCAACAAAGCACAAGGATTTAAGCTCTTGCGAACCAAACCCTCATCCAACAACTCCTTTACTTGAGGAATAAACTCAAGCCTAAGAGGTGTGGCAATGCGAACAAGTGTCTTTTTACAAAGGAGAAAATGTAGAGGTTGTTTAAGAGGGGAAATTTCTTTAATATTTGTCTTTATTTCAAAATGTCTTTCCTTCTTAGCTAACCTCTTGGAGGAGACACTTACCTCCTTACACTCCTCCTTGACCATTAAAGGTTTCCCTTCTTCTTGGGGGTAGATTTCTTCACTAGATTCTTCCCCTTTTGCTTCTTCACTTTCACTAGAGGAAGGTGCAGTAGTAGCCTCATTTTGGCTACTATAAATGTCTTGGCTCCTCATAATCATGGTTTTCTTGGTGGAGCATTGAGAAGTAATGTGTCCTCTTCCAAGACATTTAAAGCACTTTATGGAGCTAGTCTTTTCTTGCATACTAGCCTTAGGGGGTTGCTTTTCTATTGTCTTCCCCTTATCATCATTGGGCTTAGAAGGTGCTGCCCCTAAGATGCCTAGACCTTGGTCTTTATTTGGATAAGAATGATAGACATAAGATTTTAAAGTAGGCTTTCTTTTAAGTTTTTGCTCTACCCTTATTTCCCAATCTAAGTAAGCTTCTTCATTGTCCTTCCCATTGAAGTATGGGAGTTTAATGTTAACCTCTTGAGGCTTTCTTTCATTTTCTCTCCTATGGGAGTGAGGTCTAAGATGTGACCTATGCCTTCCTTCATAATAGTCACGAAGTTCTTCACTTAGGCTCTTGCAAGAGTTATGACTACTATAGGAGGCATGTTTTTCTCTTTTCATTTCTTTCATTATTTTTATTCTTTCTTCCTCTCTTATTTTCTCTCTTTCATCATGACTTATTTCTTCCACTCTTTTTTTACCTTTTTATTTTCTCTCTTGTTTTTCTTTCCACAACTTAAGGGATCTCAACTCATCTAATATCTTATACAAGGGGTCCTTAGGAGTAGAACCCTCACCATTAACACTAGATGAAGAATGAAGACTCATGTTGGTTTCTAAGTTATGGTTCTTTCTTGTTGGGGGTTTCAAAACAAAAGGTAAAAGAAACTATGGTTGAAACTAGCCAAAATAAACACTAAAAGAGGTGTGAAAGATAAGGTAAAAACTAATTGGTAAAAGGCAAGCTATCTAGGTGGTTTGACAATGGAAGGTAAAGGAAATAAGCTATGAAAGTAAGCAAGAAATTAAAGTGCAAGAAATGCAAACTAGGCGGATCCTAAGAGTGTTTGGATGACCTCATTTAAGGTTCCCAACAAAACACTCACTATCCTAAGGGAAAATTGCCTAAAATTATTACACACAAATGGAAGTAGGGTGACCTATTGGAGGCTCCCAACTTACTTCCAATGAAAGGCCTTTTTGTTACAAAATTTGAAAGCAAAACAAATTGCCAATTACAAAATTACAAAAAAAAAAGTCCTCAATTGTGGTGGCTATTCTCTCTTTAGTATTTCACTCAATTTGGAGTGCTTCTTAGTCCAATAGCTCTTAAGGTGGTTGGCCCCTTGCTTCTTGACTCAAATTCTTCAAGATATGGCACCAATCCTCCTTTCCAATTCCCTATATGGCAACTCACAAGCAAGGAAACAAAGAGACAAGCAATAACCAAAGACCAAAAAAAAAATGAAATGACAGCTAAACCAATAGAGTTTTAACAAGACAAATTTCCAAGGATTATTCAACAATTAAAGCAATGAAAAGCACAAAAAAACAAGCTAGGACTCAAAGAGAAACCTAGAATGGCTCTAGAGTAGAGTATAAAAACTCTAAAAAAAAGACTCAAGAAACCTCTAGTTTTGGCACTTGTTTTCACAATAATTTTCAATTGAAATTTCAGAACTAGGATTGGTATAAAATAGGCACCAATTATAGAACAAATTTTGAGCCAAAACAACAAGCACACTTTCATTTCACTTTTCCTTTTTTTTTCCTGGACACTGATTTTTCTGCCAACTTGTGAGATTTTTCTTATTTTTTCCTTTAATCCAAATCGCTTGGTTCTTTTTTTATAATTTTTTTTCAGATGTCTAGAAAATTCAGTAAAGGTTTCAGCTCAAAAAACGTAGTGACCAATTCCCAGTAATGTATACAAGTTCGTATGTTCAAGCTGCCAGCACCAGCGATTTCAACCTAGAAATCAAGAGTAGTGTTTATGTTGCTTAAGGCTTGGATAGTTACAATTTGTGTTTGCTTATGCTCAATTATCTTGAATAACACAATTAAAGAGAGCTTAAGACTTATTTTGATTCACAAATCCAGCCACAACTCAGCACCACAACTCAACTTTATCATAGGCATCATGTAGGAAACCTAGAAAGCAAAAAAAAAGTTCAAGAACAAGACTACTTCTAGGAATTGATTTAGAACATGTTATGAACTAAATAACATGCATGAATTAGACTCAAAATTAAAAAGATAGGCTAAGAATGACAATAATACATGAACAAATGTATCTAGAATTCAATCAACAAAATAAAATTCAAAACAAACTTAGAACATAATGTGACAATTACTATGACAAAACATGACTCTAAGACAACATCGATTAAGTGATTTACACTTAGATTTTTGTGTTTTTTTTTCTAATCAATATTTTGGAACAAAATTTAGATCTAAAGGTTCAGCACAAGAATATTATGAATGAAAATTGATAGAACCTAAAATCAACACAAAAACAAGATTCAAGAGTAGATCTACAAAATTTGAACCATAGAAATGCAAGAACAAGTGTAGATCTAAGATTTAATCGGTTTATTTTTTTTGAATCTACTCTAAACAGCACCAAACCACAAGACAATGGGGATATACATGGAGAATAAGATGAAGAACAATGAATTAAAGAGAATTCACCGAACAAAAAGATAGAGGAAGCAAAAGAACATCACCTAGATGAAGATACTCTTGATACCACATGATGCAAGCTCCATTGGAGCTTGTAGGCCTAGGATCTTCTTCATCAATGGATTCCTTTGCTTCTTGGAAGATGAATGGCAGCGGAATGAAGAAAGGAAGAGAGAGAGGAGACGCCACTTCAAGGAGAAGATGAGTCTAGAAGAAGCTCACCACCATAGGAGGCCATGGATAAGAGCTTGGAGGAAGAAAGAGATGAATGAAGGGAGAGGAAGAGAAGAGCACGAAATTTTGTGCTCTAAATGAGCTTTGAAATCTGAATTTTAATATTCAAATGATCAAAGTTGAAAAAAATGCACACATATGACCTCTATTTATAGCCTAAGTGTCACACAAAATTGGAGGGAAATTCAAATTTCACTTGAATTTGAAATTGAATTTGTGGAGCCAAACTTTGGAGCCAAAATTTCACTAATTATGATTAGTGAATTTTAGTTATGGTTCAGCCCACTAATCCAAGATCAATTCTAAGATTCTCCACTAAGTGTGCTTAGGTGTCATGAGGCATGAAAAGCATGAAGGACATGCACAAAGTGTGACTATATGATGTGGCAATGGGGTGTAGTAAGCAAATGCTCACCTCCCCCTCTAAAATTTAATTGGATTGGGATTCTACCAATTCAATTAAATTTATTTCCAACCACACACATCAAATATCCACTTAGTGCATGTGAAATTACAAAACTACCCCTAATACAAAAACTAGTCTAGGTGCCCTAAAATACAAGGGCTGAAAAATCCTATATTTCTAGGGTACCCTACCTACATTATGGAGCCCAAAATACAAGACCCAAAGTTAATGAAACCTTATTCTAATATGTACAAAGATAAGTGGGCTCGTACTTAGCCCATGAGCCCGAAATCTACCCTAAGGCTCATAAGAACCCTAGGATCTTCTCTTGCATCTTTGGCCCATTCTACTTGGAGTCTTCTATCCAATGCCCTTGCGGGGTAGGATTGCATCATAAACGTCCTCGCCTTCAGAGGACAACACGTCCTCGCCTTCGCCTTCGTAGGACTACACGCCCTCACCTTCACAGGACTGCACGTCCTCGCCTTCAGAGGACTGCACGTCGTTTCCTTCAGAGGACTACACGTCCTCGCCTTCAGAGGGCTGCACACCCTCACCTTTTGAGGGCTACACGCCCTCACCTTCAAAGGACTACAGGTCCTCACCTTAAGAGGACTACATGTCCTCGCCATCAGAGGGCTGCACGCCCTCACCTTCAGAGGATCTAACATCCTTATCTTCAGAGGACCAAACATCCTCATCTTCAGAGGAGTACATGTCCTCATCTTCAGAGGACTACATGTCCTCACCTTCATAGGGCTACACGCCCTCGCCTTCAGAGGACTACATGTCCTCGCCTTCAGAGGGTTGCACGTCCTCGCCTTCAAAGGACTACACGTCCTCCACTTCAGAGGACTACAGATCCTCCATTTCAGAGGACTACATGTCCTCGCCTTCAGAGGGCTACATGCTCTCGCCTTTAGAGGGCTACACGCTCTCGCCTTTAGAGGGCTACATGCTCTCGCCTTCAGTGGGCTCCACATCCGCACCTTAAGAGAATTTAAGGTCCTCTGCCCGTAATGCTTAACCGAGACTTGTACTCCCGGTTAAGGGGCTAGTAGTTTCCTTTTATCAACTCTGGGGCCACTCCCTGATCCTGGAGGAGGGCCAAATGAGAGAGCACAACCAAAGAGGGAGGCTATCACGCCGCTACTATGCATACCGGGGCAAGATTTCACCCGCGCCGCTACAAAGAGACGAGTGTGGATCATGCGCACCAACATGACCACTCTTACACAGATATAAATGATGTTGCTACTTAGCATCATTCTTCCCAGCGACCGCAATGCCGATCTCCCCCGGCGAAAGTATCGGTTGGTTTGTGCCGTCACGACATAGGTAAGTATGCATATGGTTCAACTGATTTTTAATGCCATCTATTATTTGCAGGGACCGCGCCCACAAGACACCCAGTGGACCTGGAGAAGTCCAACAGGGCCTTGGGGTTTCCAGTTCTGGTTACGGGCCTCTGTCAGTCCTACAGGGTGTCCGTCCCCCCCAGCAAGGTCATGCCGTCGTGACATAGGTAAGTATGCACTTCCCTCAACTGATTTCTGATGTCATCTATTGTTTGCAGGGATCGCGCCCGTAAGACACCCAGTGGACCCGGAGAAGTCTAACAGGGTCTTAGGGTTTCCAGCTCTAATTACGGGCCTCTGTCAGTTCTAAAGAGTGCTCGTCGCCCCCAACAAGGTCATCAGGTAGCAAGATACCTTGGATATGCATGTATATAGCAAAAATATCTCACAAAACATATATATGTATGTTTAGGTAGCAAGATACCTTGGACACACATGTATATAGCAAAATACCTCACAAAAATATACATATGTTTAGGTAGCAAAATACCTCATGGAAAAAGAAAAAAAGAGAAAAAAGAAAAAAAATAATAATAAGTTGTCTAGCTAAAAAACCAACATGCTTTTGAAAAGAGATAACTTCCAGCTTTTCTTTGAAAAAAAATTCACTGATCATAATCAGTTTTTGAAAAAAATGTGAATACATCTGAAGGGTGAATGCTGTAAAAATTTTCCCGAACACCCAAAATAGACTCGGATGAATGCATGAATTGATAAAAGAACATATTTTGGAAACACTGGGTTGACTAAAATAGAGAAAATGAATCCTGAGCCCTAGTATCACATGACCAAAAATTCTTCGACACTTGAGTATCCGCATAGGTGCATGCATGACAAGTTTTGCATAAAATTTCCAAATCATCATTGTTGCGTGTGTGTGTCATGGAAATAATGTGAGACATCCCTTTTATCCCCGAACCGCTAGCCCAAACCCTGACATATATCATGTCCAGCCGTTCTACAAGCCTTGAGCCAAAATCCCAACTTACCGTAAACCTTGACCCAGGGAAAGAATGTCCATCCTTGCTCTCGGAAGAAAACAAAAAAAAAAGAAAAAAAGATAGAAAAGGAGAAAATTCCCAATCAAAAAATCGGAAGAAAGCCGAAGAAAGAAAATTCCTAATCAAGGATCGGAAGAAAACAAAAGAAATGTGCAGAAAGGTCTTTGGACCAGACAATATCTGAACAATACAGAATTGTCACCAAGTAAACAAAAAAAAGAGAGGGGAAACCACGACCTAAAGTGGTCCTCTCCCTTTGATTGCCAACCAAAATCCTATGCGTCGGTGACTTGTTCACCTCACACTAAGCAAAAACAGAAAAGGAAAAGGCCAAGAACACTCAAAACCAAATTTCCCAAAGAAACAAACCATTCCCAAGAAAAAGGCCTATTGATCCATGATCACGCATGTAATCTTTGATTTGATAGGAAATGATTTGCAAAATCAAGTCATGACATATCTATGGTTCAGAATTAGGATAAAACACTTACCTGTGTGAGATTGATACACTTTGAGTGATTTCCTTCTATTTTTGTTGAACCCAGTGTTTCCTCTAAATGGTCATTTAGAAGCGAAATGCAAACATCCAAAATCTCATTTATGGTTATGAGAAGATTTCATCAGCATACTCCCCTTTCCCAGTAGACACATTGTTTTTCATCCAAAAAGCATATGTCGCTCTGATCAGTTGGAAGTTTTGTCTCTTTACTAAAGCACGTTCGCATTTTAGTGAAGAAAAAGCTGAGACTATCTTAGTCTCATTGTTATCCAGAACTATGTAGGTCTGAGTTCCTCATTGCGGATACGTAGGAGCAAGAGTCTCGCTTTTGTCGGCCGCCCCACAATCTCTGTCATACTGACCCTGAGGTCATGTGACATGCGGAGACAAATTATGGTCATTCTACTCACCTTTTCGCCATTCAGACACAATCGTGTTCGATAGCACTCAGAGACAAATTATGGTCATTCTGCGCCTTTTGTCATCCAGAGGCGGCGGGCCCGATGACATGCAGAGACAAATTATGGTCATTCCGCTCACCTTTTGCCATCCAGACACAGTCGTGTCCGATGGCACGTAGAGACAAATTATGGTCATTCTGCGCCCTTTTGTCATCCAGAGGCGGCGGGCCCGATGACATGCGGAGACAAATTACGGTCATTCCGCTCACCTTTTGCCATCTAGACACAGTCGTGTCCGATGGCACGCAGAGACAAATTATGGTCATTCTGCACCCTTTTGTCATCTAGAGGCGACGGGCCCGATGACATGCGGAGACAAATTATGGTCATTCCGCTCACCTTTTGCCATCCAGACACAGTCGTGTCCGATGGCACGCAGAGACAAATTATGGTCATTCTGTGCCCTTTTTTCATCAAGAGGCGGCGGGCCCGATGACATGCGGAGAAAAATTATGGTCATTCCACTCACCTTTTCGCCATCCAGACACAGTCGTGTCTGATGGCACGCAGAGACAAATTATGGTCTTTTTGCGCCCTTTTGTCATCCAGAGGCGGCGGGCCCGATGACATGCGGAGACAAATTATGGTCATTCCGCTCACCTTTTGCCATCCAGACACAGTCGTGTCCGATGGCATGCAGAGACAAATTATGGTCATTCTGCACCCTTTTTTCATCCAGAGGCGGCGAGCCCGATGACATGCAGAGACAAATTATGGTCATTCCGCTCACCTTTTGCCATCCAGACACAGTCATTTTCGATGGCACGCAGAGACAAATTATGGTCATTCTGCGCCCTTTTTTCATCCAGAGGCGGTGAGCCCGATGACATGCAAAGACAAATTATGGTCATTCCGCTCACCTTTTGCCATCCAGACACAGTCGTTTTCGATGGCACGCAGAGACAAATTATGGTCATTCTGCACCCTTTTATCATCCATAGGCGGTGGGCCTGATGACACGCGGAGACAAATTATGGTCATTCCGCTCACCTTTTCGCCATTCAAACACAATCGTGTCCGATGGCACACAGAGACAAATTATGGTCATTCTGCGTCCTTTTGTCATCTAGAGGCGGTGGGCTCGATGACACGCGGAGACAAGTTATGGTCATCCGCACGCTTTTGCTATCTGTAAGACTCGACGAGATAAACGCGCAGAGACAAATTATGGTCATTCTGCGCCCGTTGTCATTCAGGAACAACAAGTTGAGTGATAAACACGCAGAGAAAAATTATGGTCATTCTGCGCTCTTTATCATTCAGGAGCAGCAAGTCGAGTGATAAACGCGCAGAGACAAATTATGGTCATTCTGCGCTCTTTGTCATTCAGGAGCAGCAAGTCGAGTGATAAACGCGCAAAGACAAATTATGGTCATTCTGCGCCCTTTGTCATTCAGGAGCAGTGAGTCGAGTGGTGGGCGGAGACAAATTATGGTCATTCCGCACACCTTTTCGCCATCCAGAGGCGATCGTGTCCAGTGGCACGCAAAGACAAATTATGGTCATTCTGCGCCTTGCCACCCAGGCTCGATTGTGTCCGAGGACACGCAGAGAAAAATTATGGTCATTCTGCTCCTTGTGTCAACCAAGAGGAACGAATTCGACAGTATTAGGATGATGTGTCGGTACTGATCACTTTCAAAAATTTTGCAGGTTCCGCTGGCAGGGAGATTGACCGGCCAAATGGTGTTTCGCTCGAACGAAATTAGTGTCTTATCTTTACTTCCCTTTTATCTCCAATAAAAGACAAGTAAAGAGGGGCAACTGTCATACCCTAATTTCGTTCGGGGGCCATCTGTTTGTTGGGATGCGACCCTCGTTTGACCACTTCGAGGTGCTTGGCACCCATCGTTAGGCAATTCGTGAAGTTCTGTGACATACCGGAAGTCAAAAGAAAGCATTGTTGCACAATCTGTGAAAGTTCCGTGACATGCCGGAAGTCAAAAGGAAGTGTTAATGCGCAATCCGTAAAGTTTCGTAACATTCTGAAAGCCAAAGAAAGGATGATTGCGTAATCCGTAAGGTTTCGTGACATTACGGAATGAAAACGAGTATCGTTGCAAAATTCGTAAAGTTCCGTAACGTTACGGAAAAAGAATCAGCAAAAAAAGGGGGGGGCAGGGGGTGTATTTAGTAAATAGGGGGTGCAAATAGCAACCAGGCCCACTTGGGCCTTCCAGGAAGTTCCTCCAGAAGGCACCGGAAGCAACCTAGCTCGCCTGGGCGAGCTGGGTGGCAAGCTTCTCCTTCTTTTCCCTATAAATAGGGGAACGAGGGAAGAACAAAAATGTTCAACCCTCCTGGTATCTGAGAATCACTTAAAATTAGTGAGAAAAATTGTTTCCGTGAAGAAAATCCAAGCCGAGATGCTTCCGTAACGCTTTCGAGACGTTTCCGTGGGTGATTTCGTGAAGATTTTCCACCGTTCTTCATCGTTCTTCGGTCTTCAACCGGTAAGTTCCCGAAATTGAACTTTTCAATTCATTCTATGTACCTTCGGTGGTCCTCATTTGTTTCGCGTGCTTTTATTTTTATTTCATTTGCTTTCCGTACCCCCTTTTGACGTGCTTTAGTCATTTATTTAAGTTATTTTCCCGCCTAATCAAAAATAAAATAAATTTCCACCGATCATTCATATTGTGACATCTTTTAATTTCTGTTAAAATAAAATCCGACCATTCGGTCATGCCGTAACCACGTTTAAAACCAAAAAGAGGCAAAATAATAATATAATAATAAAAAAATATCTCTTAGTAAAATAATTAAAAAAAAATCAATCGAATGTTTTTCTTTGGGGTTTTTCTTTCTTAATCGAATTGACTAATAACCAAAGTGAAACTAAGGCTAAAATCAATTCATAAATCAAATTTTTGTCATCACCTAAAAAAGCCATTTTTAAGGTCCAACGCCTTAAAATGGTCTTTTCCGCCTTTATTGGTTAAACGTAGATTTCTAAAAAAGGCCTAAAATCAACACGTAGTTTTATTACCTCTTGCAAAAAATAACAAGAGATCATTAATGGTCCAATGCCTTAATGTTTTCTCTCCTTTCAAAAGAATCGAAAGATTGTTTACTGGTCCAACGCCTTAAATGACCTTTCATTCAATAAAAACATATTTTTGCAAAAAAGGATAAATACAACTTAACCAACGCTTAATTCTCGAAGAACTACGTAGGTCTGATTTCCCTACCACAATTGAGGAATACGTAGGAGCAAGGGAAACACCCTTGTCGACCACAAAAAGATAAAAAATATAAAAAGGAATAAAAAGACATAAGCGTAAGAAGGGAAAGATAAAACAAATTGAAGTCATATTTGCACACTTGATTAAAGGCTGTCGTCCCTTGTGACGGACATGTGGGGTGCTAATACCTAGATTTGTACTAATAATATATCATTCAACTTCCTTTTAATAAAAAGAGTAGTATCAACTTTACATCTTGAAAAATCCTTTTCTAAAAAGAATGTACTCAGACGTTCATACCAAGCCCTAGGGGCTTGTTTTAAGCCACATAAAGCCTTTTTCAATTTAAAAACATGATTAGGCTTTTCTAAGTTTTCCAAACCAGGGGGTTGATCTACATATACTTCCTCTTGGATAAAGCCATTCAAAAAGGCACTCTTCACATCCATTTGGTAAAGTTTAAAATCCATTATGGATGCAAAGGCTAATAACATTCTAATGACTTCTAATCTAGCAATTGGAGCATATGTTTCTTCATAATCTATTCCTTCTTCCTGATTGTATCCTTTGGCTACTAACCTAGCCTTATTTCTAATGACTATCCCATTTTCATATAATTTGTTTCTAAATACCCATTTTGTTCCTATAACTGGATAATTATCAAGCTTCTCAACTAATTCCCAAACTATTGATTCAACTCTTCTTGCATAGCTATGATCCAATGTTCATCAATTATGGCTTCTTTCAAATTTTTAGGTTCAATCAAAGAAACAAAAACCATATTATTGCAAATATCTTTGAGAGAGTGTCTAGTTGTTACCCCTTTAGATATATCACCGATAATCTTGTCAACAGGATGGTATCTAGAAGTTTTCCACTCTCTTGGAAGATCAGCATTTGTTTTTGTTTCATGAATGTGAAAATCTTCATCATTTCCCTCTCCTTTGCCTTTGTGATCTTCACCATGAATATGCATTTCTTCTAAAGATTCTAAAATATCATCTAGTATATTCTTTCTTGGCAAAATTGCATTAGTTTCATCAAAAGCAACATGAATGGATTCCTCAATAATCATAGTTCTTTTATTATAAATTCTAAATGCTTTACTGTGCAATGAATAGCCAAGGAATATACCTTCATCAGATTTTGCATCAAACTTACCTAAGTTATCTTTGTCGTTGTTTAGCACAAAACATTTACATCCAAACACTTGAAGATGTGAAATGTTTGGTTTTCTTCCGTTATATAATTCATATGGAGTTTTCTTCAAGATAGGTCTAATTAAAGCTCTATTCATGATGTAACATGAAGTATTTACAGCTTCAGCCCAGAAATATTTTGGAAGAAATGTATCATTAAGCAAAGTTTTGGCTATTTCTTCTAAAGATCTATTTTTCCTCTCAACAACTCCATTTTGTTGAGGGGTTCTAGGTGCAAAAAAATTATGTTCAATACCATGTTCATCACAAAATGATTCAAAATCTTTATTTTCAAATTCTCCTCCATAATCACTCCTAATAGATGCAATTTGGAGATTTTTCTTATTTTGAATAATTTTAGCTAGTTTCTTGAAAGCATGAAAATCATCTCTTTTATGAGTGAGAAATAATGTCCATGTAAATCTAGAGTAATCATCAACAATAACAAGAGAATAATAGTTTCCTCCAAAACTCATAGTTCTAGAGGGACCAAAAAGATCCATATGCAAAAGTTGTAAGGGTTGAGTTGTAGACATAATATTCTTTGATTTGAAAGAAACCCTTACTTGATTTCCTTTTTGACAAGCATCACACAATCTATCTTTTTCAAATTTAAGTTTTGGTAAACCAATAACTACACCTTTAGAAATTAGTTTATTTAAATGTTCCATATTTATATGGGCAATTCTTCTATGCCATAACCAAGGATCATCATCTTTACTAAGAAAACATTGATCATGATTTTATGTTTGATCTAAATTTATCATGTAAACATTATTTGTTTTATAGCCTATATGCTTTATACTTCTATCATGTTTGTTTTCAATGACACAGTTATGAGAATCAAATGATGCTAGATAGCCTTTATCACATAATTGACTAACACTTACCAAACTGTGCTTAAGACCATTAACAAGTAGAACATTTTCAATAGAGGTATATGAATTCATACCTATTTTTCCGACTCCAAGAATTCTACCTTTATTGTTGTCACCATAAGTCACATGTCCACTTTTCTTGGGAGAAATATGAGTGAACTTTGATGCATCTCCCGTCATGTGTTTAGAGCATCCTCTATCTATGTACCAACTCTTCTTCAAGGAAACCTATATGATCATGTTTATGACTTATGTACCCAAACTTTCTTGGGTCCTTGTGTGTTAGTTTTAATAGATCCTTTTGGGACCCATATCATTTTAATATTATTACTATTTTTCTTAAAATGGCATGTAGATGTACCATGTCCTTTCTTTCCATAATAAAAACAAGTTAAGAAAGGATAACTATATTTTTGTGTGGATGCAAAGAAATTTTTATAAAATTTTTGTTGTTTATCAGGTTTATATCCTAATCCCGCCTTATCAAAAACACGTCATTGTTTTCCTAATATAATATCTAAATTATTTTTGCCAATAGAAAATTTAGCAAGAGAATTTTTCAAATCCTTGATTTCTTCTATATACTTTTTACAACAATTACAAGAGTTAGATGCTTCTATATTATCATGTATTATTTTTATGGTGGAAGAATGATTTGTGTCAATTGATCTTAAAGTTTTCACTTTAGTTTTAAGATTTTCTAATTCTTCATTTAATTTTAAAACTTCTTTTTCTAAGTTTGAAATAGTTTTTTTTAGAAAATGAAACTAGTTTTGCAAGTTTGACTGATTCTTTATGTAAATCAGTGAATGCATCTTGTAATTCATCAAATGAAATAGATAAGTTGTTGTTAGAAGATGTTACCTCTTCATCGCTTTCATAATTCTTTGCCATCAAACTTAGGTTTACAACTTCACTATCTGAATCTTCAGATGAGTCCATATCGTTGTCTTCCCAAGTAATGTAGGCCTTCTTTGCTTTCTTATCATTGAAAGTTTTCTTTTTAGATCTCTCTATTCTTTTCTTGAAACTTGGGCTATCAACTCTCAGATGTCATGGTTGATTGCATTCATAACATTTTGGAAGAGAGGATGAATCTTCTGCTATTTTCTTTGATTTGAAATTTGATTTCCTTTGTTTCTTAGAAATTTGTTGAATCTCTTTACAAAAAGACTGAAATCATCATCTTCGTTTATTTCATTTGAATCTTCTTTATCACTTCCTTCTTGGAATAAAGATGAAGTTTTAAGTGCAATTCCTTTCTTTTTCTTATCATTCTCCTCATGCTGATTCAGTCTCATTAATTCCATTTCATGTTCCTGTAACTTTCCAAACAAAGTAGCAAGAGACATGTTAGAAAGATCCCTTGATTTTGTAATAGTCGTTACCTTTGGTTGCTATTCCTTGCTTAAACATCTCAAAACTTTATTAATAAGATCCTCATTTGAAAATGTCTCCTAAAGATGCAAGATGATTTACTATGTGTGTGAATCTCTTTTGCATGTCCTGTATAGTTTCATTAGGATTCATTCTAATCAATTCATATTCATGAGTTAAGGTATTTATTCTAGACCTTTTCACATCTGTTGTTCCTTCATGGGTTACTTGTAAGGTATTCCACATATCTTTTGCACTTTTGCAATTTGACACCCTAAAATATTCATCCATTCCTAATGCAGATGTAATTATATTTTTGGCTTTTAAATTATATTGTACTAACTTCTTTTCCTCCTTATCCCATTGTTCCCTAGGTTTTTCTATGGTTGTATTTCCTACTACCATAGTAGGGATGTAAGGTCCAATTTGTATGGCTTCCCAGATATTTAAATCTATAGCCTCTATGAAAATTTGCATGCAGGTTTTCCAATAATGATAACCCACGCCTTTGAAAATAAGGGGCCTACTTATAGAGTTCCCTTCAGGAAATAAAAAGTTTGATGACGCCATATTCTTGAAATTTCTAAACCTTGTACAAGAATCAAGCTCTAATACCACTTGTTGGACAAGTGCCCTCAATAACTT
This sequence comes from Glycine max, assembly GCF_000004515.6. Classification (NCBI taxonomy): domain Eukaryota; kingdom Viridiplantae; phylum Streptophyta; class Magnoliopsida; order Fabales; family Fabaceae; genus Glycine; species Glycine max. Next base: position 1,361,898 of record NC_038249.2, on the reverse strand, counting down.
AAGGGGGGGTGAATTAAGTTTAAAAATTTCCCCCTAATCAAATTTTAATTCTCTCTTGAAATAGAATGTGCACACTTAATATGAATGAAGTAAAAAGCAATTCAAATGATACTTCTTTAAAATAAGCAAAGAAAAAATAAAATGCAATAAATTAAAAAAGTTTAGGGAAGAGAGAAATGCAAACTCAGTTTTTATACTGATTCGGCCATGCCCTGTGCCTACGTCCAGTCCTCAAGCAACCCGCTTGAGATTTCCACTAACTTGTAAATTCCTTTTACAAATTCTAAACCCCATAGGGATACCCTTCCCTTGTGTTCAGAGATCCTTACAAATCAAGAGACCCACTGTCTCTTGAACAACAATTGTTAGCTTTAAAGTAAGAAGAATATTTCTCTCTTGTAGAGAAGAATGTTACAAGATGAAGATCTTATCAGAATCCTTATTATTTTGCAAGTGTTTGGCCAGGCTTTCTTTTGAGAGGATAGGATAATTATTGTTCTGAAAAACACTTTAGAAATTCGATCCCAAGTCACCTATTTATAGGCCTTTGGTGTCCTTTCAAAAACTGGTGAACAGTTGTGACTTTTTGGGAGTTATTTTCAAAATTTCCTCACTGGTAATCGATTACAGATATGTGGTAATCGATTACACAATTAATTTTGAGGAGTTATAACTCCTCAAATTTGAATTTCAAATTTCCTGACAGGTAATCGATTACACAACTGTTGTAATCGATTACAGTTTTAAAATTTAAATTCAAAAACTTCTGAAAGCTATTTAAAACAGTTTTTGTCTCTTGTAATCGATTACACAGTTAAAAATTTAAATTTCAAATTTTTCTAAAACTGTTTAAAACTTATCTTTGCTTCTGGTAATCGATTACTAGAGAGAAAATCATATTTTCAAAAATAGACTTTTACTTAAAAACTTTTGTAAGATGTTTTAAAGAATTAACCTAAGGCCAAACCTGTGCAATCTCTTTTAAGGAATTCTTTTAATATACTATGGACTAATTGTTAATCGTTTCTCTTGAATTCTTGATCTTGACTTTGAATAGCTTTCATCTTTGGCATCATCAAAATCTTCATACAACATATGCTTCTACAAACTGAAATATTGATTGTAGGTTTTGTCCTTTTCTTTTTTTGTTTAAAAAACTTTGATTATTCTGCACAACAAGAAAATATAAGGCTTTGGGACCGATCGTATGCACCATTGAAGGATGGCAATGGATTGTTACACTTTGGTATATGATCAAGTGAAACTTTCCCGATTTAAGATCGTAAAGTGATGCCAAGGGTCCGTCGATCCCGCTTAAACTTGATGACATGGGTTGATCTCAAGCAAAGGCCACCCTTGGATTCAAAAGGAATCCCAAGGAGTCTACATGAATGACTAACATCAGATGTACCCTACTATCACAATTGTCTTTGGGCATTGTCCACGAGCTCCTGGTCGAATGAGTTTTCTTCTCAAATGTGCAAGTGTTAAACCTCGAGGATTCTTTATATATATATCAACAATCACAAGCATGTGCGGGTTCCATTCCAGAATCCAAACTTAAAAGCAAAATTAGTCATTCCTTGATCCACATGGGCTTTATTGGGCTTGTAACGTGGTCAGGGGTAAGAGGGCTATGAAAGAAAGGATTAGAGAGGCTCAAAGAATGTTTAAGGGTCAAGGAAGAAATGAAATAAACTATGCAAGTTCTCAAAAAAGAAATTTCAAGGACAAGAAATATTTAAAGGATTTTCAATTGACAGATTAAGTCAAATGACTCTTGTTTTTGACAACTCACTTTTCTCTCAAAAAGACAACTTTTAAGAATGATAAAATGAGGTCACATGAATATCTGTACTTCTTATTTTTTTATTTGAAACACAGTCAATCAAACGTTTTTTTTCTTGAACTTTACTTGTCGTTTATGGCATCCCCACCAAACGTGTAAAATGAGCAATTTGTGATTGAACAGACTTGGAGATCAACTCAGGAGCACAAGTCACATGAGCAAACAAGCCAACAACACACATTCATATTCCTGTGAATGTAAAATAAATATGCAAAGATGTAATTGTGAGAGAATGAGAGACAAGGACATCAAATTTATCCATATTTTAAGCATTGTGACTGTTGTTTACAGTAATGGCATAAACTTGAAAATCCTAATGAGTCATTGGAGACATCTAACAACAACCTTCAAATTTCCCCAAGTATCATGCATAGTATTGCTCGACAACGTCGTAATTCACAAGCAATTGTCCTCCTCGAATGTTAGCCAGCATGCATCAATTAGACTTTGCACCTTATGTTTTAGGGTCATACAATACTCAATGGAATGCCCTGGAACTCCTCCATGTTGCATTCGAGTTGTATCCTCGGTAAAATGGAGTTTGAGGAATCTTTGCTGGGATTATGGCTACTATTGCATTATTGAGTAGATATGGGAGTAAGTTAACATACGACACCGGAATTGAGGTGAATTCTATAGGCTTATTTTTCTGGAAAATTCCTTCCATGGTTGGTGTTTTGGTTCGTATTAAGGGTGGTGTTTGGCCTCGGATGTGCAACATGAGGGTTTTGTGGCTGATTTAGGGGCGGCCTTTGTGGATGATTGGGTGTTCTTGGCTGGTAGGGTGGTGGATAATGAGAAGGATTGATATTGGTTGAGTATTGATATTGTTGAGCTACTGCAAAATTTGGCCATGTAGGAACGGTAGTCACAGCATGGGTTTCTCCCTCCTTCTTATTCTCTCCATTTGCCCAGGCTTCCTATTCATCAAAGCAGCATAATCAAATTTTCCTCTTCTTAGACCCACTTCGATCCTCTCGCCAACAAACACTAAATCTGCAAAGCTTGAAGGCATGTAACCCACCATCTTCTCATAGTAGAACACAGGTAATGTGTCTACTATTATTGCTATCATTTTCCTTTCCATCATTGGGGGCACTACTTGAGATACCAGATCCCTTCACCTTTGGGCATATTCTTTGAAAGATTCATGCTCTCTCTTACACATGTTCTATAGCTTCATTCTATCCAAAACCATATCAGAATTGTACTAATATTGCCTATTGAAGGCAACCATAAGGTCCTTCCAGGAATGGACCCGGGAAGATTCCAGATTAGTATACCATGTGATGGCTGCCCAATAAGACTTTCCTAGAAGAAATGCATCAACAATTTTTCATCTTTTGTGTATGCCCCCATTTTCCTACAATACATCTTTAGGTGATTCTTGGGGCAAGTAGTCCCTTTGTACTTATCAAAATTCGACACCTTGAACATCAGAGGAATGACCACGTCGGGCACTAGGCACAACTCTGTGTAGAAGCTAAGACTTTGTATTTGATGTTTTGATGATGCCATATGATCATGATGATTTGATGTCTTATGAAAATGCGCTTCTCAAGTTTAATTCAAGACAACAATCCAAGAATACAAGATACAACATCAAGAAGATCTTTAGTGTTTTAGGAAGGGAATTCCAAATTGAAATAGCAAAAGGTTTGGCCAAGAAATTTAAGTTAAAAAGTCTTTTTCAAGTGATTTACTCTCTGGTAATCGATTACCAGAGGATGTAATCGATTACCAGTGGCCAAAAATGATTTACAATAGTCATTACAAATTTGAATTTAAACTTTACACTGTGTAATCGATTACACATGGATGGTAATCGATTACCAGTAGTTACTAAACATTATGATTCAAATTTTAAAGCCTGTAATCGATTACACAAGTCTTGTAATCGATTACCAGAGGAGATTTTCAGAAAATAACTTCCAAGAGTCACATCTATTCAAATGTTTTATGAATGGCCATCAAAGGTCTATTTATATGTGACTTGGAAACATGAATTTGCAGAGAGTTTTAATTGTTCAAAAAGTTTTATCCTCTCAAAAGATTAAGAGAGTTTTTCTAAATTGAAATGTCTCATTCTCTCAAAAAGATTTCTTGGTCAAACACTTACATATTCAATAAGGAGTTTTGATTGATCTTCATTGTACAATCTATCTCTTTCAAGAGATATTTCTTCTTCTTACTTTTGAAAAGGGATTGAGAGACCGAGGGTCTCTTGTTGTAAAGGATTCCTGAACATAAGGAAAGGATTGTCCCTGTGTGGTTCAGACTTTGTAAAAGGAGTTTTACAAAGAGAGTGGAAAATCTCAAGTGGGTTGCTTGAGGACTGGACATAGGCACGAGAAGTGGCCGAACCAGTATAAATCAAGTTTGCATTTCTCTCTTCCCTTAAACTTCTTTTATTTATTGCTATTTATCTTTGGCTTGAAAGAAGTTTATTTTGAATTTTCTTTTGAGTAATTCATGTTAAGGGTGCATTGTTAATCTAAAAAGAGAAAGCGAAATTTTAATTGGGGAATAGTCTTTGTATCTTAATTCAACCCCTCCTTCTTAAGATAACTGAGGCCATTTGTCCAACACTCTGCCATGTCAACAAAGGCATAATTTTTGCCTCCTTCAATTACCCTCAGGATTTCCTCTATATGATCAAATTTCTCTCTTTCCACCATAGCAAGAGGCCCTCCTCCCATCGCACAATGTAAGGGTTGGGGTTATGGGTGATATTGAGCCCCCCCCCCCCCCCCAAAAGTGTTTGGTGGAGGTACACTAAAAAATGCCTCCCCCTCAGTGGAATATCTGAGGTGAGGCTCGAAACTGGCTAGAGTGTGGCCTCGGGGTACTTTATATGTCTCCCCCATCAGTTGAGAGAGATGTGCATGATCAAATTGGGGTTGTTGGCTCTCAATAGGTATGGGTGCGGAGTTGTCGACATTCTCATCCAGAGCGTGTACAACATTGAGTGGTGTATAGTTGGGAGGCAAGCCATATGGTGGGAAGGAATGCTTACTCTAGACCTGCACAAAATGGGGGCTGCCTGTACTTCCCAACGCTTCGCCTCCCTAACCTACCATATCCGAGACTGGACGATTTACTTAATTGAGGCAAGATTGGTGAGTCGGGTCCACCTCAGTGGTGGTACTTGCGGCAATGACTATAGTCGTGTTGACCTCCATCATTTTTCTCATACTCATCATGGCTTCCATCATTGTGGTAATTTGTTTTTTCATGGCCTCTATGTCGGCCTTCATTTGTTCTTGCACCTCCTTTATTTCACTCATCACTCTAGCTTTGGCACGCATTCGGTAAGGGCACCATAAAGCGCATTCTTTCCTTTTGATTATAATGATTACATTTCTTATTTCAAGGAAAGAATGCAATGAGTAATGCAACCAATATGAAAATAAAAATAAGCATGGATGTATGTGAATGATACATTGTTGAAGTATAGCAAAATTTTATACAAAACATTCAATAGAATATAGGGTCAAATTGATTCAGATTTTCATTAAAACAACATTGTTCATTATATCTTGTCAAAGTCAAAGTGCAACTGGAAATATAACATGGACATCAATAGTCCCTAAGTTGGCAGTAGCCAAAGAAACTAAGTAAACTCGATCCATCTTTTGCCCCAACTTTTGCAAGTTGGTTACTTCCATACTTGACCTTGACTTGATAAAAACCTTTTCTTAAAAGCATGTACTTGGTTTGACCCCATAATCCAAGGAATAGAAATTTTGATTGTCAATACTTCGACAACCTATCATAGAGATGAATGATTAGGGCACCCTTATGCTATGCATGACAAATCTAATTATGAGATTGACATAAGATGCCCGAAGAACCATCATTTCCTAGTTAACAATGCATTAGGTACCATGTTCACGTGATTTTCAATCATTTTTCAAGAGAAATGAGTGTATAATCCCAACATGGTCTGTTTATAGCTATCATCATGGTACCTAACACATGTAACTAAGTATGTGGTGTAAACTTTCACGCTTCATTATGACTTTCTTTTTGTTCTTTTTTTTGTTTTTTTAGGAAAATGCAAGGCATGAGCAACTATGTGTCAGGATCATGCATGAGTGAACATAACATGCGAACGATGAAGATATAATGTATGCAATTGGCAGAACAAAAGCATGCTAAATGAAGATGTATGATAATGCAATGACTTATGCAAATGCAATGCATGAATATGATATATGATAAATGCAGGAATGATATGTCCATTATGATGCCATGAAGAGACGCGTGATGCGGTCAAGGAGCAAGCCACAATGATTTTTCTTTGTGCCCCTAATTCAGGAACCTAATGGAAAGGATCCAAAAGTCCATTTCTAGTGACAACTCCCAAGGGTGGTTTCATGTAACTTCACTAGCTTCTAGAGATATCATCCTCTTAGGTAACGACATTGTGGCGGTATGGACTATCGGCGACAATGCCTCACCAAAAGAGGAAAATTCTAGGTGAGGCTTCACTGTTATCAAGCAAGTCAGAGACCCAACATGACCACAGATCAACCTCTACTCTTTATGGCTCACACAGACCTAGGTATAGGGCCTAATATTTCAATGCGTGTGCAAAAGTGTAGTTGTCATGTGTGCATAGAGCAATCTAAGAATTACCCCACCCTACTTGCTAAGCAAACAGACGATTCCCAGGTAGATGCAATAAGTTCGTCACATGTCGTCTACCCCAGGATTCAATGGCACAAATTATTTCTAACTACGAAAGTAATAGATAGACAGATACACACCAAGAGGCAATAACATGGCAAAGGTCATATACAAATATGAACAAAACAAAGGATAAAAAAGAAAAGGGAACATAAATAAAGAAAAGTCACGATAAAAATTGCACACTCATCGAATGGCTTAACTCTCTAACAAGTCCCCAGTGGAGTCACCATCTATCGCAACCTATCTCACGAAGGGACGGCGAAAGAAAATACATGACATAAAAACACGTTCGTCTCCTAGGGAGAAAACGACTAGAATCGCCACCAATGTTTATTTGAGGAAAACGTTAGACAAACCAAAAAGAGGTTTGTGAATTTTGAAAATAAGGGTTCGAGATTTGTTTACGCATAGGGAAGGTATTAGCACCCCACGAGCCCGTCACAAGGGACAACAACCTTTAGTCGAGTGTGCACAACATGACTTTAAAATTATTTATTTTTCAAAGAGCAGTGAATTGCTTTTATTACATTATTTTATTATATATTTTTTTATTTTTTCCTGAGTCGACAAGGGTGTTGCCCTTTGATGGAAGCTTGCTTGTGGAGCTTCTATGGAGGCTGGATCTTTGAGCTTTAATGAGGTCCTTTAATGGTGATTTTCCACCATGGAGATGCAGCGGAAGACAAAGGAGAAGAGGTGAGAGGAGGCGCCATCCACTAGGGAATAAGCCATGGAAGAAGGAGCTTCACCACCAAGAATATGCCTTGGATAAGAAGCTTGAAGAGGATGCTTTAATGGAGGAAAAGGAAGAGAGAAGGGGGGCACGGAATTGAAGGAATAAAAGAGGGAGAGAAGTGGAACTTTGAAGTATGTCTCATAAGACTTTCATTCATCAAAGTTACAACAAGTGTTACACATGCTTCTATTTATAGACTAGGTAGCTTCCTTGAGAAGCTTTCTTGAGAAAACTTTCTTGAGAAGTTTCTTTGAGAAAACTTCCTTGGGAAGCTAGAGCTTAGCTACACACACCCCTCTCGTAACTAAGCTCGCCTCCTTGAGAAGATTCCTTGAGAAGATTCCTAAAGAAGCTAGAGCTTAGCTACACACACCTTTCTAATAGCTAAGCTCACCTTCTTGAGATGAGAAGCTAGAGCTTAGCTACACACCCCCTATAATAGCTAAGCTCACCCCAAGACAAAATACATGAAAATACAAAAAAAAAATCCCTACTACAAAGACTACTCAAAATGCCTCAAAATACAAGACTAAAACCCTATACTACTAGAATGGCCAAAATACAAGGCCCAAACGAAGGAAAAACCTATTCTAATATTTACAAAGATAAGCGGGCTCATACTTAGCCCATGGGCTCGAAATCTATCCTAAGGCTCATGAGAACCCTAGGGCCTTCCCTTGGATCTCTGGCCCAATCTACTTGGAGTCTGTTATCCAATGCCCTTGCGGGGTAGGATTGCATCACCCTTACTCCTACATATCCCCAGGTGCGATGAGGAAATCAGACCTACGTTGTTCTTTAAAGTGAGAAAATTTATGTGTTGAGTTGATTTTATGCTTTTGAGAGATTCATTTTTATTACAAACAAGAAGGTCATTAAGGCATTGGAACTTGAAACGATCTTAAATGATATTTGATGGAGAGAAGTTTATTTATGAGTTGGTTTTTATTTTGGTTTTGTTTACTAAATTTCAATCTCTTTAAAGACAATTTTACGGCACTAGTGATCGGTTAGGATTAAACTTTACAAATAAAAATGAGATTGCAGATAATAAATGAAGAAGATGAATATGCACATAATAATAGAGGGGACCCCTAAGGGTACATAGATTAGATTCAACTCTTGAAAAATACTAACCGACTATTGCACGAGGGACACATAACAAGAGAACGATGTAGGGAATGATCACGATCACGATTCGGTAGCGCTTCAGCTTCATTTTTCTTCCTTCTTCCTCTTCTTTCTCTCTTTCTCTTTCTTTTTCCAACTCCTGAACCCTTCCCTCAGCATGGTTATTTATAGGAAAAAGCCATTTTGGGGCAGGGGAAGCTCGCCCAAGCGAGCTGATGCTTAGCCCTAAAGGAATGAGCTTGCTCAAGCAAGCTGGTTGCTTAGGCACAAAGTCATTTCATGGCCCAGGCAAGCCAGATGCTAGGCTGGGCGAGCTAGGGTCTAGAAAAATCCAAAAAAAGACCTTTTTGCCCCCTTCCTTGGTATCTTTTTGTTTTCTGGATCAAAACACTGAGCGATTCCTTGCTTCACACTATAACTAGCGCCAAGTATCATAATTCAACTAGCAAGAATCAAAATATCATATCAAACGATATTCCCTAGATGAAATTAGGGTCTGACAACCACGACTAATGATTTTCTTTAACAAACGTAAGTAAGGTACCTTTTGATCTAATAGCTCTCCCAACCTAATCTTATAAAGTCTACCTTTTCTTGGTAAAGAATAGGGGGACCCATTCTGGCACTAGATGATACATTCATCCTCGTTAAAGGAAACAACATATCCAGTATCACATAATTGACTTATGCTTAACAGATTGTGTTAAAGCCCTTCAACAAATAAAACATTATCAGTAAATGGATACGGATGAATACCTATCTTACCCACTCTTGTTATTCTTCCTTTTTGATTTTGTCCAAAAGTGACGGTTCCACCATGATAAGGAGTCAGACATTGGAACATACACCTTTCTCCTGTCATGTGCCGTGAGCAGCAACTATCCAGATATCGTGATAGGCATTTACTTCCTACTATCAAAGACATCTACAATAGGAAATATCTTTTAGGTACCCAAATCTTTTTTTTTGTCCTTTTGTGTTAGATTTAAATGCATTGGACACACCTATTCTAGGTCGATCCTTGCACTTGGACATCATGCATCCAACTTTACCACAAAAGTAACAAACAACATTGTCTTCATCATGAACATAAACCTTTCCCTCATATCCATTACCAAATCTATTTGAGGGACATTAACTGTATCATAATAGTTTGTCAAGATTCTCTATCCCACAAAAAAATTGGTCAATGTGGATTTTAAGGTTCCAATTTCCTCATGAATTTTTATAACATCTTAAGGTTGACCCATAAATTCTTCAAAAGCTTTTCATTCAAGAATTTCACAGATCTTTTATGTTCTTCATATTCCACCCAAAGATTATGTTTACTTATTTTAAGGTCCTCATAATCTTTGTATGCTTGTGCATATTCTCTCCATAGATAATTTCTTTTTCACTTTGATGGTCATGAAGTTCATTGGGCTCCTTCATATCCTTTTTTAGACCTTTCAATTTGTTTTCCAACTTCTGAAAGTTCTCCAAAAAAGTAGATTTTTCTTTGGCAATTGTCTCATTCTCAAAACATAGCTTGGACTCTTTTTCTATAAAAGTTTCACTAGCTTCACATGTTTGAGTGGACTCATCCAATGAAACCTCTACTTTATCTTGAAAGGTTTTCCCAAGTTCCATACGATCTTTGAACAACATTTTGAAATCTTTTCGCATGTTTTTGTAAGCTTTTGAAAGAATAGATGAGTTTGGTAGTAAATCATGATATGTCTTTTTAAGAGATTCAAGATCATCGATATTTACCTCATCCTCTTGATCTGATTTAAATTCTTCAGAAGTTATGTTTGCCATTAGACATAGATTGGCTTCTTCTTCATCTTCATCAAACAAGGTGTCCTCCAGATCTTCCTAGGTGCTCATAAGACCTTTCTATTCTTTGGCCTTTTAGTGTTTTTTCTTGTCTTGTGATTTCTCCAATTCTAGGCATTCAGATTTGAAGTGTCTAGCTTTCTTGCATTCATAGTACATTATGGAGCTTTTTTCTTTATCTTTCTTTTCCTTGAGCACTTTTTGGAGGAGTTCTTCCATCTAGATCTGCGTTTTTTTCCACATCTTGTGAATCTTTCATAAGATAAAGGCAAGTTCATTTTCATTAGATTCTTCCTCAGACTCTTCATAAGGGGAGTCATCAGCTTTAAGAGCTTTGGACGATTGTCTGGAGGCTTGCTCTCTGGACGATGATAACTTTTTGTTCTTTTGGTTACTGAAAGCCAAAGACTTATCTCTCTTTGGTCCTTTGTCTTGCTGAAGTTCTTGTTCATGAACTTTGAGAGTACTAATAAATTCTTCAAAGGACATAGAATCAAGATTCTTTATAGCCCTTAGCATTGTTACTTGTGGTCTCCATTTTCTAGAGAAACTTCTTAAGATCTTGTCAATATGATTATAGTTATCATAAGTTTTGCCTAGAGATCTTAATTCATTAAGAATGGTTTGAAAGCGTCCAAAAACACTTTGTATGTCTTTGACTTCTTCCATATACAAGAGTTCATACTTATGAGGGAGCAGACTCAGTTTGTTCCTCTTTACCTGTGAAGTTCCTTCATAAGTTACAACTAGAGTGTTCCACATCTGCTTGACACTCTCGAAGTTGTGTACTTTGGTGTATTCTTCCTTTAGTAAGGCACATAGCATCACATTCCGAGCCTTGGAGTTAAGCAAGAATCTGAGTTTTGGCTCCTCTATCCACTAGTTCCTTGGAATTTCATATAACCGGTCATCATATGGAATGTGATTTCCATTTTCCACCACATCCCATTGGTTAATGTGAATGGATTCAAAATAAGTTGTCATTCATTCTTTCCAATACTCATATTCCACACCTCTGAATGTGGTTGATTTGTTGGTGGAGAATCCTTCTTCCATTTCTTTCTTTGATTTGCTAGATTTTTTCCTTAGTGTTGTTAAATACTTAACTTGTAAGGCCAAGCTCTCACGGCAACTAAAATAACAAAAATTACACTGAAAAGGGGTTGAATAGTGTGTTAATCAAAGATAAGAAGTTTTTGTAAATAAAACTTTACCACAAGTTTAGAAAGATATACAAACTAGAGTCGTCCACTGATAAGAAAAAAAGTTTGAAGGAAAAAAAGGTTGATTGACCAGTAAATGTGTAAAGCGATATTTTAAAAAGGTTCTAAAGAAAACACTTGGTGAGAAAAAGTTGACAGAGAAAGCCAAGAGAATACTTAATAATACCGCTTAAGAGAGACGTAGAAACATTTGATTTATATTGGTTCAATCAAACAGAAATACATTTAGTTCTCCTTTACAGAACTATAAAAGGTTCCGCTAATAAAAACTTTGATTACAAAACAAGTATTTTGTCTTGTCACTCCTGGTTATACAAGTATTCTTATAGCCACTTCTGGCACTACCTTAGACTCCCCTGAATCTAAGAACACCTAAGTATTGTTCACCACTAAGCTATTCCTCACTTTCACAAACAAAATTTTGAATGAATACAACGATTCAACAACACTCAATGAGTGGATAGATAATAAAGCTCAAATACAAAATAATTTTTCTTAGGAAAGAATAGACAATGTAAGATCAAATGCATCATCCAATGATTATACAAAGTTTCGCTTAAGAGATTTGTTCGTTTCTTTTTGATATTTTTTGTACTATGCTTTTGGGTAGAGGCTATCTTTTATAGACTTCAATGCAGGATTCATTATGGGATTAACGTTGAATCTTGATATGACCAGTGTCTCACACTATGAGGCGAGGTGTCGTGGCATGCTTTGATTGAAGAGGAAAGGAATGTAAGTACAAAAAATAGCAAGTTCTCCTTATCCGTACCGAAAATGACCTCTGAGGAATATTCTTAAAAAAACTTATATTCTCTTCTATTTTGTCATCTCCTTAAATTCTAATGTTAGCAATTCAAATAAAGAGGCAAAACTGAATTTCATAAATAGAGACCATGCACTTCCTTTTGTGGCTTACATTTCCTTTCTATACTTGATGGACGCCACCTTTTGCACCGCCTCTCGGTGTCGTAAACCGTTCTCCTCCAGAATTGCCAAACTCCTTTGGAGGAACACCTTGGCATAGTCAGTAGCATTCTGCACCACAACCAACTTGATGAGATTTTTGTCGAAGGCTGACACAAAGTCAGCCGGGGTCTTTTGCTTCAGCTTGTAAGTGGCACCCCACAGTGAGTCAGCATCATTGGAGGTGTACAAATGATCGAGGGAGATGCGGCGGTGCGAGGATGAAGAATGTGATGCCATAGTCACCAAAACAGCAACAAGGAGGGCCACCAGAGTCAATGAAGAAAAAGGTGGCACCATGGGAGCACCAATGGTTGCTATATTGACACTTAGTAAAGGGGTCGCAACGATGGACAATGGCACCACAACAGACTCAGCCTTAGTGGCTGGCACAACAGTTTCAACAACAGTGAAAGAAACCTGTTGAACAACAGTCGCAGGAGGAGATAAAGGAGCAAGAGCCTCAACGACCGGTGAAGCTGGAGGCACATCTTGCACAATCGTGAGGTGACCCGTAATGGGCCCTAACTCTGTAGCCTGCCTCAGGGCGTGGAGGCTCATAGGAGCCTTTGACTTCTTGCGGCCCAATGGCCTAGCAGCATAATCTCCCTTCCTCTTTACCAAAATAGAGGAAGGAGCACTGAGGGCGACCTCAACAACAACAAAAACAGGACCAACCTTGCCAGTAGGTTGGCCCCCTTCTCCAGCGGATGGAGCAGCAACAGATGGTGGCACGATTCCACCTACAAGTTCGACCTGCTTCACAAGTGGCCTCCAAGCAAAGTCACTCATAATACCGGCAAAGCCTCCAAGACAATAACATAAGCATGTGTTAGATGTTGGTCGACACCAACCTTAGACAACAAACGAGAACAAGGTTAGGCATTTGTAATCCAAGGCAGCGAGAGGACCGCTTTCCAAAGGAAGAGACAAGATGGCCCACGTGTCCAACGAGGCCAACAACTGCTCTAAAATTACTTTGACGACCCTCTTCACAAGGGTCAACAGATCCTCATCATACGACTTGAACCTAGTGGGATCAGACTGCCAGTAGAATAGGAAGTGGGGCTCTCGTCCTTCTTAAGCAGCAGTGGCATGCCATCAGCCATGGCATTAGTAGTCACGACCTTGAAAAAGTGGTCCTTAAAACGGTGAAAAATGTTCCAATCAAACTCAAACAACTTCTTGGACACGCTGTTCAAGGAATCCCATCCAATCTTGCCAGACAACTTCATTTGAAGAAAGGACACAAAATTTCAAACGCCCTCACCATTGCCCAACTGATTGGGTGGAGCTGGGAAGAGGCCATATTCAAGTGCTCCAGCAGAGCACACTGAAAAATGGTCAAGGTAGAATGACACCCAGGACCTCAAATAGACATATGTACATAAAGAAGAAAGGTGGATGACCAGGCGCCGCCCTAAAAAATGGGAAGTCATCACTCTTGCAAGCCTGAACGACCATCTTACAAGAGTCCTCAGGGTTCGCCAGCTTCACCTGGCGCTGAAGTGCAGCGACACTCGTCGCCTAAGTCAGACAGGACTTACACTTCAACATGTCATCCCTCACCCACTCATAGCCAACAACGACCAAAATGGACGACAGCGACCTAACACTCACGCTAGGTCGTACACGAGGAGACGACCTCACATCTCCATCACCACTAGCTCTCCTCGTACCCCTGAAAGCACAAGAGGGGAGGATCATAGTAACCGGGACTAGCTCCCCAGCAGCAGTAGAAAGTCGTACCCTTCCGTGAGGGCGAGAAGTGCCCCCACCAATTCACCGCGAGGTCTTCACCCTCTCCGAGGAGGATGACTTGCTATAAGAGGCACCTTGGCGAGTAACCTCAGAGGATGAACCGCCTATCGAGATGACCTTTCAATCCATGATGGGTGCTCAATTGAGCCCCCAGAATCATTGTCGCCCAGTCCAATGGTGGAATCATACAAAAAAGAAGACATTGTGGTGGACGAAAAGGGAAACCAAAAGTCAAAAAAGCACAAGGAATCAAGAATGAACGAGAGTAAGCGAGGAAGTAAGAAGACAATGAACAATGACTCAAAATCACACGTCCACTCCATTTATAGGGGAGATGGACTTTTCGATAACTGGCGGGAGCTAAAGAGATGCCCTAGAATTTCGCACCATAACGTTCACCCAGTCACACACGACCATTACTCTAGTACGTGTACCGCACGCGCCTACTGTAGCAGATAACCATTATGTGTTGTCTCTAATGCACTCTCCAACGATTAGAAAAAGGGTAGAGTTGTCAAATTTGACGACTTACCTTACCTAGCATGCCAAATACACGTCCATCACGGACAACTTGATAGAAGCAACCCAAACAACACATGTCCAGGCTCGGGGGCTTGACAAGCCACATTGACCTGCAACACTCCTATTCATCAAGGCTACCATGCCCGACACTAGACAATACTCGTCCACACCTGGGGGTTTGACTAACTCATCACCCTCTGCTTGTCAAGATTACTACCCCAGTCGTCAGATAGATTCCCTCGATGAGGGGCAATCTACTTCGACACTGGACAACCTCTTTCGCCCGCATTCCAGCTCAGAGCTTGGGGGGCTTATGTACTATTCAGGGCCCACAAAATCTATGTGGCATCCCACATGGCACCCAGAGACATGTGTCCACCCTCCATGTCAACCCTACTACAGGAGCGCAAACGCTTAGCCCTTAGCAGCCATGCTCCCCAACCAACAGGTTATCTCTAACCTACTCATATTTGAATACATTCGAATATATTATTTGTTGGCATATATTAATTTATCTATTGTAGATGCAATGGTCTTTGATGTTTTGATGATGATCATGATGATGTGTTACAATTGATGCAAATGGGCTTTTCAAGATTGAATTCAAGACAATACTTCAAGATTACAAGTCACAACATCAAGATGATCACTAGAATATTAGGAAGGGAATTCCTAATTGAATTAGCAAAGGTTTGGCCAAGTGATTTAAATTAAAAAGGTGTTTCTCAAAGGTTTTACTCTCTGATAATCGATTACTAGAGGATGTAATCGATTACCAGTGGCCAAATACGTTTTATAACAGCTACAAAAATTTGAATTCGAAATTTTAGACTGTGTAATCGATTACCAGCAGTTAGTAAACGTTTTAATTCAAATTTTAAAAGCTGTAATCGATTACACAATTACTGTAATCGATTACCAGACAGGATTTTCAGAAATATAATTTCAAGAGTCACAACTTTTCAAAGGCTTTATTCATAACCACCAATGGTCTATATATATGTGACTTAAACACGAAATTGCTCAGAGATTTTCAGAACAACAAGTGTTTATCCTCTCAAAGAGCAAATTCATTTTATCCTCTTAAGAATTCCTTGGCCAATTCAATTGCAATTCATTAAGGAATTATTTGAGTGCTCAATCTGTAAAATCCATCTCTTTCTAGAGAGATTTGTTCTTCTTCTTCTTCTCATTCTCTAAGGGATTAAGAGACTGTGAGTCTCTTGTTGTAAAGAAATTCTAAACACAAAGGAAGGATTGTCCTTGTGTGTTTAGAACTTGTAAAAGGAATTTACAAGATAGTGGAACTCTCAAGCGGGTTGCTTGGGGACTGGACGTAGGCACAAGGGTGTGGCCGAACCAGTATAAAATTGAGTTTGCATTTTCTCTTCCCTTAATCTCCTTTATTTATTATAGCTTTATATTCATATTCAAATTGTTTCATTTGAATTAATATTTAAGAAGATTGTCATTAAGGGAATTCATAACTTGAGTAAAAAGTGAAATAGATTTTTAATTAGGGGAAATAGTTTGGAATATCTTAATTCAACCCCCCCCCCCCTTCTTAAGATATCTGAGGCCACTTGTCTAACATCTATAAGTCCATGCATTATCTACAAGGTATGATTATCTTTTACCTTTATCTATAATTCAAATGTTTATCTCTAACATTATCTTTAAGCTCCCGGCTATATCTATAAATCGGGAATTATCTACAAGGCTACAACAGCCCCTACAAATAAGGACCAACACCCTCTCTCAACTAATATAAATACAGGTTCCATCGAACCACTCTACACAACTTGCTCACACACTCAGCACACGACAACAAGCATGTGCCTCTCTCTCTCTCTCTCTCTCTCTCGCTCATACGAGCTCCATTACAACATATACTTGCTTTACTCTCCTCACACATGTTCTTACTTGAGCATCAAGGTCCTTTGTTTTGCAGGTTCCCCCTCCTATCAAAGGCACTTCTTTAAGCCGACGTGTGAAGTTCGAGACCCCACTCAGTCATGTCCACCCTAATGTGCCACAGTTCCAAATTTTGATGAGAGCATATGTGTGTGTGTGTGTACTTATAAAACAACCACAAATTTATTCACTCAACAAAAGAACATTCCAATAAATAAACACCAATACTTCATTGCATTCAATTCTTGAACAAACAATTATCTCTAACATAACTTAGTGATTCCCAAAATCACTAGACTCAATTCTTTGGTTTCTAGAACTGGTGTGGATCTCAAATTCTTCAAAAGGTCTATGAGCTCATATTCATGCAATGACGTCCCACTACCTTCTCCATCATAGATGAAGGTATCCAAAATCTCTTTCTCATCCTAAATAAAGGTATCTCAACATATTAATTTCTCAAAATAAAAAGAATATTCATCTTCATCGCTTCTTAAAAGGTGATGACCAACACACACATAATTACAAAATATCATTCTAAATAACTACCAAACAAATTTCCTAGTTCTTTACACAAGATAGTAATTCATAAGATCATACCATAAATTATAACATCATAAAAGTCAATTAATAATTAACTATTAAACAAAACACACAGATATACACATCAAGATATATTTTAATTGGTATATACATAATTAGACACAAAATTGGACACATTGATTCATGAATTTCAAAATAAGTTCCACCAATATATGCATATACATTTGCAAAGCCTTTTGTTAATTTCAACCAAGCACCGGACACACCTTTTCTTATCCTTTTATACCTATATAGCAATAGTAAATCTCAACACCATTCTCCTTGAATGTTAATTCTATATGTGAGAGAAGTATCAAACACATCACGGTGTTGGAAGAAAATATTACCATGAGACCCATATATTATATATAAACACGATAATTCAACCATTTAATCCATGATATTTAGGCACTACTAATACCAAGTCCTTTATAACACAAAATAAATGCATCTTTCAATAATCATACCATGGAAGTTTAGGAAAAAAATATTTTACTCACCTCTTCAAGCACATAATAATTCACATATTCTTCGCTTATTATTCGTCTTCTCCATTTAGTAGATCAATATGTTTCTCTTTATTTCTACTTTCTTCTCAATCCATTATGATCTACTAATTTTCTATTTTCTGAGAGAGACCATTTATAAAATTCTAAGAGAAGAGAATTGTGCATCCTTATATAATTAAAAAAAATATATGATTTAAGATTGGGTCACATGAGATATATTCTCAATAGGTTTGGCTAATCAAATCTTTCTCTATCTTTTCCTACTCTATTATCTAAATTTATCTAATTAATATTATTATCTAATATTTCATTTTCTTTCAAAATACATTAAAATGAAACATGATAAGATTTAAATCGTTCTAAATGTTTACAAATTCAAAGATAACAAATATATCATCCAAACTAGATATAGAATGTTTTATTATTAATATAATAATTATCTTTACAATAATAATCTTTTAATTAGGATATGGAATTGTCATGCTTTCTTTTATTATTATAAAATAATCTCAATAATCTTATATCAATCACCTAATTTTTCTATTGATAAGATAATTATTTAACTCAATCAATTTTCAATAAAGTAATTAAAACATACATATTTTTTTTATTCAATATTTCAACAATATTTAATATATCATAATACAAGTATTCCACACACATATATATAATCATTTTAATTCAATCAAATTCTTATATTAATAATTTTTAAATTAAAACTAATAACAATTATTATATTAAAAGTTTAGGATGTTACTATCTTCTCGTGAGGGTAAAGGGTGATTTTTGGTGAAAGAGGAAGAGAAATGAAGAGAGAAACATAGACTATACCTAATTCATCTAAACCTAATTCTAAACTAAAAAGTCACACATTATAAATTTACAAGAAAGAAAAATTGACAAATTTTTTTTTAAGAACTAAAAAAGAACTTTGGGTATTTTGCATGGAAAAAAAAACGTATTTTAAAGTTTATTAATTTATGTTTCGTTGAATAGAAACTATTCTAAAATATTCAAATAAAGTGTAACCCACGTATGATGTATTAATTTTTTTTTTTTTTTGTAAAAAGCATTAAATATTGAGGCATACGAAATAGGGTTGAGGAATCCAACAGATAAGACCAAGCCAACAAACTAAATAATTCACCTTCTTGTCTTGCATCAACAATGTAGTGTTTTAGGTTTGTGTGAAAATACATTACAATTAGTGTTTTCTTTCTACAATTTCAATTAATTGTTTATACATATGTCTGATATTTCATTCTTCTCATCTATGCGAAGTTCTTGGTCGTTGAACAATGTCAACAATTTATCAAATGAAGTGTCGGGAGAATATTCATTTGACTGCCATTTAGATCCACTATTGAATGTAAACGTGTGTGCAAGCGATGATTAGTTTCCTCTATTTTTATTTAATAAATATATAAAAGATAATAGTTATAACAATAGCAAATAATTGTTTTAAAGTTAATAATCTAAAATTGTATTATTGTAAGATTGTTATATTTATGTGTCACGTGTTTTAATGTTAGTTTATAGTGATAACTAATAAATTATATTTTTCATGTTTAAAATTATTTATATTACTTGTGACATGTCTAAATTGATATTTTTTGAATTCTTATTCATAATTAGTTTTAAAAAAAATATATTCATGATTAGTTAAGAAAATCAAAGGAAAGATATTTATTATATGAATTTAATTTTCTGTTAATGATTTTTTATATCATCAACCAATTAAAAATTATTTTATGTATGAATTTTAAAATAATGACTATAAAAGTCAACAATTTTTATAGTTTATCTTATAAAAAAAACAATAGATGAAAATATTACTTTTCTTACATTTTTGGTTTATTCAAATTAAATTCTTGCTGTACCAAAAACATAATTTATTGGTATAATATAATTTAAAATATAACATTTATAAGGAATATTGAATAATTTTTAAACAAATTTGAATCTTCATTTGAAAAGTGAGATGCATATTTTTATTTATATGATCATGTATGTTTTTTTATTTTTTAGTACATGTATTATGAATTTATATATCAAATTAAATTAATATTCCTTACTTTTAATTAATTATTACTTAATAATTTTATTTTTTAATTAATATTTAGTTTTTGTTGTATGTTCTTGTATGGGATGAACTCAGTCTGTTATGCATTAATTATAAGACAATTACCGTACTGACTAAACTAAGGATGTCAATTATTAATATTCAGCTTTGAATTTAAAATTAAATCATCATAAAATATTTTTAAATTAATATCACTAAAATAGTCATTTACTACTTGAATTATTTTTTATTTCTTTAATGTGTTATTTATTTTATGTTATTCCAAATATAATAACGTGGGGCGTTAAACACACATTCATCTTTTTGTTCGTGTTGTGTTTGCTTTGAAGAAGTGAGGGGTGTTCTTTGTTGGTGAATACACCCACTCACGCGTTCGTGGTTGCAGGCTCTAATCAGATCCCAAATGGTATATGCAGTGAACTTCTCTTTGCATTTCTTTTAAATCCTTATTTGTCATTTGTTCGCATATCACTTTGATTTATGTCTTCAGTTTCTGAATTTTGCATCTTAATCAGATCTAACTTAGCTACAGATCAAGTACAAGCACTTGGGCTGCGTTCTAGATGTTTTTTTGCCATCTGGGTCGTATTTTTAATTCAGTTTTAAAATTTTGACGCTGTTGGACTCTCTAGTCAATTTTGGTGCATACGAGTTGAAATTGTTCATTGTAATTCATGCCAAGCATCTATGCTTGATTGTTAGGTTAGGTTTTAGATTCTTATGCTAAATTTCGGTTGAGTGATGATCGCTCTTTTCATGACATGATTTGATTAATCTGTGTGGAGATGGGGCACCAAATCTGAAAGGGAAAATAAAATGGTTAGAGAAAAATTCACCCTCATAAGTCATCCAAATTTTCCATGTTCCTCTTTGGTGTGCTTTGAGGGTGAAGCTTGGCGCAATGGTCATTGTTTTAAATTGTGGTTGTGGTTATGCCTTACATTTTATAAGTAATAATAGCATGGTATTGTGTATTCCATATGCAAATTTTTGTTTTTTAAATCATTCGATTATATGTAGAAAGAGTAGTATGAAAAAGAGGGTATTTACAATTTTATCTGATCTATCAGGAACCTAGTTTAATTTTATTGACCCAGACTTTTTTTTTTTCATACCAGAAAACTTTTAACAATTTTTATTTGAATTAGAAGAAAACATAACTGACAAAAAAGAAACTGATCTTTGATATATATATATATATACACACACACATATGGCCACAATTGCAGTTACAATGTGGTTGCCCCAGGGTTTTAAATAGCACTGATATGGCAGCAGAGCGGCCCCTGCCTGCTACAGGGGCTGCCATAGCGAAGCAGTTTAGTGTGTGGCTGTAGCAAACCAAATAGTGGTCTGAAGAACAGTGGACGTAGCATTGCTATGTGTTGATTCCAAAAAGAACTCTGAATAGAGGCAATAGGGGGGTTTCTTGGAGGGTTATTTTTGGATTTTCAACTTTCAAAAATGAAATCTACCGCTGTAATAGTAGTGAAAATGATAAAGAAGGCTTGGATTTAGAAAATGGTGATTGATAATTGATGATTCCTATCTAGGAACTTTATATTGTTCATTATGAATGTCATTCGCATAGCGAAGAGCCTCTGGCAAATGGGGTACGAAGTTTTTATAGTATACATTATATAAACTATATAAAAAATTCAAAAGAACGTCTATCCTGCTATCTGCTATCCCACTATAGCATTTTTGGGGCCAGCTGCTATGCACCAGTATCTGGAATTTGAAACATTGGGTTACACAATAAAAACCTCGATAATGCAGCGGCAATTGCGGTTGCAGACTGCATTTAAAAACACTGGGCCAATGGAAAGGTTTCTGCCTTAACCTGAAGGTTATGTGTTCAAATCGTAGTAGTGACCTTGCTGCTGGCAACTATAAGGCTGTGCACATTTACTTTTCCTCGACCTTGTTAGGTAGGATAAGTCTGTGTACTTGGTTTCCCTTTATACGAAAAAAATGAACCAGAGTCATCAATGTTATACCCTGTTTCCTCTGGGGCTTTTGAATTATGTGGTAATTAATTGTGTAAATTAGCCAAAGTCTGTCACTCTGTTGTCTAAATCAGATGTCTATATAGCTCCTGAAAAGTACCTAGTTCTTGCTTGTGCGTGTCCTCATGTATGCTGAAAAATCTATATATCCGAACATGATTTGTTGTCTTACGGCATACATGGTAGGAGGGCTTGTCAATTTTCTTTCATATTTTGGCATAAAAGTAGGCAACTTTAAGATGGTAGAATAGGATCTCTTTCCACTTTGTAATTTGGAATGCGGATTTTGGGGTTTCTAGTTATAACATGCATGTTCTTTTATTTATTTCCAATGTGAGTGAACATGTTTTATGCCTCTGCTATGTAGATCAACTTTGTGCTTCTCATTAGTCGCCAAGGGAAGGTGAGACTGACAAAATGGTACTCACCTTATTCTCAGAAAGAAAGGAGTAAGGTAACTAATGAATTTCCTTTGCATACTTTTTCCTTATTTTACATATAGCATAGTAACTACTTAATAATTTCTTAAGATCTTCATTTCCTTATGTATATTTAGAATCTTTAAATGTTGAGCACAGTATATTTTTTCCTCTGATATTGTTTACTTTTTCATATTGCATTGGCATTGATGGTATTATCATGACTACTGCACGTCAGACACTGCACATCAAACTTTACATTCTGCAAATTAACTATCCTTACTATGTGTAATTTATTTTTTAAAAGGTAATCCGTGAGCTCAGTGGAATGATTCTTTCCCGTGCTCCCAAGCAATGTAATTTTGTAGAATGGCGAGGACATAAAGTTGTTTATAAAAGGTATAGCGATGGAGATACCAGTTCTTTTGTCATATATTGCAACTCCTTTTCTAGGCACCCTTCTGTTTGTCGTGGTAATTAACTGAGTCTTTACATATGTATATCTGGTGCAGGTATGCTAGTCTCTATTTCTGCATGTGCATTGATCAAGATGACAATGAATTAGAAGTCCTTGAAATAATTCATCATTTTGTGGAGATTCTTGACCGGTATTTTGGCAGTGTGAGTTCTCATAAGCTTTGGCATTTGAAGGACAGGACTTGGTTTACTTAGAAACACTCCAATTATTCTAGTAAGGTTTTACAATGATTGTTTCGTGGTTTGCAGGTCTGTGAACTGGACTTAATATTCAACTTTCACAAGGTTTGTATGTGGCCATGGCCTATGTTCGTTAGTCGAAAAAGTGGCTACTTTTTTTTCTTTCGTCTATTACCATTATAGATGATTCTTCCCATATAGATCCACCCTGAATTAACTTCAATGGTTGATTGCATAAATTGCAAGTTTGTTTTTGTGAAGTAAGGTTCCTTCTGATCTGAGTTTTGTTTGTATTGTTGAAGGCCTACTATATACTAGATGAAATTCTAATTGCCGGTGAGCTTCAAGAGTCCAGCAAGAAAACAGTTGCTCGATTGATAGCAGCACAGGTATGGAACAATTTTTCTCTTTCTTAAATGCTTTGCTGAGAAGTCTCATTCTCAATGTTAGATTGAATGCGTTTTACTTTAATACCGACTTTCAGGATTCGTTGGTGGAGAATGCGAAGGAAGAAGTCAGTTCATTAAGTAATATAATTGCACAAGCCACTAAGTGAGGAAAACAAATGTTTCAGTTTCCTGCTCCTCATATAGTATGTCGAATTGTCAATGTCCGATTTTACTGTTACTAAGTTGTCTTTCTTGATGTTGTCTTTCTCACATATCATGTTTGTGTATGCCTGAACTGTATTACTTGTTGTGGTGAGATTGAGCCCCCAGGGTTACTTTTACTTTGCATGTTCTGAGATTGAAATTGAATAGATTCCTTGGTAATATCCTTTTTCTTTTTCCCATTTTGTAATATATTGTTTGCTATAAAGAGTTTGTAAGAATGATTAGAAATTATTTTAATAGGTAGAGTATTATTTTCATGGATAAGAAATTATCGTAAATAACGCCTACGTTGTTTGTGGTCTTACTTGTAAAGCACTGACAATTTGGCTAATCCAGTAAATATGTTATAGCTCCGTCCGAACTATGCTTGAACTTTTTGGTGATCTTGGCCTGAGACTCGTTTTATTCATTCTTCCATATCTTTCACTCGATCCATCTTTGGAGTAGGTATAGGTGATGCTGGATACAAGCACCTAAAGGTGATATAGTGCGTGTTTGTATTTACGTTTTGTTAAATCTAATGCCCATGCATCTCCGCCCTTCCTATGTTTTTGTCTGGGAGACCGCAAAATGTCTGCTGAACATGGGCAGAACAGCTAATCTGAACTCACTCATTATCCTCATACTGCTAGATTCATATATATCCATACTTGCACATACGACTCACTTAACTTTTGTATAAAGTTAATAAATTAATAATAAAAAATTAATTAAAATAATTACTACATGTAAATTAAAAATGTATTCTTAAATTTAAAAAATATAACTTTAAAAGCAGTCACACATATCATTAAAAACAAACAAATATAACATTGATTCGTCTAAACTTAAGTATAAATAAATAACATTATAAAGATAATCATCCAACTTAGACATGGTGATTCTTAAAGATTATAATGTTCTAATCACTTAACAAAAATTCTAACTAAACTTGGACATAATGTGGTGATGGTACTATCTAAGACTCGTCATAAAAGAATACATTAAAACTAATTAGCTTATAAGTATATATTATAAATTATAAAAAAAAACAAAAGAATAGAATATTTGACCTAATCATCAAAATCAAATTTTCCATATTTTTGCAAATGCTTGTCTCCTAAGTTTATATATTACTTTAATCCACTAATACCAATCGAAACTAGAACACAATAATAAGGCTAAGGATCATACTATCAAAAACAATAATTAAAATACCCATGGAAGATTAGTCACAAAAAATTAGTAAAAAATGAAGGGATTAGATTTAGGATCCAATACTCTATGTCTCTGTTACTATTAGAGTATTAGTCACAAAATTAAAAAAAAAATACAAAAATATTTTTCATGTAAAATCATATTTATAATATATATTATTTACTAATGTAGCACATTATAATTATAAATACACAAATAGTTAAATATATAACATGTGCGGGCACGGTGGAGTGGATACTATAATACCTATTGATTCAAAGGACACTTACGTCTGAAAGACCGATCAAGATCCTTAATTATTTTGATTAGATGCAAACAAATACAAAGGGAATATGCTGCATGATTTGTGTCTGATATCCTTATAATATTTGTGTCTGATGTTTTTTCAAATGATAAGCAGATAAGGTCATGATCTGATATTGCATATGATATAAAATAAATATTTAATACTTGATTTATTACTCTGTGTTTGAGATTCTATCTGCAAAAACATTCTCATAGGATTTGTCGAATCCTATGAAGAATAAATGAAGTCAAGATTCGATATGCCATCAAAAGATGAGCATTACTATGTTGGACCCTCCTCTAACACAAAGACGTGACTATCTGCTGCAATTTCTCATAGGCGCGAGCCTTAAAGAAAGAGCTATTGCATAAGGAAAAGACGTGCATGAAATGCATCCAACAACTCTTTTTTATTAGATGAAGATCAAATGAAGATTTACATGTTATGAAACAACGGATACTTGAAGACAAGTCCTATATAAACCATAAGTTTTTGAAGACTAAACAAGTCGTTCTTTTGCAAACTCTATCTTACTCTTCTTCTTCAGCAAAACTTTTTGTGTTAGTCTTTGAGCAATCCTCAACCACAAATCTTGTCTGATTTGTTTAGAGCCAGTAGTGACTTTGTAGAACAAAGAATATTGGGTGTTGATCAAACTTGGGGTAGATTAGATTTATAAGAGCCCGAAGTGGTTGTGACATAATACTTGTAACTCGTGTAGTGAAACTTGGTGGTTGACCAAGAACTGGACGTAGTCTTAATGGTAGAGACAAACCAATATAACCCTTTGTGTTTGTTTATCTTTTGCTTTCTCTCTGCTTTTAATTGACCTTGGATCTGAATTGTGTTTCAATTGTTTTAAGATAAACTACTCTTTGTCAAATTCATTTTTTCATCATCTTAAGAGTTCTTAAAATAGAGTTGTTTCTCTTTCTTACAAAGTTCTTTTCTCAGATAAAAAGCCTTTTTGGTTTGAAATTTTTTTCAACAATTACTTTAAATCACAATTCAAACCTTCCCCTTCTTGTGATATTTGCCTTTATAGCTTGGTATCAGGGCTTAGCCTCTAAGGGTTGAGCACTTGACAATGTCTTGAGGAAAAGATCCTAATGGCAGATAACATCAACAATAGTCAGTTCATCATTGAGGGAGCTTCTCTCACAAGGCTACCATGCTTCACAGGAGAAGACTATCCATATTGGAAAGATAGAATGGAAATGTACATCAAGTCCAATCACTACAGGCTCTAGCTAATAATCACAAATGGAGACATGCCTATTATCAAACCTAAAGCAGAATGGACAAATGAAGATCTGGCTATAATAGAGCTAAACACAAAAGCTTGTTATACCTTAGCATATGCTTTCTCCATAAATGAGTACAATAAGATATGTAGGTTAAAGATGGCAAAAGAAATTTGGGACTCTCGCAGCATCAATTATGAAGGAATAAAAGATGTTCAACTTAGAAAAGTTATCACTCTGACACGTCACTATGAAAGTTATCATATGGAGGAAGGAGAATTTGTGGATGATATGCTCGGGAGATTGCAAGTCCTTCTAAACAAACTTGAAGCTCTAGGACAAAATTTTACCAAAGCTCAGATTAATCTACAAATCTTAAATAGCTTTCCCAGAGTGTGGGAACATAAAACAACAACTATCCAAGAAGCTAGAAATTTTAAAACTCTGGCTTTGGATAAGTTGTTAGGCATTCTAAGAGTTCATGAGGTTCATCTTCAGAACATGGATCATCTTCCAAAAAGAAATTTTGTTGCGCTCAAAACTAGAGAAACTAGCTCCAAACGTGAAGAAAGAAAGAGCCCATCTAGGGTTTTAAAGGTACACATGAATGAGTTTGACGCTTCAGATAACAACTTTGAAATATCCATAGATGATGAAATGGCCCTTATGTAAAGAAAATTCAAACATATGTTGAAGAAGAAAGAAAGGTTTCAGCACTCTTCCAGATGAAAAGATACAATATTTGAAAAGAAGCATGAGGAGGAGAACAATGAGATCATCTATTTTGAGTGTAAGAAACCTAGTCATATAAAGACAGAATGTCCTCAGTTAAAGAGAAAAAGATATTCTGGAGAAAAGAAAAAGAAAAGTCTTATTGCAACTAGGGATGACTCAGACAGTGAAAAAGTAGCAACTCAGACAATGAGCAAGCTAACATTTGTCTAATGGCCAGCACAAATGAAAAAAATAAAGATAAAAACATGATTTGTATCTAATTCTTCTTCTTGTTCTTCATCAAATGATGAAGAAGGTATGCCATGTGATGTTTTTCTTCAAAACAATCATATGATTTCTCTTCAATGCAAAAAGTATAAATAAAAATATAAAATTTCTATTTGTAAAAATATTGAACTGAAGAAACAAATGAAGTTTTGAAAGAGAAAATCAAGACTCTAAAAAAGAGTCTGAGTCTAGCCCATAAGACTAATGAATCCTCTACAGTTGAAAAACTAAGAGATGAGGTCACTTGTCTTACAAAAGACTTTGGAAAGTTTTTGGAAAGTTTCAACACTTTAACCATGCTTCTAAACTTCCATCAACATCCTCATGACAAGTCTGGCCTAGGACTAGAAAAGAATGCATCATCTTTTAAGTCACATTCTGTAGTAGACAAATATGGCTTCTGTGGTGAGTCTAGACACTCCAAGTTCAAATGTATCCATAAGATTTAACAAATGTCTAAGGGTACTAATGCTTATGGGGCCAAAAAGATATGGTTACCAAAATCTTAAATTGTTCCTATTGTAGATATCCTTGGTAAGAAAAGGCCAGGGTTTAAGCTAGTACCTGAGTAGTGGATGCTCATTACACATGATGGAGGAAAGGTTGCTTTTTGAGGAATATGTAAAGGAAAGATTACGGGTATAGATAAAATTTTTATTCCTTCCTTAGCTTCCATAGACAACGTCTTATATGTTGAAGGTCTAAAATATAATTTATTGAGCATAAGTTAATTTTGTGACAGTGGTTATATTATATGCTTTGACAAAGACTAGTGTATAGTCAAGGCAAACAATGACATGTCTTTCTTTATTGTCAGATGACATAACAATTTGTATGAGATTGATCTAATAGGTCTCAGTAAACAACATGTAAAGTGTCTACTTTCTAGAGAATATGAAATGTGGTTTTAGCATATAAAAAATTGGGCTTGTCAACATGAAGCACATTTCAAAACTTTCTAAAAAGGATTTAGTAAAAGCATTGCCCAAGATTTGTTGGAAAACTCATCTTTGTGTAGCATGTCAGTAAGGAAAACAAATCAAAACTTCTTTTAAATCTAAAGATTATGTTTCTACCTCCAAACCTTTACAACTATTACATACGAACTTGTTTGGACCAACAAGAACTTTAAGTTTGGGAAGGAAGAAATATGGTTTTCTCATAGTTGATGACTATTCCAGATACACATGGGTATACTTCCTAGCATATAAACATGAGTCTTTTACGGTCTTTGAAATATTTCGTAAAAGAATTCAAAATAAATAAGGTTTTTGTATTTCTTCCTTTAGAAGTGACCATGGAACTGAGTTTGAGAATGCTGAGTTCAGATCATTTTGTGAAAAGAATGGTATTTTCCACAACTTCTCCTCACTGAGAACTCCTCAACAAAATGGGGTAGCTGAAAGGAAAAATATAACTCTCCAAGAAATGGCTAGGACCATGCTCTATGAGAACTCACTTCCTAAGCACTTATGGGTAGAAGCAATAAACACAACATGTTATGTGCAAAACGGAATATTGATTAGACCTTTCATCGAAAAGACTCCTTATGAACTATGGAAAGCAAGAAGATCCAACATGTCATACTTTCATCCATTTGGATGCAAGTGTTTTATCCTAAACACTATGGATCAACTAGGCAAGTTTGATTCAAATGTGGATAAAGTAATCTTTTTAGGATATTCTGATACATCTAAAGCCTACAAAATTTTAAATTGAAGGACTTTAGTCATGGAAGAATCTATTCATGTTAAATTCAATGATGAACTAACATTTGGTAGGAAGTTATTAGATCTTGAGGATGATATTCATATATGCAGATAGGTTTGTTTAATGTATCTAAAGTAGATAAAGTCAAATAGTCTGATGAATATTTCATTCTGACTTAAGAATCATCAGATCAACCACCTCAAATGAAGGATTGGAAATTTGTTCATTTCATCCATAAGATCATATCATCTGAGATTAGACTGAAGGAGTTAAAACTAGATCATCATTCAAAGACCATGTGTTTGAAATCAAACCTAAAACTATAGACAAAGCTTTGATAGAAAATGACTAAATAATCACAATGGAAGAAAAACTGAATCAGTTTAACAAAAATGATGTCTGGACATTTGTTCCAATGCCAGAAAACAAGAGCACCATTGGAACAAGATGAATCTTCAGAAACAAGTTGGATGAACAAGGAAAAGTAGTATGCAACAAAGCTAGGTTAGTAGCTTGAGGATATAATCAACAAAAAGTTATAGATTTCTCTGAAACCTTTGTTCATGTTGCTAGACTTGAAGTTATAAGAATCATTTTAGCCTTTGTTGCTCACAAAAACATTAAGCTTTTTCAAAAGGATGTTAAGAGTGCCTTTTTAAACGGTTTCATTGAAGAAGAAGCTTATGTCAAAAAACCTCTGTGTTTTGAGGATCAAACTTTTTCAGACCATGTTTTTAAACTAAAAAAGGCTCTATATAGTCTAAAAGCGGCACCATGTGCATGGTATGACAGACTGAGCTTTTTTCTATTAGAAAACAATTTTGTGAAAGGCAAAGTAGACACAACTCTCTTTAGAAGAAAAGTTGGCAAAAATTTTATTATAGTTCAAATATATTATGATGATATTATCTTTGGAGCTACTAATGAATTTGTGTGCAAGGATTTCTCAAATCTTATGAAGAGTGAGTTTGAAATAAGCATGATGGGAGAACTCAAGTTCTTCTTAGGACTTCAGATCGAATAAGATAGCAAAGGTATTTTCGTTCATCAACAAAAATCACTAAAGAGCTTCTCAGGAAGTTTAAGATGGAAGATGCCAAACCAATGAAAAATCTTATGCATGCTTCCAATCCTCTAAGTAAAGATGAATTAAGTAAACCAATAGATCAAAAGATTTACATAGGTATGATTGGATCACTTCTGTATCTTATAGCTAGTAGACCTGATATTTTGTATGATGTATGTTTGTGTGCTAGATTTCAATCTAATCCTCGAGAATCACATCTCAAAGTTGTTAAAAGGATCTCACGATATTTAGTAGGGACCACTAACCAAAGTCTATTCTATAAGAAAAATCACGATTTTAGGATAGTAGGATATTGCGATGCAAACTATGCAAGAGATAAAGTTGAATGAAAAAGTGCAAGTGGTGGATGTCATTATCTTGGACCATGTCTGATATCTTGGGCAAGTAAAAAGCAAAATTCCATAACATTATCTATAGCTGGAGTTGAATACGTGTTTCCTGCCTATTGTTGTTCACAATTGCTATTGGTAAAGTATCAACTAGAAGATTACTCTGGTATTGAAAACAATATATCAGTATATTGTGACAACACTAGTACAATCAATCTATCTAAAAATCCCATAAACCATTCAAAGGCTAAACATATTGAGATAAGATATCACTTCATTTGTGATTATGTGCAAAAAAAGGTTTATGATGTTAAATTTGTAGACAAAGATCATCAATGGGTTGATATCTTCACTAAGCCCATGTCTGAAGAATGTTTCATCTGTATAAGTGAACATTTAAATATGGTTACCTTATCCTACAATGATATATATTATATATT
Source organism: Glycine max (assembly GCF_000004515.6). Lineage (NCBI taxonomy): Eukaryota > Viridiplantae > Streptophyta > Magnoliopsida > Fabales > Fabaceae > Glycine > Glycine max. The sequence goes on along the minus strand of NC_038249.2, from coordinate 1,331,115 downwards.
CATTCAGATTCGATCATCATCTTATGCTTTTATTAATCTAATTGAACTAACACATGTTCTAGTCTACAAACTATAGAGAGGCGTGCTCACAAAGATAAAAAGCTTTCAGTTTTTCATCAAAAAAAATATGTGTCACCATCTTTTTCACCATGATTGGGAAACTTCTTTCAAAATATTAAATGCTTTCTTGAACCATTATTGCATGTTTCCGTCTCTTTTCAAAAACCTATAAAAGACTAAGGCGGGCAACTTGAGACACTCTTTTGAAAAACTTGAACTCTAAAAAAACTTTTTTGTCTTTAATATCATCTGAGAACTCAATTCTTCAAAATTTATTCCTTTATTGTTCAAAGGTTGAACCTTTATATGAACAATGGCTCCCAAAAGAAGTGATCTTGTTAGGGTTTCAACTATCAACAACATTGAAGAAGTAAAAAAAAAATTCCTGAAGATTGGTTCATTCTTGGAAAATGGGTGAACTTTTGAAGTCTGATGGAAGAAGGTTTTGTTGTGAAGGATTTGTTTAATCGTGTTGGCTGGACCTAGTTCTTTGAAATGTTCAGTTCCTAGCACTATGGGTGTTACACTCTATTATGGGGAACAACCAGGTAGGATGGAGTCAGCATTTGCATAGTCGTAAATGAGAGAGAAATGATCATCTCTCCTAAGACTATCGTTGCAATAACTAGGTGCTTTGAAGAAGGCCTAGTTTTCGATAGAGATTGGGAAAATGAGATAACTCAAGAAATGATGGATTTCATGCTTTATGGAAAACAATGTCGAGAGTCATCTGATAAGAAGGGTCTAATCAAATTCCTAAGGACTACCAATCTCTTCTATATGCACAAACTCATTCACAACTTCCTATTTAACATAGTCATGCCTATAGTAGGACCAAGAGACTATGTTAGTGACAAAGATAGATTCTGCATGTACAATATAATGGTAGGCGGAAAGGTAAATTTGCCTGAATTCATCTTCTTTTACTGGCTTCAAGCCTTCAAAGATAGATTTCATGCCAAGAACAATAAGAACCTTATTCCTTATGGAATGCTTTTTACTTAGATCCTAAGGAATAATAAAGTAGATGTCTTTGTGATGGAATCATCTTTAGGAACCACACAGCTTAAAGGCATGTCCTTTGTTAAGATGGGAACAACTAATAACTTCCAAGAATATGTTGAAAATCATATCAAAAGAAAGGTTAACAAGGAGGAACCACAGTCTGTGGAAGAGCAGTTGGAGCAAATTCAACCACAGTCTGTTGATCCAAAGTTTCGAGCACCATCTAAGCAGACTCAGGGGGAGCAAGGTTAAGCCAGTCCTAAACCCTCTAAACCTAACCAATCTAGACTCAAAATCTCTACCAAAAGGAAAGATCCACCTTCGTCATTTGACCCAAAACCCTCGAACCTATCCAAGAGATCCAAGAAACAACCACCTTTTGACCCATAAACCTTCCAACCCTTAAACAACCCACAAGAGGAAGGAATCAGACTCTATATCTAAACTTGAATCTTAGCCCTTACCAAAAAGACCAACCATAAAAATCAAACATCCCTAACCTCAACCTTTGCCTATCTCACCACCCAATCCATCTTCACCATCAAGCATCTAAGATTCTAAAGTTGAAATTCTCGACATACCAACCCCTCAACCATCACCTTTCTTAGCACTTCCCCCTCAACTTGAACCCAAACATCCTTATCCCATTACAAGCAAGAAGGAGGTCACTGCTCTTGCCAAGGAAACTAGATTATCTCTAGCGGAGTCTAGAAGAAAATATGAGGTAGATAAGCAGCTTGAGAGGAAAATTGCCTACAAATAGAAGCTAGAATCATTGCATCTGCTAAAGCTATGTTTATAGAAGAACATAAGAAGAAAGAAACTAAAGATGCTACCATGTTTATTGTTGATGGTGAGCCAGTACCAGAAGAAGTCATTATTGAGTCTATTCAAGCATAGTTTGCATTGAAAGCTAAACAAGCTGAGTTGAAAGAGCTTAAGAGACTTCAATCTGCAGTTGAGAATGGCATTGAAGTATTCTATGCAGATGCAACTGCACTAATGAAAAATAGGGGGATATTGTCTTATCAAAAGTAGTAAGTGAAGACAACATTAGACGCTTTGAGACTATCTATGGACCATCAACTTATGATAATATTGTAGATGTCCAAAAAGGTCCAGAAGGAAAGTGATACAAGCCATTGCAGAACCGATCAGGCTATTAATTATTTTTGCAACTCTTGATAGATGTCTGATAGGTAAGGATGAACAACAAGCTACTAAGTGGCTACTTCCTTCAAGATCATTGCCTCCCTCTATTCCTTCTCAAAATGTTCTTGTTGAATCAAACATGAATATCAAATTCTACCCTAGTTTTAGAGGACACTGAATATTGGAATGGCAAACCTGTAACAAAGTCCGGAGAAGCAAAGTGGATATTGGGACTCAGGTTCTTGATCCTGAGATGCAAAGTCTACTTAAGCTCTGGAAGGAAAGATTCATCAAGATTGATCCTTTCTCTTATCCAACCTGGGACACCATACATGAAGAGGAGCAGCATGTTTTTAATGTCTATGGTGCAGATAGACTTACCATTCAGTCGCTTCCTCCTTGACATATTGCTGCTCCTAATCCCAACAACATTATCTTTGAGCATCTACCACCAAAGCGCAAAGTTTATCCTCTTGGCACGATCATTTGGAAGAGTAGAGAAGCTTCATATGCTAATACACCCTTTTCTACTTCTATGGATTTACAACAATTAATGGGTCTTCTATGCACATTCAGCGTTGTTCTTCCATGGGATCACTTTCAGTCTGACATGACCTTCCAGACTGAAGATATTTTGTTGGTTGATCCTGAAGCTAGTCCATATTTCCCTAACTAGGAATTATCAAAATATAGGCCAGAACTCATAATGAAACTATTTGCCTATAGAGTGGAGATTCAATCTAGACAAGCCTCTTTAGGTAGAATTCGTAGACTCAAAACTCGCGTGCCCTTCATGTTGGGAACTCAGTTCTTATGTCTAACCACATTAAACACTAGCTTTCAAATTGCTGTTAACAAGCTAGTACTCTATCAGAAGATCAAATTCTATAAAGGCAAGGAAGTTCTCCTTGAAGATGACAAAGATGATATCTCAGTGCGCTTTGTTAAAGCTCACCTGGGGTGACTGTTTAAACATGAGCTTGAAGCGCTCAAACACAAGTATGGGCTCATGTCTCTAGATGGACATGCCATACACAAATCTACAGACTATAAGAATACTACTCTGGCTTAGAACTTGAAGAGAAGCCACTTGTTGATGTTTATCATCATAAAGTTTGACGTTCTTATCAAACTTTGAATCACTCTTGCTTCACTTCAGAAACTCCCTTCAACATGATCTACCCATGACAAAGGGATTTCTATGCATTGTTTGATCACACGTTTTGTTTTCTGGTGATATTGCCCTTTTTCTCAATTCTTTTTCATTCATCATGTTGATCCCACTTAAAGAAGTTGACTTAGACATTGATGTTGCGTCTAGTTCCATGGTTGTTCAAGTGTACGATCCTTCACCTTCTCGCAACTATGTTCAACTACATAAGAAAGAACTTATCAAAACTAGAGAAGCCTTGAAGGATCATTCCTTTGCTAAGAATAGGGCTCATAAATGGTCTTTAATTGGAGACTTCTTTTACAAGAAAGCATATGGATGGAAGCCTTGTCGCTCTTCTACACCTCCCAGTAGCCCCCTTACCATCTCTTTTGATTTTGAAGACTTTGGTGATGAGTTCCTGAGGAAGCTTGATGAAGAAGCTGCCAAACAAAAAAAGGAGAAAAATGTAAAATTTGAAAGCTCTCTGGGCAAAAGAAAAATGTCAACGTTTGAAGGAAGCACAATCCAAGGGGGAGCTCCTATGGTGATTTGTGTCATATTGTTTATCATGTACTCCAAAACACATCTCCTTGATGTGAAATTTTTAACACAAATAAAAGAGAAATGATTTAGGTTACATGTTCAAACTTTGTCTCGATGTCTTATGATGCTTTAAGTTTCTTTTCTATCTTATATTCTCTTGCATCTGATGAGACTACTAATGTGCTTTTCAACCAAATACTTTAAGTTAGTTTTCATCTTCTACATTTGTAATTGTTTGACATCATAAAAAGGGGGAGATTGTTGAGTCAAAGGACGCTTACATCTAAAAGACTGATCAAGATCCTTAATTATTTTGATTAGATACAAACAAATACAAAGGGAATATGTTGCATGATCTGCATTGATCTGCATCTGATATCGTTATAATATTTGCATATGATGTTTTTCAAACAATAAACAGATAATGTCATGATCTGATATAGCATATGGTATAATATTTATTACTATGTGTCTAAGATTCTATCTGCAGAAACATTCTCCTAGGATCTGTCAAATCCTATGAAGAATAAATGAACTCAAGATTTGATATGCCAACAAAAGATGAGTTTTGCTTTGCAAAACCTGCTCTAACACAAAGATGTGACTGCCTACTACAATTTCTCATACACACAAACCTTAAAGAAAAATTTCTATGCATGAGAAAAGGACGTGCATTAAATGCACCCAACAATCGTCTTTTATTAGATGAAGATCAAATGAAAATCTACCCATTATAAGACAATTGATACTTGAAGATGAGACCTATATAAATAATTTTTTTTTAAGATTGAACAAGTCGTTGTTGTGCAAACTTTGTCTTACTCTTCTTCTTTAACAAGAATTTATGTATTTTATTTTAAGATTAGAAAAAGCTCTCAAAACACCTCTAACATCCTGAGAGAAAAAGACAAAGTGCTTAGATTGTTTATGCGTATGTAAAATGATTCTGTCTTAGTCTCTGAGCAATCCTCAACCACAAATCTTGTATGATTTGTTTAGAGCTAGTAGCGGCTTTGTAGAACAAAGAATACTGGATGTTGATCAAACTTGGGGTAGAGTTTGATTTGTAAGAGCCAGAAGTGATCGTGACATAATACTTGTAACTCGTGAAAAGTTAATACAATTTGGTGGTTTCCAAGAATAGGGCGTAGTCTTGGTTGTAAAGACAAACCAATATAACTCTCTATGTTTATATATCTTTTGTTTTCTCTCTATTTTTAACTAACTTTAGGTCTGAATTATGTTCCAATCGTTTTAAGATAAACTGCTCTTTTGTGAATTCATTTTTCTTATCGTCTAAAGAGTTTTTGTAATAGAGGTTGCTTGTCTTTCTTACAAAGCTTTTTTTTCTCAAACTAAAAACCTTGTTGGTTTGAAAAAGTTTTCAACAATTATGTCAAATCACAATTCAACCACTCCTCTTTCTTGTGATATTTGCCTTTATAGTACCCGTATTTGCACCCATACTTGCGTAAATTTATGGATAAATACTCGCCCCTGTACCAGACCCAACATACGGGTAATTATCCTTCCCGCTTGCGGATACCCATAGGGTCCGAGTGCACTTTGTCATCCCTATTTAGAATCACAACATTACAAGGTGACATCAGGGTGACCAGTGAAATGAAGAGGCTATGCACTACATATGTCGACTCCAAATATTGCAAGTAACAATGCATTGACCTCTTTAACTATAATCTAGTTTTTGCATGAGTAAAAAGAGGATTATCGCTTGGGTTAAAAAGAGGATTGAAGTTTTTTATTTGAATTTTATTTATTTTTAAATTAACTATAAAAATAGGCATAGACATCTGCCAAAGAATATAACAACTTTTAGTTTATTTGTTTTGGCAATAATTAAATGTCTAAATTTATATGCCTCGAAGAAAAGTCCTATTAACTGAATTTCATATATGTTATAAAGTTGCCACATTTTTTATGAGCACATCTAAAATTTTAGGATGATAAAAGGAGTGTATTTGGATATGCTTATGTTATAGTTATTCTTACAACTACTACTTTTATAAATAAAAAATTACTATTTTGGCTAATGAATTTTAGCTAATAAATTTTTTAGGGAACTTCTTTTCATCCATGGATATAATGAAATACTCCCTTGATTCTAGAAATCTATGGTTATAAAAAGAATGATCACCCAAATCGTTTAGTTCTAATATAGTACTCATGGAATGCATAAATATAAGTATGGATTACCACAATATAAATATAATATATAATATTTTAAAAAATATAATTTTTATACTATCAAGTTAAAAAATTAAGAATATTTTGATATAAAAAGAAATTTAAAGATCATTCATATAAAAGTTGTATACATTGAATTTAAATATAAATATTTAAGAGTTTCTTGACATAACATAACAAAAATGATAATTAAAAAAAACAAATAAATTTGCCCTAGTGTGGATACCCGCGTGGATACCCATGCTACGGAGGAATATAAAAATGGATTAACACAAAAAAATAGAACATATAATAGCTTAAAATATAATTTTTATAATTTCAAATTAAAATTGAAGGATATTTTGATTAAAAAATATAAATTTAAACATCATTCATATAAAAGTTGCAAATAGTAAATTTAAATATAAATAACTAAAAGACTCATGACATAAAAAAACCAACAATTATAAAAAAAATCACCGAAAAGAATTTATCTTAGTGTGAATAGTAGTGTGATGGATGAATGTAAATATAATTTTTTTTACATGATATAAATGTAGATTAATACAATTTAAATAAAACATATAATAGTTTAAAAATCTAACTTTTATACTTTCAAAATAAACAATGGAATGATATTTTGATATAAAAAGAAAATTAAATATCATTTATATAAATCTGTATAAATTAAATTTAAATATGAATACTTAAGAATCTCTTAGTATTAAAAAAATGATTATAAAATAAAATATTAATCATCTCAATGGATTTCTCCTAATATAGTTACCCATATGATAAAAGGATATAAATATAGATTAACACAACATAAATAGAATATAAAATAGTTTGTAAATTTTTTTTATTCCTTCAAATTAAAAAATAAGGATATTTTAATATAAAAATAAATTTAAACATCATTGTTATAAAAGTTGTATATATTAATTTCAAATATTAATATCTAACAATTTCTTAACATAAAAAAATAATGATTATAAAAAGAAAATCATTTTAAAGGATTTGTCATAGTATAGTTACATGTGTGTGAAAGGTGAATATAAATATGGATTAGAATAACATAAATAAAATATATAATAGTTTAAAAAATATAATTTTATACTTTCAAATTAATAAAAGGAAGTATCTTTTGATATAAAAAGAAATATAAATATCAAGCATATATAAAATTTGTATATATTAAATTTAAATATTAATATATATGAGTCTCTTGACAAAAATAAACCAATGATTATAAAAAGAAAATCATTTCAAAGGATTTGTCTTATTTTGGCTACGTTTGTACGACAAATGAATATAAATATGGATTAGAGCAACATAAAAAAAATACATAATTGTTTAAAATATATATAATTTTTATACTTCTAAACAAAAAAATAAAGGATATTTTGATATAAAAATAAATATAAATATATTTCATATAAAAGTTGTATATATTAATTTAAATATTATCTAAGAGTTTTTTTGACATAAAAGAAACAAATAATTAAAAATAAATCATCAAAATGAATTTGTCCTAGTGTGAATAGTAGTGCGGCATATAAATATGAATTAACACAATATAAATAGAACATATAATAGCTTAAAAAACATATATTTTTACTTTCAAAATAAATAAAGGAATGATATTTTGATATAAAAAGAAATTTAACATCATTCGTATAAAGTTGTATACATTAAATTTAAATATAAATATATTACAATCTGCTAACATAAAAAAAAATATTAAAAAATAAATATTGATCATCCCAATGGATTTTTCCTAGTATGGTTACATGTGTGATAAATGAATATAAATATAAATTAGCACAACATAAATAGAATATATAATTAGACTAAATTACTATTTAGGTCCTCCAATTTATTTTCAATGGTCAATTAGGTTCTCTAATTATTAAATGATTCATTTGGATCCTTTAATTATTTAAAATATTTTAATTGAATTATTTTGTCAATTAAGTATTAATGTTACCGTGCAATCTAACGTGACAAGTGATGTGTAATAAATGAACTATTAATGATGTTTATGCTTAATTGACGGAAAAGATCCAATTAAACTCTTTTAAATAATTAGAGGACCCAAATGAACATTAAATTTAAATCAAAGGACCTAAACAATAATGTAATCAATATAGTTATTTAACAAAATATAATGTTTTATATCTTCGAATTAAAAGACATGTAAGATGTTTTCATATGTAAAGAAATATGAACATCATTCATAAAAAGAAAATTGTGTATGCTACATTTAAATATAAATACCTTATTATCTACTGACATGAACAAAACAATGATTATATAAAAGAAATCACCTGAATAAATTTATCTTAATATGGTCATCCATATGATGAATGGATATAAATCTGAATTTATACAACATAAATAGAATATATAATAGTTTAAAATATAATTGTATAATTTTAAATTTAAAAATGAAGCATGTTTTAATAAAAAAAAAAAATTTAAACATCATTCATATAAATATTGTATAAGTTAAATTTAAATATAAATATCTAAGAGTCTAATAACATACAAAATTATTTATCATCTGTACATAAATATTGATTAATGCAACATATATAGAATTTATAATTTTTTTTTTAAAATGTAATATACACATCATTCAAAAAAAATTGTTTACGCTACATTTAAATATAAATACATATGTATCTGTTGACATTAAAAAAAAGTGATTATATAAAAAAAATAGTCAAAACGATTTTTCCTAATATGATTATCCGTACAATGGATGGATGAATATAAATATAAATTTTTATAATATAAATAGAATATAAAATAGTTTTAAAAATATAATTTATATTTTAAATTAAAAAATAAAGAATGTTTCAATAAAAAAAGAAATTTAAACATCATTCATATAAATATTATATAAAATTAAATTTAAATATAAACATAAAAAATAATGATTATAAGAAAATATTAATCATCTCGATAGATTTATCCTAACATAATTACTGGCCGTGTTTACCCGTGTAAAAAATGAATATCTAAGATTGTTATATGCTCCGTTTATGTTAATTATGTGTGTCTAGTAGATATTATTATTATTATTATTATTATTATTATTATTATTATTATTATTATTATTATACATTTTTTATATTTTTAAAATTAAAATGAATCATAAGTAATGAAAATGGTAAAGTAATATCACATGATAAAAAAATCTTATAACGTCTTAGTAATTATAATGGATTTGGATATATTTTATCTCAATTTCGTCTTGATTTAGAACATCTTTATGTAGCCATTACATTGCTCACTACTGGATGTTCTACTTATCATCCATGCTATAGTTTAAGTCAAGAGATACTGAAGTTCCTAGAGCTTGGAGGTAGCATTTCGTGGCATCATGCTAAGTTTGGCTAAGTTTGGTTTGTCCTTAGATAGACACTTACAAATTTTTGAAATTGTTCCTCAATTTTTATCAACTGTAGTTTTAGCAGATATATCCTCTACCACGTTTTCTCGTGATTTTTAATGGATCACTCTTGGGGGTCTCCCCTTCCATTCACCAAAAAAAAAAAAAAAGAACATCTTGATTTGGACGTATATTTAAATTTTCTAATACAAACCTTCCAATAAATCTTCTATTTTTATTATGTTAGTCATACATTAAAAGGAAAAATTATCAATATAATGCGCCAATCAATGATTTTTCGGTTTCCGTAATTTTTTTTATATTTACAATTAAGATTTCAAATTTTATTTTAAAATGTTTCTAATATAAAATTATTATATATTTAATTATAAGTCAGAAATGTAAAATACAAAAATAGAAAATTTAAATATCATGTTTTTTTAATTTATTATTGATATAAAATAAATATTTATCCAGTTTTTAAATTAATTTTTGATATAAAAAATAAAACAAAGATCCTCCATTTTAAAATATAAAATAACTTTGGTTTTCGTAATATTCTTTTATATATCACGTTTTAAATAAAAAAATATAATGTTTTTAAATATAAAATTATAACTATAATTATAATATAAAAATACTTCTATAATTTTATATTTATCCTAAAATAGAGTGGGAAAGTTAAAATTACTATTTTAACCTTAAAATGAGTAGGAAAAAAAGATATGATTATACTCCCCTTCTAGTTTTATATATATAAGGGAAAAAAGCTGAAGGATATTTGTTCCTGTCCAAGCTTAGTTAGAGTGTGCATAGGTCTCATATTTACTATAGATATGTCAATAAATAAAGTTGATAAAGGCTTGGACTATTATCTCATAAGCCAATTTTTGCATTTTAGAAATATAAAATTGGCTAAATGATTGGAGAAGGATAAAGGGAGAAGGGAGGGGAGAGAGACCATGGGTTCAAATTCTCCCAACTGATATTTATAATAAAAACAAGCAAACTAACATTTGTTGATAAAAAAAGTAATTCACTAATGGTGATGATGGATATCTGCAAAGAAATTATCTTTTTCAAATCAATAAGATACAAGAACAATTTTGGTTGAAAATAAAAACATTCACTACTAGAAAACGCAGTTTCAACATCGGTCAAAAATCACATTTTACATCGGTGGTTGACCGATATTGAATAAAATGTTGTTGAAAGTTTAAAGTTTCAACATCGATCCCTATATCACCGTTGTAGAAAGTTTCAACATCGGTGCTCAGTTAAGAAATGATGTAGAAATTATACCTTCTACATCGTTTTTATCTTAGTGAATGTTGTAAAATAGCATTTTTCAACATCGGTGCTCAGTTAAGAAATGATATAGAAATTACACCTTCTACATCGTTTTTATCTTAGTAAACGTTGTAAAATAGCACTTTTCAACATCGGTGCTTAGTTAAGAAATGATGTAGAAATTACACATTCTACATCGTTTTTATCCTAGTGAACGTGGTAAAACAACGCTTTTCAACATCGGTACTAAGTTAAGAAATGATGTTAAATATTTAATAACCTGTAATTAAAAATTTGTTAATTAATGATATTTTTATATTTTTAATATTATCAATATTACTAATAATCAATAAATCAGTATTTATAATATGAAAACCAATATTTTAATTACAATATGATAATATTGTAATTAAAATACTGGTTTTAGTATTATTTATATTTATTCTTAAGTTAACAACTAGTAGCAGAACGTGAATAAAAATACTTATTTCGTGTTGCCATGGAAATTAAGAAGTGTTTTCACAAAACTATATGAACAGCGATGCCATATTTTCCCCAGGTCAATAAAACAATCCATTAGTCCAACTCCTTTCAAGGACATTTAAGGTTATATATTATAATCAAACAACGAGCTACTCATGTAGCAATGTTATAGAGGAGCACTTGGATCAGGTTTTTAATTATTAATCAATAACCCACGAAAAATAAACCCTGAGAAAGAGTGTTCAGAAGCAAAGATCCATCAAAAGCTTGTTCATTGATGTCGGGGTATTTACAAAAATGTCACCGTTCAAATACGACATCGGGCAGCACCAAAAACGTTGTCGTTAATGTCGGGGTATTTACAAAAATGTCACCGCTACAGATTCAACAACGTTCACATAGCACCGATATTATATTGATGTCATGGAAATGTTTTTTTATAGTAGTGATTACTTGAATTAGGTTGAAACTAAATAATATACTATTCCTTTTGGTCTTGTTTATAAGACATAATCAATAAAAAATTTTCTGTTGTCTCTTATTAAAAGACTTTATTTTATTTTTTTTGTGCATTAATTATTTTTTTTAGTAAAATACCTGAATTGTCTTTTTTTCCTATGAAAATTGGAGAAGATGAGTAGGTTTATATTCGGGCCATTATCTATTATTCTACTTAAGGCCCATAAAATGTTAGAATCCACCTTGATTGAACTGTGCTTGAACTAGTGATAATTAGATAATATATATTTTTATTTTTAAGTATAATATATAAAAAATAAAAAATATTAAAAGTTAAACTTCACATAAAATATCATACAAAACTATTTTGAGTTATTTTTGGTTTGATGATTAATTTTTCCATTTGATGAATGATTTTTTTTTAACGGTGAGACAGTAAAGTAAACAATGTTATGCTATTCTAATTATTATATATTTATATTTATATATAATATCTTTCAAAAATTTAAAATTGTTCACATTATCTCTTATATCTATAGTGTTTCAACAGTCACATGTCAATTGCGACAGAAAAATTACCAACTTTACAAAAAAAGTAAAAAAAAATAAAAATTGATGTTTGTAGAATTGGTCCAATAAGTCAAATTGCTGATTTCTACCAGTTTTGCTGGTTCTTGACCAGTTCCGCCGATTTTTTGGCATATTGGTTTTCAGGATCATTTCGGATTGCATGATACATCGATTCCCAGTCCAAAACCAGATAGTTTGTCCGATATGGTTTTGAGAACCATGCTATAAGGAATGAAATTATATTCTTTATAATTGAGTTATATCTTGAAAATGAAAAATATATTTTATACATGACAAATATAATTCGTTCTAGTTAAGCGTCCATTACTTGGTAGGATTTTAGAAAACATAATAAATTCTTTGCTAGTCATACACATTCCTATTTTTTTTTAATGAGTGTATTATACCAAGTTAGAATTACATGCTATCTTAAAATATATCAATGGTAACTTGCTAATACACTTATTAAAATATTATAATAGTGTATACTTTAGTAAATACTATAAAGTTTGCTAATATATACACACTTTTTTTTAGTATACATGCGTTAGTAAATTATAATTAAAGATTGTCATAAAATATATCAATAATGTAATTTTTGCTAATACATTCATACTAAAAAAATAAAAGTATATACATTAGTAAATATCTTTAATCAGCTATTTTGTAATAATTAAGAATATCCGGCCAAAAGATAAAGAATTAACAAAAATTTAGGAATGTTCAAAATTAAATCAAACCGTTTGTAAATCACCAAGCCGATTCAAAAAAAATTGAAAATTGCTTGGTCTAAAACCCGCAAAACCCAAAAAATCTAAAAAATTTGCAGATTTTTTTTTCAATTTCGTTCGATTTTCATATCTTGTTATAAAAGCCCAGACCAAATCAAAAAAATCATATATTATAATTGTATTGATTTTTATCATGATAATTAATGATAAGTATTAAATAATTTATTTATTTATTACTTTATAACCAAAATACATATTTTACTTTCATATGTTAAAATAAATGTACTAATATTATTAAAAAATATTAAATATCAAGTGAAACACAAATTATTATTATGTTATAAAAGAAAGTTGATTATATCATTTATATTAATACTAAATAGAAGTAAAAATAATAATTTTTAACTAAAATATGTTAAACAGAATTTAATAAAGAGATTCATTGTAAAATAATATAATAATTATATAACTTTAATCAATAGATTTTAAATTATAATAATAGAATAAAAAAAATACAAAGCCGCCAAATCAAATAAAATAAAATCATAAAAGTTTAGTTTGATTTGATTCATATTTAATATTATATTCAAACTGAATCAGATAATCATATTTTTATTTTATGTTTGATTCAAATGATTTTTTTATATAAAAAAAAAAACAATCGAATCATACGGTACCACGAATTTCACTAAATGAAATATAAGTCAAATAGTAAATTAAACAATATCATCTCTTATTTGAAATAAAAATGCATAAATCAACATTTTGATATTTTTTTTCTTCTAATTACGCATGCATTACACGGTAGAAGATAAAACGAGATTGGCTTGGCAGTTTCTTTTTCTCACACATCAGCACATCCCAAATCTAGTTTCGACACAATGGACATCATTTTCATCTTTCCGCAGTGGACTTTTATATTTAAACTCTTCATAGTCAATATTTTATTGGTTGGTACAAAATTATGTCGACATTTCACGACATCGTTACAATACCAATAGAAAAAATTGGAAATCAATTATGGCAGAACATAATAAATTACAAATTAAGTCGTTGCCGATTAATGTACAGGTATCTTCAAACCTCACCTTCTGATTTTTAATATTGAGGAGGTTCAAGTATTTATATCATATCATCCTCTGTCACTTCATTACTCTATATGTGACTTTTAGCTTGTTCTCTACACTAGAGACTTTGTCCAGCACTTTAGTTTAGATCCTCTTTGGCTCTATTTTTTCCTGCATTACACTAATCACCATGAAAAGATTTCATAGTAAAAGAAAACTCTTGATCTTCCTGGTGGTAATCCCAAGCCTAGTCGCTGCCGAGTGCACGTGCGATGAAGAAGACCAAGAGCGAGACAAATCAAAAGCTTTAAGGTACAAAATAGCAGCTTTAATATCAATACTAGTTGCTAGTGCAATCGGGGTGTGTATTCCACTTCTTGGCAAAGTTATACCCGCCTTGAGCCCTGAGAAGAACATATTCTTCATCATTAAGGCCTTTGCCGCAGGTGTGATATTGGCGACCGGTTTTATTCATATCCTACCCGATGCTTTCGAGAACCTTACTTCGCCGTGTTTGAATAAGTATCCATGGGATGCTTTCCCCTTCACTGGCTTTGTGGCAATGTGCACTGCCATGGGGACTCTCATGGTTGAGACTTACGCCACGGCTTATTTTAAAAAACATCATCACTCACAAGTCCAGACAACATACGTGGAAAAGGAGGAATCAGGGGATGTGCATCTTCACACACATGCAACACATGGTCATGCACACGGCCATCTTCCCTCTCATGATCATCAATCATCGGCACTTCTTCGTCATAGGGTCATATCACAGGTTTTTTTTTTTATTTATATTATGGAACAATATGAATTATAAATTATAAATTGGAGCTTCATGTTCCAATTTTATAAATCTCTATAAATTGGAGCTTCATGTTCCAATTTTATAAATCTCTGTTCTTTAGTACACGTGTTTCATGGTTTTTATTCACAACTAGTATTCAGTTTTTAGGTTTCTCTCTTTTAAAGGGAAAAAATATGTATGAAGTGAAAAAAAGGAAAGAAAGAATTTACAATTGATTTAAATAATGCATTCACACCTTTTTTTCACTTTTCACATTTTTTTTTATCAATTAAAAGGAATCCAATCTTCGATCGATTTTTAAGCATATACTGACAAGTGATAATTAAATGGAGTTTTGATTATTTTTTATACGATAAATGTTTAATTTTTAAATGAATTGGAATTGGTGATTTTGAGTTAATTGATTGTAGGTGTTGGAGCTAGGAATTATTGTTCATTCTATCATCATTGGAATTTCTATGGGAGCTTCAGAAAGTCCTAAAACAATAAGGCCACTGGTAGCTGCATTGACTTTTCATCAATTTTTTGAAGGCATGGGACTTGGAAGTTGTATAATTCAGGTACTATATGTTATATATCATTGTCCTATATTAGTTAGTTCACGTGCATCAGATATATTCGATTCATGAAATTTCTTGATTGATTTACAATGATCAATGAACCAACTGGAAAACAAATATGAAGAATCAAAATGATTGTGAAATTATTAATTTGTGACGGGGAGCATGTGTGTGGTTCGGTTGGTATGGAACATATAACTATCACAAGTTGGAAATTTTCAAACTTTTCTATTTTTTGGACTAATACCAATTAATGGTTGCTTACTAACTTATTTCTCTCATTAGATTAATTAATTAGTATTTTTTGTCATATGAACTGTACCTTCATATCATGATGAGAATTTTAAGATAATAGTTAATGGCAACAACAAGGTTTAACATCTCATACAAATTATGCAAATATTTGCTAAGCCAATATCATTTATATATGTTGACTTTGAAGAACTATTAAATATCGTTATTTTCTAAATTTATTGATCGAAGTAGATTGTTAGTCACCACACCTGACACAACTAGTGGTTAGACTGTACATGTCTCTAAATCTATATAAAAAAAATAAACTTTTAAAACAATAAAAGTTAGTGTTGTACTTCTATTGTGTGATGACATGCAATTAAATCAGAGTGAGTTGAAGTAGAAAATATTAATCAAAAGGGAAATGTTAACCCCACTTTTAGTTTTAGCGTGTATAGGTGTATGGAAGAGATACATAAGAAAGGGGGAAAAGTGTGTTTGGAATTCAGCAGGAGAATTCATTTTTTCAATTAATTTAAAATGATTCATGATAAAATAATTTGTTTGGATAAAATATTTGAAAGAAGATTTCATTTTTGATATTTTTATAAATCATTTTGATTGACTAAAATAGTGAGATTTCAAATTCTATCAAAAAAATATAGAATTTGAAATATTTTTTTTCAAAGATGTTCGCTCTAACTCATGCTTGAGACTCTTTCTCGTTTAACACTTACAACCACGGGTGACCAAAGTTTTTATGGTCGACATCGACATAAGTTGTTTTTCACCGACCTTGACCGAGGTTTTTTCGGATAGAATTTTTTTGTATGATGTCAACCAAAGCTATTTTTTGTCGATATCGGCTCAGATTTTTTTAGATGATATTAGTTAGGGTTATTTTCTCACTGACATAAGTAATAGGAATTTTTTGCTGACGTCGGCCAAAGATTTTTTTTGTCGTTGTCATCCAGGTTTTTTCAGTTGATGTTGACTAATAATTTTTTTGGCCGACGTTGGTTAGATTTTTTCTACTGATATCGGTCATGACTAACTTAAAAGTAAATATGATAAGGGATATAATTTATGTTTCACAAGACATTTTAATTAGTTTTTAGTTTTTTTACTAACCGGAAAACTTGTTTGATTGTTTGATAAATAAGTTTTTTTAGAAGCTTCTAATATTTTTTGAAGCGGTAGTGTTTTTTAAAACACAGCTTCTAACTTTTAGCTTTTTATATTTTTATCCTCAATATGTTTATTCAATTTCCTAGTTATCTTTTTAAAATAAATCATGATTTTATTATTTTTTTTATTTTTCACTTTTTTGTTACTTCAACAACTAATTTTGTCGAATACTTGTAATTTAATAAGTTGATTTTTCAGTTTTTAACTAATTTTTAACTTCCAACTAGCTTTTTAATTAGTTTATCGAACATAGTCATAATAAAAAAAATACAAAAATAAAATACAAGAAAAAAGTTGGTACATGTTCATAATTATCCTAATTAAAATATAGCTAATCCTATTACTTATATGTGATGTATGCAATTTTACATATTTCGGAACTTTATGTACCTTGAGTCAAAAGTATACAATGTAAACATAGGTGGCATTTGAATCGAAATTACTGCAGGCAAATTTCCAGAGGTTATCTATTACAATAATGGGATTGTTCTTCGCATTAACTACTCCAGTGGGGATTGGAATTGGCATAGGGATAACTAATGTTTACGATGAAAACAGTCCAACTGCCCTAATTGTGGAAGGAATCTTCAATGCAGCATCAGCTGGAATCTTAATTTATATGGCACTTGTAGATCTTCTTGCAGCTGATTTTATGAATCCAAGAATGCAAAAAAGTGGTAGCCTCCGATTAGGAGCCAATCTCTCTCTTCTACTTGGAGCTGGATGTATGTCTCTTCTGGCTAAATGGGCTTAAGAATGCGAGTTAATTTTAGGTTGGAAGACAGTCTTGTGGTGAACGTCTTCGGCTCAACCCAAACAGTTTTTTTTTTTTAATATATGCATTGGCTTTTTAATATATATATATATATTTATATACACTTTCTCTACCTTCCAATTTTCTGCATTCAGTTTGGTGTTGTTTCCTACTGTGTAATTAATGTATACCCCAACTGTTTAGTAGATGATGGTGTCAATGGAAGATTAATTTCTTTCCAAGTCCTTGATTGTGTTCCATATAGATTTAGAGGAATGCACAATAGTAAATATATCAGATAAGTATTCAGACAAGTTGATAAGACGTTTATATGAACACCTAACACGCAAGACGCTTATATGGACACCTAACACACAATTTTTCATATGAAGTCGAATATTGTTTCGTCCATGTGTTTGCATAGTCCATACAACATGTCTCGGCCTTCAACACCCGGGTACCATTCGGCGATGGTTATGGTTAATAAACCCGCTTAAAGATAATTATCTAGTTAGAAGCACTTAAATAAGATTAAGAGGCGCATTACCTAACTAATAATCAGAAACATGAAGACCCAAAGACCCAAGGCCCAATAAGGTTAGTATATAAAGGAAAGAGCCCCCAAATAAAGACCATTGTTCACTTGAATATTTATTTGACATCATTGATAGCTCTGAACTGAACCTTTACTTAAGTGTCGAAGTGTCTTTTGCAGGTACCCTCCATTTTTGAATTCATATACATCGGAGATACCGACAAGTTATCATTAGAAAGGCCATTCGACATAGCAAGAGACCCTTCGACAGAGGAGATAGTGTCTGATCCATTCGTGATAGGAATATTTTGGTGCTCACTGTGGGATCGAGTAAGTTATATCCCGACCCCAAGAGGTTATGGCAATAACCAAAATTGGAACGAATACAACTGCAATGGAGCAACCAACAAATTAGCAAAATGAGGAGATTCATGTAGAAGACCAGATCAGCCTATCCTCGATCATGAAAAGACTACAAGCTCAGGTTTCAAAAATTCATCATCATCACACCGAAGAAGGCATCGCCCTTCGGCGTGAAAATGCGCATTTGCGAGAATATAACGGGTCATGACAACCTGGGTTATGTAATGACCCGCCTCGTCACTACGATATCATCACTCTAAACCACATATATTTCAACTTTTAAATGAAAACTCCGTTAATTTGCTTATGAAAAATGAGAGTAAATTTTTTGCGATATACATTCACCAAACAACGTACAATTACTTAGATTATATATATATATATATATATATATATATATATATATATATATATATATATATATTAACTCAGTACATATCATTCACATAACAGAAAGTAAATTAGTCTATACATATGATTAAATATGTGATTTACATACTCAATTCAAAAAAGAATTATAGAACTAGCTACAAAGGAGTTGATTAACAAAACACAACTATCTCCCAAAATAATCCCAACGTCATCATGTCGGCTTGGCGGCTCCACAAAAGAATCTTACTTCACGTATTCTACTATTGTCTGTTTGCTCCTACGAATAAAGGTTCGCGAGCATCATAGGTACAACCCACACGATACAAAAATTGTAAGGGTGAGTTTATTATAAAAGAAATTAACACAAAAATCAAATGACCATGATTAGTAAGAAAACATTAACAAATACCATAATCATACACAGAAATCCATTAGTCCAATATACACTCAACAAGTAGTCATCATCCGTCCATAATTCCAATCAATGATGTTCAGTATGATGCATACACCAGACCTCAACTCTCAAATGCAATATGGTGCCACTTGTCAGGAAATAGCCTAAGTGTGTCCACGCGACACTCTCACTTAGGAAAACTAGGCAACAATTGTCGAGGCTATCCTGTCGTGCACAAGTAACTCCCCCCCCATGGCGATCAGCCTGAGTCTCAAGGAAGTTTCAAACAGAGTGACATGCCCCCAAGTACAAGAATTTTCCCTCATGAGAAACTAAAAGTACTTACTGACAAAGTTTATACTATTTCCATGCAATATGAAGTATGAAACATGGGCACCATCAATGCACTGATCCTGGAGAATTAAAGATTCTAAGTCATCCCCGTCCAAAAATGCTTAAAACTCTTTAACCACTCTATTTCCCCCACTAGGGATATTCATCATGGTCATTGCACTCCCCTTATACATACACAACATACATCATCACAATGACATTTTCCACATCAACATCTCATCTCAATGTCATTCTCAACATCAACATCATCTCATCTCAATGTCATTCTCAACATCAACATAATTTCATCTCAACGACATTATCAACAACAACAACATCATCTCATATCAACATAATCATCAATAATAGCATCATCTCATATCAATATTATCATAAATACCAACATCGTCTCATATCAATTATTGTTGAACAAGTGGCATCAATAACTTAAGAGGGGGGGGGGGTGAATTAAGTCTTAAATTTTTTTTACTAACAAGTTTTAATCCCCTTTTAAATTATATGTGATAGATTTAGAATGTAAAAGAAGAAGCAACAATCAATTTAAAAATGTTCTTTAAATATGCAAGACAAAGTAAATTGCAATAAAATAAATGAGATAAGGTAAGAGAGAATTGCAAACTCGATTTATATTGGTTCGACCACTTCCCGTGGCTACGTCCAGTCCTAAAGTAACCCACTTGAGATTTTTCACTATCCTTCTAAACCCTTTACAATCTTTGAACACACCTTGGGATCTCTCACCTTTGTGTTCAAGTTTCTCACACACCAAGAGACAAACAATCTCTTGATTACAACTTGTCATACCCTAATTTCGTCCAGGGACTATCATTTGCTCAAGTTTTGATTCTTGCTAGCCGAATCGAGCTGCCTTTGTCCCAAATGCCTTGTTTTGCTATAAATAAATGTGAAGAAGGGCTGAGAGAGAGATTCAGAGGTCCAAAGGTCTAGCATTGAGAAAAAAGAAGAGAAAAGAAGAAGGAAGAAGAGAAAAAGAAGCTAAACTGTCGCTGAATCGCGACTGCAATCGATTTCTACATCGTTCTTCGGTCATTTTTTGTCATTCTTCGTTCTTCATCTGGTTAGAGTTTGTCTTTAAGGATTTGAACATGATTCATGGACCCTTAGGGGTCCTCTCTATTGTTTTGTGCATCTTCATCTCCTTCTTTGATCATCGGTAATCGCTTTTCTTTTGTAAAGTAAGTTTTAACCGATCATTAACGCCGCAAGTTATCTTTAAAAAAGGATTGAAGATTAATAAGCAAAAACAAAATAAAACCAACTCATAAACTTCTTCATTTCATAAAAAAAAACAAGAGATCGTTTCAAGGTCCAACGCCTTAATGATTCTCTCCTCTTTTAAAAAATCAATAGATCGTTTCAAGGTCCAACGCCTTAAACGACTCTCTCCGCTTTTCAAAGTTTAAAAGATCGTTTCAAGGTCCAACTCCTTAAACGACTTTTGTTCGTAATTAAAATCAATCTTTCAAAAAACATAAAATCAATGTAACAAAACAAACATTCATACTTAAAGAACTACGTAGGTCTGAATTCCTCATCGTACCTGAGGATAGTAGGAGTAAGGGCAACACCCTTGTCGACCCCAAAAAGTAAAAAAAAAATAAAAAGGAAAAATACATAAAAAATATAAAAAAGGGAAAGTACATAGTTTTGAAGTCATGTTTTGCACAATCAATTAAGGGTTGACGTCTCTTGTGACGGGCGCGTGGGGTGCTAATACCTTCCCCGTGTGTAAACAATTCCCGAACCCTCATTTTCAAAATCCACAAACCGTTGTCTTTTTGGTTTTTCTAATATTTTCCTCGAATAAACATTGGTGGCAACTCCACTCGTTTTCTCCCTTGGAGACAAACGCTTTTGGCCTATGATATTGGCCTTTTCGCACCCCTGCCGAAGGGTAGGTTGCGACACAACTGAGTTTTATAAAATGAACATAATGATTTCTATCTTTTAGAGCATATGATACGACTTGAAGTTCCTAGAAGAATTCTCAATAATTTTCAAGAGTTTGGCCAAAGATGTTTAGAGAGGTTTTGAAAGTTAAGTTCTCTGATAATTCACTTATTTTTTGAAGTAGGGACATATATATTTTTGGTGAAAGAAATGGAAGAAGATGGTTGAGGATGTCTCCTACAACCTCTAAAGCCTAAATTTCTTACTCTATATAATCACATGAATAGCAACTAACATTGTCATCATCAAAAAAGGGGAGAATGTGAATGCATATCATACAGGTTTTGATGATGCCAAAGGTTTACTTGATGAGCACGGATTGAATCAAGTCAAAGAACAAGATCAAGAAAATCTAAGATAAGAACTTAGTAAATTTCTTACTCTATATAATCACATGAATAGCAACTAACATTGTCATCATCAAAAAAGGGGAGAATGTGAATGCATATCATACAGGTTTTGATGATGCCAAAGGTTTACTTGATGAGCACGGATTGAATCAAGTCAAAGAACAAGATCAAGAAAATCTAAGATAAGAACTTAGTAAATTTGTTAAAAGAATCTCAATTTGATTGCTATAGTTTGGTCTCAAAATATTTACTTTTAAAATTCTTTTATTAAAGTTAAATCAGTTTAGAAATCTCTTTTTGAACTGGTAATCGATTACCAGGTTCGTGTAATCAGTTACCAGAGAGTTTGTGAAAATGGTATATTGAAAATTTTGAATTGATAAACCAACGACACAAAATTATTTGAATTTTGATCAGTGTAATCGATTACAAGATTCATGTAATTGATTACCAGCGAAGATATTTCAGAAAAACTATTGAAAAGTCACAACCCTTCAAAGATATGATTGTGTAATCAATTACCAAAGTCATGTAATCGATTATCAGTGAAAAAAGTTTCAGAAAATATTTTGAAAAGACACATCTCTGAAGAAGAGCATACATCGATTATAATAAGTAAAATATTATCGTTCAGAGTACCATCCAAGCAAAATAATAGTAAGCAATAAGTCCGAAAGTCTAAAGTACTAAATATCCTAATGTAACTTAAACAAGTCTGAAATTCTAATAATTATTATAACTAATTGTAATGCTAATGATCTGTTGGAGGATCAAAGCAACAACAGATAAATCCCATGTCAATCTCAAGACAAGTGATGTGAGAATCCATGGAATCAAACCTTTCACCAACAAAAGCGCGGAGATCCCGAATCTTGTTGAGAACATCATTCACTAAAACAGAGGAGGGGTCCCTAGGTTGTGGAGATGGAGTGTGTTCGTCAGGAGCATTTGCCTGGTAATCCTGTTTATGGACCCATTGTCCATCAAGATCTTTCTTATAACCAAAAGAAGCAACTGCAGCAGCTCTTATTGTAAATGAATGCTTAACCTTGACAGATGGTTCATTAGTAAGAGAGACTTTGAAGTGCTTCGAAAATAGAGTAACCAAATGGGGATATGGTAGAGGGGCATTTTCACGTAATGCCTTGTGCATACGATAACAAACAAGATGTGCCCAGTCAATTTGGCATCCAGTTGATAGTGCCCACATCAAAATTAAGTCCTCCTCAGTGGCTTGAGCAAGGTTAGTAGAACGAGGAAGCAACACACGATAGATAATGTAATGCATGATATGACATTCAAAAGTAAAGGATCCAGCAAGTAAGCGACCAGACATATCAGCATTTACAACACAAACCATTTTACGAGCATCAAGACTAGAACAAATTGGTTTCCAATCATCTACTAAAGTTCCTTCAAAAGGCACACCTTGACTGCTCAGTTTGGTTAGGGAGTAAAACAAGGATTGATCGACAACAATTGGTATTTTGTTTACTTCAGAAATATCACTCCTTCATGAATTTCTAAGTTGTTATAAAACACTCGAACCAATTCAGGGTAATAGGGTAATTTCATAGTCATGAAATTCACTAGTTCAAAATTTTGAAACACTTGATAGCAATCAAAGTTTTCTTCCTCAAAGAATTCAGAGTCAAGGTATTTAGGGTCAATAATATCACGATTTGAGAATGATGAGTAATACCTTTCACGTTGGACATCAGTGGAAAACAGAGTGAGCGAGCGCGGTGAGGAAAGAGAAGGATTGGGTGGTGCCGGAGGGTCAACAGAAGGACTATGGCGGTGGTGGCCGACAGTGGTGGTGGAGGATGATGAGCCCTTGCGCCTCTTTGATGATTCTGCCATTTGGTGAAGTTTCTGAAAATTTCAATCGGTGGGTTTTGTAAAGGATTCGAAGAGAAGAATTCCGCACTTTGTTTGAAGCGATTTGGTGAAGAAATGAAGAAGATATGAGGATTTGATATTTTTAGGGTGTGGGATGCTGTTAGAGAGAGAGGGGAGATGAGTGTTCTGAACTTAGAGAGAGGGAAAAGTCATATTTAAAGACAGGGATGACTAGTAATCAATTACATACCATTGTAATCAATTACAAGCGTTATAATGTAACTACCTAACTGTCTGGTAATTGATTACATATCTATTGTAATCGATTACATGCTTAAGAAATAACAAACTAACCTTCTGGTAATCGATTACGAACCTATGGTAATTGATTACACCGTTATTTTTCCCTGGTAATCGATTACAGAATTAATGTAATCGATTACATGCCCTCAAATCATTAAATATATAAAGAGGAAAATATTATATATAATTTTATGGGCTAGGAATCTAAGTCAGATTGGTCAATAATCCCTAATTCTCGTCTAATGGTAAAAAAAAATTCTTTGGGCAGAGGTTTTGTAAAGATATTGGCCAATTGATTTTTTGTTTCAATAAACTCTAGTACACAATCACCCTTTTGAACATGGTCTCTAAGGAAGTGATGCCTAATTTCAATGTGTTTTGTTCTAGAGTGCAAAATAGGATTTTTAGATAGGTTGATTGCAATCATATAGTCACAACGAATAGGAATGTGATCAAGCATTAAACCATAATCAGAGAGTTGTTGTCTCATCCATAGGATTTGTGCACAACATTTTCCAGCAAAAATATATTCTGCTTTTGCAGTTGATAAGGAAATAGTATTTTGCTTTTTGCTATGCCACAATACTAGTGCGGAACCAATAAAGTGGCAAGTCCCACTAGTGCTTTTTCTATCGGTTTTACATCCAACAAAGTCAGAATCAGAGTATCCTACTAAGTTATAAGAAGAATTCTTAGGATACCATAAGCCTAGATTAATAGTGCCTAGAAAATATCTCATTATTCTTTTGATGACACTTAAGTGAAATTCTTTGGGATTGGCTTGATATCTAGCACACAAGCAAACACTAAACATAATATTCGGTCTACTTGTTGATAAATAAAGAAGAGATCCGATCATACCTCTATATTTCTTTATATCTATTGATTGACCAGCTTTATCTTTATCCAAGTAGCAAGCAGTTCTCATAGGTTGCGTTGAATATCCAAAACCTAGACCATGCGGTGGCCATGCACCATTTGATAACAGGCAAGTACATGCAGATGGAGGAACTTTGAAGATGAGCAGGCAAGTATCTGATATGGAGGAACTTTGAAGATGAGCAGGCAAGTACATGTAGATGGAGGAGCCAGTCGAGTATAGGAATCAAGTACAGGCAGATGTTGTTTCAACCGAAAAAGACAATGGTAAACCTAACTTCAACAAAGCCCAAGATGATGGGAAGAGGGGTCGGCTGCCACAAGAACCCCATTACGCCTAGTACGCAGCCCTTACTACCAATAGATAATATATCATGGATTAGGCGTTAGCTATAGATATTTTGACCATGTCAAAAATGGTCAACACCCCCACCAAAGGTCGACTACTCAAAATGTTGTTGATACCACCGTAATCGCGGTCACTCAATAGAGGAGTGCAGTGTGTTAAAAGACAAGATAAAAGACCTCATTAAGTTTGGTCATCTAAAGGAGTTCATCCAAAAACCACAATCATTCAAGCCTCATAACCCTTGTAAACAAGAGTCAAGCAGGGGGAAGGGTCGAGAATACACAAGTCATTTATATAGGCACAGAAGCTGAAGTCGATCAAAAGAAAGAGAGTACAAGCCCCTCAACCAACCAAGACATGTCATAAACACCATTGCCTGAGGTTTTGTCGGAGGAAGGGAAACCGCCTCTAGATGAAGAAGGCACTTATGACATGTCTACTTTGTTAACATGGTCTCCCTTAACTAAGCACCTAACACGCCTTCTATCACCTTCACGTTAGAAGACTTTAAATCAATCGACTCGGTACAAGATGATCCCATGGTTATTAGTGTAGAGATAACCAACTGTGTAATTAGGAACAACCTTAGTGACTAGGGGATCTCAATTGATATTTTATTCTGGAATGCTTTCAAGTAGATGGAAATTCCTGAGTTTGAGATCCTTCCATATGATGGCCCACTCTTCAGTTTCGCTGGGGAACAAGTAAGGATGAAAAGGTGTATTTTGCTATACACTAAGTTTGGACATGAAGGTCCATTGTAAAAAAAAGTTAAGATATGATATGTGATAGTGCATGTGCACACATCATATAATATACTTCTTGATCATCCTTCGTTGAATGCTTTGGGCGCGATTGTTTCAACCGCTCATCTTGCAATGAAGTTTCTGTCGGACAACGGAACCATCATAATTGTGCATGGTGATCAGAGGATGGCCAGAGAATGCTACATGGCCAGCCTTCGATTGTAACCCTATACAAAGGAGGAAGCCCCAAGACTCATTGTTAACATTTTAATTACGTTAGGATTTATGTCGACCAAGTGTAACCGAATCCTAATTGTAGTACTAAACTAAAGCTCAAGTCGTCTCCCAAGGGAATAGTACAAGGATGAATATTCAAATTAAAGCCTTTCAGATAAATATATTTTTATATTTTAAACTACCTAAAAGTAAAATTAATCAAAACAGAAAATAAAAGACATATTTTTATAGAGAGATTAATGTGTTGAAAATTTAATAACAAAAATTAAAAGAAAAAGATGTTACTTGTTGATGCAATAATAATTATAGAAAAAAACAATAATGTTGAGATGTTAAGATTGTACTCGGAATCTCCTTATTTTCTGTAATTCCTTACACTGCTACGTCGTTATATTGTTCATCCCTAATTCATTGATGTATTTTGTCCCTAATCCCTTAGGTGATAGACCCTAAATTACTTGCATTGATTCTAAATCCCATGGCAAACCAACACAAACAATCGACATTATTGGTTAGAAATTAGATAGGCTTAACCAAGATTATTCTATCCCTGGAGATAGCCCCAATTAAGCATTTGATTCAGTTTGGGTTTCAACGAGACTCACCAAAGTGCACGTCAATTCTTGGAATAATCTATGAGGTGCACAGGCTCACAAAGAATTATGTATAGAAGGTGAATAATGAACTCAAATAATATATTAATATGAGAAAATTACATCAAATAGGATTCAATCTTTTCCTTTCCTAGCTAAGAAAGAAACTAGCCACTCATGAAATACAAGAAGAGAGAAGAAAAAATGGTTTTTTAGTGAATGGTGGTGTGTAAAGGTGTGTTTTTTGTTGCTGCCTATGTCTCTCTATTTATAGAATCATAAATGTGTTTATAGAGACAAATAATCTTCTTAATTTACAAAATAATATAATATATACTAGGAAATTATCTCTAGCTGATATAACCTATTTTAACTGTTGTAATTTTCTTCAAAGTGATTTTCTTCATTTATCTTCGACCTATATCTCCATAATTATCTCTGCTTTGAATGAATTTAGTTTATAGAAGCACTATCTAGTGCGCTTCTCACTTAAGTGAGATATCTTCTGTAAAATTGCATCTTCTTCTTTGTTTGAGTTGGCTTAAGTGACCTATACCTCACTTAAGCAAGACTACCTTGTAAAATTACCCTATTTCTATGTAAAAAATCACAAAATCATATTAAAAACTTCTAAAATCATAATTCATATCTAAAATATATAAAAAATTGAAAACATAATGAATTTGATTCAAAATAAGGCCTAAAGTATGTTAAAGTATTAAATAAACGTCTCAAATTGCATATGAAAATATGGTAATTTTGACATTTATCAATCATGCACTATGTGGAGGTCAGGACAGAGGCCGAAGAAGTGGAAGAGCTGGAGCTCAATCCGAGAACTAACGATGGCAATCGAGTGAAGCCACTTGAAGAAACATCCACCTTCCAACTCAACCCTAAGCAAGTGTAGGTTACTCAATTGAGGAGCCAACTTTCTGAGGACGACTAAAGTTGTATCCAACAAACTATTCAGGAACATGCTGACTTATTTGCATGGTTTGTGGCAAACATGCCCGGAATTGATCCAGGCTTTCATTGCCATACGTTAGTTGTATGCAAAGATGCAAAGCCCATTGTGCAAAGAAAGAGAATGATGGGGGAAGAAAGGTATCAACTATATGGTAGGAAGTTGCCAAGTTGATGGCTGCTCAGTTCATCAGAGAAATTGACTATACCACTTGGCTATCCAACGTGGTCATGGTGAAGAAACCAAACGAAAAATGGAGGATGTGTACAGACTACACGCACCTGAGTAGAGCATGCTCAAAGGTCGTGTACCCACTCTCGAACATTGAACGCCTAGTCGATGGAACAACCAAACACAAATTGTTAAGTTTTCTAGATGCGTATTATGGCTACAACCAGATAAAGATGGACCCAATGGACAAGAAGCAGAAGACATTTATTACTGAATCTGCAAACTACTACAAAGTTATGCCATTCAGACTGAAAAATGTCAAAGCTACTTACTAGCGTTTGATAGACAAAGTGTTTAAGGGTCAGCTCAGATGAAACCTAGAAGTCTATGTGGATGGCATGGTAGTCGAGTCTATGTGGATAACATAAGGTTGAACCTCGAGAAGTGCATCTTTGAGGTAGAAGAAGGAAATTTTTTAGGGTTGATGCTGACTCATTAGGGATACATGCCAACCCGAACAAATGTCAAGCCATCTTGAAAATGAGGAGTCCACAGAATGTAAAGGAAGCTTAGAGGCTAGCTAGTAGAGTATCCTCTTTATCAAGACTTTTGCCTAGAATCGCCAAGAAGGCCAGACCAATCATGAACCTTCTCAAGAAAGCCAAAAACTTGGTTTGGGAGAAAGAATGTGAAAAAGCTTTTTGGCAGTTGAAGGGAACGCTGGCAACACCATATGTCTTGTCAAAGCCAAACACCAACAAAAGGTTGATTGTCTATCTTTCGGTTTCGAATGAAGCCATATGTGCAATGCTAGTACAGGAAGAAGGTGGTGAAGTAAAGTCGGTATATTTTGTGAGATAAGTACTTCGGGATCCAAAAACAAGGTATCCAGTGATGAAGAAAGTAGCCTTAGCGCTCATCAATGTGGTCCGCTGTCTTCGTCAATATTTTTGGAGTTACCGAATCACCATTCAGATTGATTGTCCCACAACTAAAATATTGCACCAGCCTGAGCTGGCAAGATAGATAATGGCATGGTCCATTAAAATCTTAGAGTATGAAATTTTTTATAAGCCAAGAGGGAATGCTCGAGCTCAGGTGCTAGCTGATTTTATCAATGAACTTCATCCTCCACAACCACATTTGGAGCAAGAATGGTGGACAATGCATGAGGACGACTCTTCCAACCAACATGGGAGTGGAGCTATGGTTATCTTATAAGAACCCAAAGGCATAACCCTCACGCAATCTTTACATTTCAGCTTCAAAGCCACGTGCAACTAGGTCGGGTACGAGGCCTTCTTAGAAAGATTGAGACTTGCCAAAGAGGTCGGTGCCCAAATAGTCAAGTGCCAAATCAATTCCAAGGTCGCCGCTGAACACATAAACAAAGTGTTTCAAATCTAGGATCCTCAACTCCTGAAGTACTATTATGCATTTGAGGGGCTCAAAGAAGAGTTCGAGGAAGTTCAGGTGACTCACATAACCCGAGAAATCAATAACAAAGTCGACGAGTTGTCTCGGCTGACAACTTCACCTAAACATGGGCAGTAGAAAAATGTTCATACTCCATTCAATTCGTATACCCAGTGTTTTGGGCAAAGAGTGTTTACAGATTGAAGAAAACTCTTTAGGATGGAAGAAAGAGATAGTCAAATACTTAAAGTATAAGACACCCCCAACAAACAAAGAGAAAGCCAAAAAACTAAGAACACAAGTTGTTAGGTATATTTTAGTGGCCGGTGAACTATATAGGAGAGGGTTTTCCTCACCCATACTCAAATGTCTTGACCAAGACCAAGCTAACTATGTGCTCTGAGAACTACATAAAGGCATTTATGGTATGCATTCCTGGGAAAGAACAATGGCCGCACGACTGTTGAGGGTTAGGTACTATAGGCCAACCTTTAGAATGAACTACTCAAACTTTGTTTAAAGATGCATCCAATGCTAGAAGCATGAAAATTTGATACACTGACCGGCTGAAAAGTTGCATCCTATTGTCTCCCCACGACCTTTCATTGTTTGAGGAATGGACATCCTAGGACCCTTGCTAACTGCACTAGGACAAAGGAAATTCTTGTTAGTAGCTGTTGACTATTTCACAAAGTGGGTCGAGGCCGAACCCTTACCAAAAGTTGGTCCAGTTGACGACATCATCGCTCTTGTTCAACACTTGTCACACATGGTTAGAAATCATCTCTCGGTTGATGAGACGGTTCAGTTGAAAATCTTTGGTGAAGAAACCTTGGTTAGTTAGCACCAATAGGTTGGCCTAGGTTGAGGCTAGCTGAAACTCAAGCATTTGTTATTTAAATCTCTTAGTTAGCAAAATTTGTTAATTTATTAGGAAACAAACCCAAAAATTGATAATTTATCAGGAATTAAAGTAAAATATCAGGATAAAAAATAAAATTATTATTTTATTAGGAACTCAACACAAAATAAAAATTTATGAAAAAATAAAAAATAAAATCGAATATTTATTAAGAATTAAAAACATATTTAAAAAAATATTAGAAGGCTACCAGTTTTTTTCATTCTTGGATTTTTAAAATCTGCTGCAAGAAGATCTATCCGTGCCACGTAGATTAAGATCTCAGCCGATGCTGCATTGAAGATTCCTTCCACAATAAGGGCAGTTGGACTATTTTCATCATAAACATTAGTGATCCCTATGCCAATTCCAATCCCCATTGGAGTAGTTAAAGCTAAGAACAACCCCATTATTGTAATAGATAACCTCTTGAAATTTGCGTGTAATAATTTCACTTCAACTGTCACCAATGTTGACCTTGTATAGTATACTTTTGACTAAATGTGCGTAAAGTTCTGAAGTTTGTAAAATTGCATACACAACATGTAACTCATAGAATTAGCTATATTTTGGTTAGGATAATTATAAATATGCACTCACGTTTTCTTCTATTTTAATTTTATCTTATTATATTATTTATATTGTATTATTTGTCACTTTTTTTCTTTTTTTTCACTTTCTTTATCTCTTCCATACACCTATAAACCCTAAAACTAAAAGTGGGGCTAGCAATTTCCTTTTGATTTTTATTTTCTACTTCAACTTACTTTGATTTAATTACGTCATCACACAATAGAAATATAACACTAACTTTTATTGTTTAAAAAGTATTTTTTATATAGATTTACAGACACTCTAACCACTAGTTGTGTCGTGTTGTGACTAACTATCTACTTCAATAAATTTAATAATTCTTGAAAGTCAAACTGATAAATGATATTGGCTTATAGCTAATATTTGAGTAATTTGTATGAAATGTTAAACCATGTTCTTCATATGACCAAATATACTAATTAATTTTTTTATATATAATATAAATTAGCACTCATTAAAATTGATAATATACGAGTTTGAGTTTAGCAGGAGAATAATAATCAAAAGGAATTTATGTTTGAATATGTGAACAGTAAATCTTAATAATTGGGACTAAAAATGAGATTAGAAGCTCCACGTATATCACTCGACTTGTAAGAAACAATAACTACATTGTTAGATAAACAACCATATCTAAATTTGAGTAGTATACCTGCAAACTAAGTTCTATGGAAATTGGTAATATCATACTCGATTTTGTCTGACCGGTTGAACCGGTCAACCCAAGAACCAGGCATATATAGTCGGGTCGAGTTGCTAATTAGATAAAAAAAAATGTATCTAATCTAGATATGATGTCACCAACTTGGGTTCAACGGGTGAAATTCGGTATCGGTTGAACATTTTTTTAGTACGAAACTTAGTTGTGCAGTCGTCCAAATTTCAGTACTTTAAATTTCAGTTCATATTTAAATTATTCATTATCCTAATCAAGTTGATCTATTTTGTTTCATACTTTAAATTTCAATACTTTCTCTATTATTTCTAGTTGATCTCCTTCTCCTCCTGCAATGTGAGCTTAACTTTATATAGAGAGATTCTTGAAACCTGTGTCACCATGATCAGGATTATGTAACCGGCATTTAGCATCAATTATTGTGTAACAGTATATCAACACTATTGAGTGTTTAGCGAAAGAAGAATTTATATGTAGCTAACATTTTTTTTTTTTCATCCAAATATTCGAAAAAAATTTCAGTTTCGTTTGACTATATCTATTATTAGTCGTCTTCCGTTAAGTGATGACCTAACAAATAAAATGTTACGTTATCACGTCTGATTGTGAACATCTCATTGTCATGTCATCATCTTCAATGTATCAATGATAATAGATAAAATAAGAGGACCGATTTAGTGAAATAGACAAAATAGGATGAGAGATTTTACAATTAAACCTTATAAATAAGTCCATTTTGAATACGGCAATGATATATGTTTGTTCTTTTGTCTTGATTGTACTTGCAATGGCAATTTGAGAGTGAACAAACAAGGAAACCAAGCTAGTGTTTCAAAATTGTTATAAGGAACTTCTAGAATATAGAAAAATGACTGTCTGTGAATCTGTGTTGCGGAATGTAGCTCATCAACGTTATATATAATAAGGCAAACCCATTGCACTTCTAGACGACAGAAAAATGATTGTTTGTGAATCTGTGTTGCCAAGTGAGAGCTCCTTTAATGATTGGACCCTTCACTCTCAAAGCCTTAAAGCATCAACCAACAATCAAATTTTGTTGCTAAATGCTTGTAAGTTCTAACTACCAATGCCTTAAACAAGAGCAGTATTAAAAAATTACATTTATATATGCATTTTCAGTTTACTTCCATAGGCCAATTAATGCGATAAACAATGAGAAATGCAGTTACTGAATGAAAAATGCCAAAATTACAAATAAAGTAATAACAACACCAATACAACAAATATTTAAAAATAAAAAATAAAACAATCACAATCTGGGTAGCATCACATGGGCAATGGGGTCTCTCCTCTTCACCTTCCATTTCTTAAACTGTTTTGAGGCAGCTTTCAGTGCTCTTGCCCATCGCTGGATCAAGTGAAAAACACCAAGTTATTTCCAATGTACAATACATAATAACATTTAACATTTACCCCTTTCATTATCTAACAATCTCAACAGTATGATAGAGTCAGCAAGTATATGGGAAATCATTTCAACAGAAAGATTTAAAGGTAATATATGTTTCTCAAAATTGAAGTAAAAGATGTTTTCTCAATATTGTATTCTGAATTTCAGATTTCTAAAGAGAGATGGAAAAAAATCAACCTCCATAAAACACGACAAACAAAATAAAAATTCCAGAAACCCAGATAGAATCAGAACCAGAAAAGTGAGAAACAAATTTGGTGGCATCCATGTATATCACAAACAAATCTTTCAACATCAATCATTTGTTAAAGGTTATTAGTTAGTTAAAAATAGTCAGTTGGCTAGTTAGCTTGACCGGTTAGTTCATTAGTTGTTAATTACAAATAAGATCTATGAATATATTATGTATCAAACTCACATTATGTTTAATTTTTTTTTATTTCAATCAAATCCCATTTTACTAATTTTCTTTCATTTCCTCTTTTTAGAAAACAATGCCCATATTCATATTTCTATAATATAATGTTTCCCAGACTTCATAAAATAGAAAGGAAAAAAAAGTACCAGAAATCTAAATGGGAATCAGAAACCACAAACCAAAAAAGAAAGCAGAAACAAAAAAACAAAAAAAAAATTACCTTGTTCAAGATGGGGTTGCAAGCACCTTTAAAGGGTGTTGGAGAGAAATCAGAAGGCAACTTCTTGTTCTTACTCTTGCTATTCTTTTTTATGAAATCAAGGTTGAGATTGAAGGCAGAGGCAGTGAACTTCTTCCTAAGCTTAGAACCCACCTTCTTGACACTGCATTTAGCTCCCAAACCCATGTCATAGGAAAGCTTCTTTGGAGTGATAAGATCCAAATCCATAGGACTGTAAGGTCTTGGAAGCAAAGGGGACCAGATTGTGCTCTGAGAGTAGTCAAAGTCATAGGCAGAGTTGTCTGGAAACTTGCACAGAAGCTCAATTGACATCTTTGGCACCAAATACTCTACCACTTTTGTTGTTTTCAACACTAGTGCTTCTTCTTCTTTCTCATATAGTGTTTGAGATTCCATTGCAAAATTAACACTAGTTGGTCTTTGCTTCTTTTGCTCTCTCTCACTCTCTTTACTTTCTTTACACCTAACACTTTTGAAAGCTTTTGTTGGGTTTGGATTTGCCGTGTAAGGAAAAAAGGAAGAGAGAGAGACACAACGACACACAACAATGTAGCCGTTGCAAATTGTAATGTCTGTCTTCTCCCCAAAACAACATTTTTCAACTGCATTCACATGATTTTCATTGTTTTCCCCCTGCATCTTAGGTTCTCACAGAACAGAAATAATAAAATATTTAATGCTATAATAAAAACAGTAGTTGCACAGTTGCACGTTTGAATTAATTTGTTTATATAAATAATTAATTTTATAATTGAACGTAAAATGTAAAAATACCCATATTATATTGAATAAACCACTATTTTTATCCTCTAACTATTTCCTTCTTTCTGCGTTAAGAAACTATTATCTTCTTTCTTAAATAGTACATAAAAATATAAAATAATTCAAGTGATTCCTAAAATATTGAATGTTTACTATTTTAATTACCAAGTTGATTTACTTTAGTAAAGTTTAAAAACTAATTATCATCAGAATAATTCATAGTTACACGTTTTTATCTACTTATTGAAGAAAGAAAAAAAAAAGAAGATAATCTTACGTTCATTAATTCATTTTTTTATACATCACAAAATAAAGATAAAGAACAAGCAGAAAACTAAGGTCTAAAATCCAATTAATTCATTAATTAATAGAATACAGCTTAAAAAAACTGAAATTAGATCCGATAGGTATTTTTATTTTTATAAAAAAAATGCAATCACATCATGTTTCATGTACATCACCTTTCGTATCAAAATGGTGTCTAGTTGTTGAGGCACAGGTAATTTAAAAATGAGAAGGTAATGTTCCTTTTGAACTTATAGTGTCTCTTTTTGCTTCTATTGGACCTCTCTTATAATTGGCATGACCAAAGTTATCCTTCTAATCATCCAACACATCTTCCAATTTTCTTTGATTTGATTCTTGTAAATTTTTAAATTTTCAAAAAGTCTTTATTATCATATAACGTAACATATATCTAAATACCTCCTGTTATATATATATTTTTTTATAAATATTTACTGATATGACCTATTTAAAATTTAATATTTTAAAAAAATAAAGTTGTTGATACTAAATAATTACTTATAACATAACATAAATCTAAATATTATGTTTTTTTTGTCGACCAAAAAATAATTTCATTAATATTGAAGATACTAGTGGTACCCATGGGATTACAATCTCCAATACAAATTAAAAGAGAACAAAATATGACTCCTACAGTAGAACCAACCCCTTTATAGAGGAACCAATGTTGTATCTAATTAGACAAGAATTAACACTTTATGAATATACTCTATATGACTATTTGCAACCTAAACTGTTGATTAAAGGCACTGAATGAAAGCTAAAACATTTGATTGCCATTGGTACCTTGAGAAGAAGAACTCACCATGTTTTGCCTCAAGTGTCCATGATTTATAAATGACTTCCTCCATCATAGTATCAAAATCCAGTTGAAATTGTTGAAAGAGGGTTTTGTTTCTACAGCTCCACAAAAATCATACCACGGCACACCATACGGACAACCAAATAGTATTCTTTTTAGCATTAAACCAAGTACATTGAAATCCACGAAAATGTTGAATGAGTCGGCATGGCTGTG
This sequence comes from Glycine max, assembly GCF_000004515.6. Taxonomy (NCBI): domain Eukaryota; kingdom Viridiplantae; phylum Streptophyta; class Magnoliopsida; order Fabales; family Fabaceae; genus Glycine; species Glycine max. Next base: position 1,295,284 of record NC_038249.2, on the reverse strand, counting down.
TTGATACCATTCTTATCCAATGTAAACACCTATTCCAAACTCTCTGTGCAAAATTACAAGTAAAAAACAAATGCTCCAAAGTTTTTTCATGGTTCTTACAAAAGGGACAAAGTGTAGAATTAATAATGTGATGCATTCTCCAATGAAGAAGATTATTCTTTATTGGCAACTTATTTAAGCCAAGCCTCCAAAGGAAAATCACGACTGATCTTGGAACAAAAAGTTCCAAAATTTGCTTAAGGAAAAGTTTTTCAACAAGACTTGTAGATGAAAGAAGGAAAAAATAGACACTTCTAAGTAAAGACTTGTTGAACAAGTTTTTCGAGATATAGCATCATAAGAGTCCCTCACCAACACCACCCCCTCCACTTTCTCCCTAAAATTCTCCACCAAAGGTATATCTCTCACTCAAACCAAGATCTCCTTCAAGCCAAACACCAAACCCACCTCTCACCATTCCACTCTCCAATCTCCCCTAGCTTTGCATCCTTTTGGAGAGAATCGTTATAGAGTCTATGTAAGTATTATGTTATCTCTAAATAAAGACAGAATTGCTTTTACTGGACCTCTCTTATAATTCGCATGACCAAAGTGATCCTTCTAATCATCCAAAACATCTTCCAATTTTCTTTGATTTGATTCTTGTAAATTTTTAAATTTTCAAAAATATAACGTAACATATATCTAAATACACCCTTTCATATATATTTTTTTATAAATATTTACTGATATGACCTATTTAAAATGTAATTTTTAAAAAAAAAATACTAAAATTATCGATACTAAATAATTACTTATAATGTAACATAAATCTAAGTATTATGCTATCACTAAATAAAGGCAGATTTTTTTTTTACAAAAAAATTTATGACAATCAATATTAATAAAAAAAATTAAAAATTAAATAAAATTTAATAAAAATTAACAATATTTTTCATTTATATTTTTTTTAACGGAGTATTGGGTGAAGTGGGGTAGTTGCAATTCAGCCAAGCCCGCGTTTTGATCAATGTTGGTTCAAATTATTGGGCTTAATACTTGGTCCATTTTCAAGGAATCAGGTTTGGTAGCAGGCTAAAAAGATTCAAGGGACACTTTGGAACTAGGCTGTTGCTAGGTGCACCCAGCAATTATGTGAAGTTACACAATTGTCCCTTATAATAAAATTAATAAATTAAAATTTTTAATAAAAAAGTCTTTCCCCCGTTTTGTTTGAAACTTTCTTCCGCGACCCAAAGCTTCTTCACCTTTGAGTTCTTCTTCTTCCGCGACCAGAGCTCCACGCGTCCAACAGTCTTCACCCCGCGTCCAGGTCTTCTTCTCCGCGCGCGTCGTCCTCCATTGCCGACATTTGAAGCTTTGAAGCATTCGTGTTACGCCCTATAGGTTAGTGTTCTAACCTCATTTTTCTCCTTTAATCGCTTTTGGTGGCCATAGGGTAGAAGACATGTTTGGTCTGGTTTGGTTTTTCATGGTTTTCGTTGCGCGAGGTTGAAGACGAGCCTTCTTTCGCGGAAGGTTCGTTTCTTCCGCGCGTGTCTGGGTGCCGTTGGAGGTCGGGCGGAAGATTGTTTCTTCCGCGGACTCCAGCGGAAGATGGAAGATATGGCACTTTCGTGGGATTCCGCGGAAGAACCATCTTCCGCGAGAAGGAAATGTGACAGACTAGATACCCCCGGAAGAAGCTTCTTCCGCGTGTGTCAAAGACGTTCCATTTCCTTCTTGCGGAAGATGGTTCTTCCGCGGACTCCCGCAGAAGAGTCATCTTCCGCTGGCATCTGCGGAAGAAAGGTTCTTCGCGGGAGTGCTTTTCCTTCCTGCGGAAGAACCTTCTTTCGCGAGTACCTGTTTTATAGAATTTTGGATTTTTTTTTTAAATTATTCCAGAACCATCTTTTGTTCATATTATTATTTAGTTTGTGTTATTTATATATGCATTTGTATGTGTAAATTGATATTATATTTTGTGTGATTTATATATGCATTTATATGTGTAAATTGAATTACAATTTGGTGTGATTTGAGTAGGATGATTAATGAAGCTAAGCTATGACTTACACTGCCTTCACTGCCCATAAGGCAGTGTGGTTGTCAATTAGCTAATGGTATTCAGCTAAGGCACTGTGGTTGTCAATTAGCTAACAATTACAACTCAAATATGAATCATAGAAACAACTTTTATTTGCTTTTGATACATCTTGATATGAAAATTTGATCAAACATGAATCATGGATGTCAAGCTAAACATGCACTGAGTTATGTGGAAGGTGTTGGAATTAATTCGAAGTTGAATTATTGTTACCGGCTTAAGATCGAGTAGTGATTCTTTAAAAATAAGAACTAGAGAAAGTAGTAGTGTGCTTTTAAAATTTAAAGAGAATGGCAACTATATTGGTTGGCACGAGTGTCTTATAGACAATGAGTGCGGGTCAACCAATGTGTTTAAAGGATGAAATATTGAAGCCACTTAAAATTAGTTGAATGTAGATGTTTTAGTTAAAAAAACTCGTCGAAGTCAGTCAAAAAGAGATACACCAACAGGTAGATTGTTCCAATTAGGAGTTTTATGATGTTATTTGCTTTTGTTTATATATAGTTTTATGATGTTATTTGCTTTTCAGCAAACTTGATTGTTCCAATTAGGAGTGTTGATAGATTGATTTGATTTGGATTTGAAAAAAAAATGATTGAATTTAATTAGTTCAATTTAGTTTGAATTTCATGATTTTTTTGTCAAATTTGAACTAAACCAACATGATATTGATTTGGCCTCATTGACAATTAAATAGTTGAAGTATTCTATATTAAGTGGGAGGGGGGCTAAAAACCTATGTCAACCTTGATGTGTTGTAATAAATCAAATAAGACCTATTTTTGAAGGCCAATAATGGCTGGCCAAAAGAAAATTGGTACATAGTCAATGAAGTCATAATCAAAACACCAATTGGTGTTTCTCAAGGAAACCATTGCGTGACATGGTTGTGTCCATTTGGAATATTGGAGTGTGTGGTTGCAGAAACCATAATTTGCATGAACATCATTGATTGCCCGAGAGTTTGATGTGGTAAAACTTAAGATTTTCATATATTCAAAATTTCCAGCATTTGATGTGTCAGTTACTACTTTTGAGCAAAGGAAAAATTGTGAAGCATTTGGTGGACATGCCTTTGCCAAGTGGTTTCAGTTGGGTTTATCACCAAGTTCACAAGCTCCTCATATAATTTCTTTGATTTAACTTGAACTTAGAGATGAATTAAAGGAATCTATACCACTGTAATTGATTCTAATAGCAATGTATAAAGGAAAGAAAAATAAACCTTCTGGTTTAATAACTAGAATTGTGTCTTGAGAGAATCACAATGACAGGATTTGACTTCTACTAATCAATTGAATTATATTTGGTGTGATTTATATATGCATTTGTTATATATGCATTTGTATGTCAATTATTTGGATAAATTATGTTGAACTAAATATATAATCTGTGGATTTGGATAAATTATGTGGATTTGGATAAATTATGTGGATTAGTTAGGATTCAAAAGCTTTGTTACACAAATTATTTGAGTGTTTAATTTGACGAATAAAAGTAAATGTTCTTCATGATTTCAGATCATGGTTAGAACACGAGGTCTACGTCGTGTGTTAGGCACAGGTAGAGGCAGAGACCTTAGTCAGCATGTGGCTGAGGATGTTCCTCGGCGTCGTAGGCCCACTGCCTCAGCACGTAGGCAACGGGTTACCCAGAGAGTCGAGGATGTTCCTCAGTTAGCTGAGGATGTGCCTCTTGCGTTTGATGGTAGCCCAGAGAGGACAGGAACCGCCGATGGTGCTGAGTCTGATCGAGTGGCTAGTGATGGGACAGCTGCTGATGATGAGGGGTTCCTCGGTGGGCCATAAGATCCATCTGTTTTGATAGGATTTGCTGATCATGTGGCACACAGCATATAGAGTGGACAGGTACGTACTTATTTTATTCCAGTAATTAGAAAGTAGTTTCTTTTATTTTGAAATACACAAATTTATAAACTGATATTCAATTTAGGAGCGACCCGATCTCAAGTTGGTCTCTCATGGTAGGAAAGTAGATAAATTTGGGAGACCGACTGCTGAGATCAAAGGTATGATTGCGGCCACCGGATTGGATCCATTGATCAGGTGTTCTGTGATCACCACTGATCCTGGACTCATATCCGCCTTTGTTGAGAGGTGGCATAGGGAGACGAGCAGATTCCACCTCCTAGTAGGGGAGGTGACGATCACTCTAGATGACGTTTCGTCGCTCTTGCACATTCCAATTACTGGCGCACTGCATTCATTCGAGCCGCTGGCTACATCTGACGCAGTGGCCCTATTGACGGAGCTACTTGAGGTCACCCCAGATGAGGCTACAGCTGAGACACGTTAGGCAAGTGAGCCTCATGTTCGATTGTCCTGGCTTCGGGACACGTACCAGAGTAGGTGCCGGGCCAGGCAGTGGGTTGCTGCAGCTTGGACTTACCTACTTCATTTAGTTGGTTGCACCCTTTTCGCTAACAAGAGTGCAACCCATGTCCATGTTGTGCACCTGCAGGCATTCAGAGACCTAGGACAGGCAGGGGCATTCTCTTGGGGAGTGGCCGCTTTGGTCCACTTGTACGATCAGCTTAACGAGGCGTCGCAAGCCCCTACACGGCAGATAGCTGGTTACATTTCACTACTTCAGGTGAGTATCGCTGCTTGTAATTTAAATTAAAGTAAAATTCAATCCATGTTTGATTGTTGATGTTGACTTTGTGTTTGTAGTGTTGGATTTACGAGCACTTTTCATCAGTCCACAGGTCTGTTGTTGACGATGGTTATGCTGAGGCTAGCCCACGTGCCTGTAGGTGGCTTACGGGTAAGGCCCAGATGGCCGAGATTAAGGGAGCCCCTTATAGAGCACGTATTGATGCCCTGACAGTCACTGACGTCTGTTGGATGCCGTATGCTGAGCATCGGGGAGTTCGGGGCTATGACTTGATCTCCTCGTACACGGGGCAAGTCAGATGGGGTCTGATCATCGTCTACCTTCGACCAGAGAGGGTGGTTCGGCAGATGGGGTACATTTAGACCGTTCCTCCGCCACCGGTTCGTGATTCGTTGACAGGTACTGATATAGACGATCGGTGAGTACACTTTTCAGATCATGTAGCGCCTACAGGGGAGCTCTGTGTAGTTCCTGGGCAGGTGGCCCCAGACTACATGGAGTGGTTTTTTCAGATTTCGCACTCCTTTGTGACGCCGACGGAGGACACTGCTGAGTCGAGACCTGCGCCTCCCCCTCCCACTCATGATGATGACTTCGTGGAGCCACCAGTCGCCGAGGTTCCAGTCGCGTCAGATGCATTCTGTGGTAAGCTGTGTACTTTTTGTTAACTTAATTATTTTTTATAAATTCATACTCACTTGTTATTTTCACTGAGACAGGTTGATTGCACAGCATGTGTCATGATGGGAAGGATTGTTGAGCATTTGGAGCGCGTCATCAACCTCAAGATGGTGACCGCAGGGACTGACTTATATGATATCATAGATCTTTGCTTGAGGATAGCTAGAGATGACGATCCAGATGACAGTCTTAGGCCGCGACAGAGACCCCGCATAGATTAAGATTTATCTTTTTTATTGTATTTGTTTATGTATTTAAATTTTAGTATTTGTTTTTGTATTTGTTAAAACACATTGACTTAGATAATGCCTTTATTTCTTTATGTATTTAAATTATCTTTTTACTTAAATTGTTAATTTTAGTATTTGTTTATGTATGTCATAAATATAAGTTAGAAATTTTTAAAAATAAGTTAGACATATTAAAAAATAAGTTACAAATTTTAATTGATTGAAACAAATAAGTTAGAAATTTTAATTAAATGTAATTGATTGGACAAAATAAGTTAGAAATTTTAATTTATACTGAAAATTATTATATAATTTAAACAACAATAAGTTAGAAATTTCAAAAAAAGAAGTTACAAATTTTAAATAAATAAGTTAGAAATTTAAAATACTAAGTTAAAAATTTTGAAAAAATAAGTTAGTCATTGAAACAAGTTCCAAATTTTAATTGATTGAAACAAATAAGTTAGAAATTTTAATTAAATGTAATTGATTGGACAAAATAAGTTAGAAATTTTAATTTATACTAAAAATTATTATATAATTTAAACAACAATAAGTTAGAAATTTCAAAAAAAGAAGTTACAAATTTTAAATAAATAAGTTAGAAATTTAAAATAATAAGTTATAAATTTTGAAAAAATAAGTTAGTCATTGAAGCAAATAAGTTCCAAATTTTAATTGATTGAAACAAATAAGTTAGAAATTTTAATTGAATGTAATTGAATGGACAAAATAAGTTAGAAATTTTAAGTTACAAATTTCAAAAAAATAAGTTACAAATTTTAAATAAATAAGTTAGAAATTTAAAATAATAAGTTAGAAATTTTAAAAAAATAAGTTACAAATTTAAAATAATAAGTTACAAATTTTAAAAAAATAAGTTAGTCATTGAAACAAATAAGTTCCAAATTTTAATTGATTGAAACAAATAAGTTAGAAAATTTAATTGATTGAAACAAATAAGTTAGAAATTTTAATTGAATGTAATTGAATGGACAAAATAAGTTACAAATTTTAATTTTTACTTAAAATTATTATATAATTTAATCAACAAGTTACAAATTTAAAAAAAAAAATAAGTTAGAAATTTAAAAAAATAAGTTAGACATTTAAAAAAATAAGTTAGAAATTTTAAAAAAAATGAGTTAGAAATTTTAAAAAATAAGCTAGAAATTTAAAAAAAAAAAAGTTAATCATTGAAACAAATAAGTTACAAATTTTAATTGATTGAAACAAATAAGTTACAAATTTAAATTGATTGAAACAAATAAGTTACAAATTTTAATTAAATGTAATTGATTGGACAAAATAAGTTACAAATTTTAATTTGCACGAACGGGTCACAAACATTTATTCCTTATAAATTTTTTTGCTAAAAGTTGATAATAAAACTTTTATTTCTTTTTGATACATACTACACATTACAAACGGGTCACAAACATAACAAATTGACACACTAAGACATATTAGATCGACTAGAACATCATGGACACAAATTTAATTTGCACGTAACAACCTAACATTTAACTAGCATTCAATCACGCAAGGATGTAACCACATCGTCCTCATTTTCCATAACCACTTTACTAAAGAGAGCCAAAATTTCTATTGGCACAAATTGTTTCTAGTAATTAGACTCTACCAGCACCTTTAGCACGTCGTCGTCACATTTCAGCTCAACAATTTCAAATTCTAAAACTTTCTCAGAATACTCCAAATGACTAGGTTGTCGATAAAACAAACGCCTTACAACTTGGGATTCGTGAATCCCATGAGGAGGATTCCCTTTAGGTGCTACTTGCTTGATCAAATCCTTCAGTTGATCTATGCTACATCCTTTTGGAATATCAAATTTTTTTGGATTTATTCTGGTGAACGCATAACCCACAAAGTTATTTTGGCGTGGCATGTTTCACCTTCCGTTGTAATACAGAACCGCATCATGTGTAGGAATGCTGGGGCGTTCAAGTAAGTTTAAAATTGCATTTGTTGTTCTACCAACGGTACATAACAAATCAATCGGTCCAACAAATGAAAATTGATCATTATACATTAACATGGTGTTCGCATCCATGTCATTTTTCAATTGCATACTTTCAAAGTAAATGTTGTTACCTGTATCTTCCACTGGTCGCCGGTAATGAATTTCATCCACAACTTGATTGTTGTTTAACCAAAGACTGTTGTGTATTCTGCTTTTGAGAGTTGAAAAATCGCATAGCTCGCATGGGCACTAGACTAGAACTTTGAAAATAAACCCCACACTCGTTGTGAATGAGGGTTCCATTTGGAAAAATGAATGTCAACCTCGAGTTCACGATCGTCTGGGACGAAGTCTCTCCTAAGAATGCCATTGTTTATCGAAAATTAATTTGACAAACTCTGAATACCAGTTGCTGTGGAGTACCATGGACATCCCCATCTATCATTTATATAAATGGCTCAGCCAGGCACATGGCTTCCCTTTTACCAGACCCGTGACTATTTTACATTGTGAAGCGTAAAACTAAAACAACCTCCTATCACGTCGTTCACTGTTGGGTCACGTCAGTCATTGTCGTCTGAGAAAAAAGTTGATTTCAGGCCATGTAAACTTGTCTAAGTACCCATGTTCGAGGTTTTTTTAAAATTATATGGGAAAGTCGTGAGACTCTCCAAAGGTGGCCTGTCTCGTGTTTGCACGTCAACGAATCCAAAAAAAATAACATGAGGCACCGGTTCATTCGAACAAGGCCTACAACGGAAGGCCCAAAACTCAAAAAAGTTAGTTTCGGGCCATGTAAACTTGCCTAAGTACCCCTGTTCGGGGTTTTTTTTAAATTATCTGGGAAAGTCGTGAGACTCTCCAAAGGTGGCCTGTCTCATGTTTGCACGTCAACGAATCCAAAAAAAATAACAGGAGACACCGGTTCATTCAAACAGGGCCTGCAACGGAAGACCCAAAACTCAAAAAAGTTAGTTTCGGACCATCTAAACTTGCCTAAGTACCCCTGTTCGGGGTTTTTTTAAAATTATCTGGGAAAGCTGTGAGACTCTCCAAAGGTGGCCTGTCTCATGTTTGCACGTCAACGAATCCAAAAAAAATAACAGGAGACACCGGTTCATTCGAACAGGGTCTGCAACGGAAGACCCAAAACTCAAAAAAGTTAGTTTCAGGCCATGTAAACTTGCCTAAGTACCCCTGTTCGGGGTTTTTTAAAATTATCTGGGAAAGCCGTGAGACTCTCCAAAGGTGGCTTGTCTCATGTTTGCACGTCAACGAATCCAAAAAAAATAACAGGAGACACCAGTGCATTCGAACACGGCCTGCAACGGAAGGTCCAAAACTCAAAACAGTTTGTTTCGGGCCAACATTTCCTCTTGAGGGACGACACGTGACCTGCTACTCTGGCCCTTATCTGGCATGTCCATCCTTCTTGGCGCGGCATTTAATTCGTCGTCAAAAATAACTGAATGACACCTCGCTTGTTTCTCTTTCGGTCGCCACCGGTCTTGTCATCGTCGAAGGCGCCCTTACGCTTGCCGGCAGAACCTTTTCCGGCGACCTCCTTGCCTTTTCCTTTGGCCTTGTTCGTCATTTCTACAGAGAATGCAATGAGACCAACGCCAATTGCATGGTCAGAGTTAGAGAAATGGAGAGAGGAAGAAGTGTGTGACTGAAGTGTGTGTAACTCTGAAGAACGAGGAGTCCAAAATGAATTTTACTGTAAAATATTTGAGGAAAAAAGTGACCGACATATATCATGTGGTGCGTAGAAGAATCGGCTATTGGTCAACTTGTGAGAGGAAAAAATCATTTAACTAATATCAAATAATCTTAAAATTAACAAAATAATTTAACTAATTAACCCACGGAAAAACCTTCTTCCGTGGCAACCCACAGAAGAAGTTCTTCCGCATAGTTTCACGGAAGAAGGTTCTTCCACATCTTCTTCCGTTGCAAAAGAAGGTTCTTCCGTGGATGCCCGCGGAACATTTCTTCCGCGAGTGTCAACGGAAGAAGTTTGGCAAAAACGCTGAAGGGCATTTTTGCCATTTTGGAAATTTGTTGGGTGCACCAGCAATGCTGCTGGGTGCCCCTAGCAAATCCCTTTCTTTTATTTGGAATTTGAAAGTCCCCTCCAAGGTTATACTTTGTGTATAAATCAAGTTTAAACTGTATACCCAAACTTCGTGACTTGATTATTCCACTATCTTTTGAGAAATGTGCAGTACTCCAAAATTTCCTTAATAAGTAACACTAACGATTTTCTGTATATTTAATGGAAAAGGAGAAAACTTGACAAAGTGCTCTAACAGAAATCTCAGGTTCCATGCAGTTTAGGATAATTTAATCAGGAAAATCCAATGTTGGGTTGCACAGCGAGAAACAGACAATCTATCTACATCTCTATATTCAAAATTTGAGTTCTACAAAGTAAATTCCACAGGTGTGGTAGACAAGACAATGCTGTCTACAGTCAAAACCGAACCCAAAATATTCATTCCAAAAGAAAAGAGATTAAGATCTCTTAGTCATTGATGTCAGACAATATAAGGAACTGTATGATCACGTGCTTAAAAGTTAATGCTTGATTCAACTATGCCACCACTATATTTTTTAATCTTTAGTGGCAGCAAATTCCATACAGTGCCTGAAACCCCTTGGTTGGAGACGTAGAGTAGTTGCTAGAAATTGCAATGAATTCATGATCTACCGTTTAGACTTTGATTTAGTCAAAGCTTCAAGAAGTCTGTACATCCAACGGTCCAGCATTCCTGTTTGATATAAATGAGTTTTAGACATGAAAGAAACAAAATAGACCGCAGCAGGAAGAATTTTAGTTCAAAAAGACTCCAGAAAACCCAACATTTGAGAGCTTATTTATGAATATCATATCATAGCATATCATAACTTTGTAATCCTAGAGATGGAATTATATCACCTAATTTAGCCTGAATTCCTGCTTGAACTAAACGACAGTTGAATTATCTAAATTATGTGTCATAACTTGAACTATGCTAAAACCAACAGAAATAATGTCTCAGGAACTTTTCTATACATTTCACTTTTTGCAAGCAAGATATAAGTCAATCATGTAGATATAATGATCATATGAAAAAAAAGTATGGTACGGAATCAGTAATTAAGGACAAAACCTGTCACAGCAAAGGTTCCACCTAGCACAGCACAAAGCCGAGTAATAAAATGAAGAAAACTACGGCGCTCTTCCTTGATAGTGACAGTAATTGGTGATAGATCATACAAAAAGTAGACAGCTGCATACAAAGTATAAATGGGAAACGATAATCAAAATCTAGACTAAAATATGAACAAAGCCAACGTCAAATATAAAACCAACCTGGCCAGGTCCGATCAAACTGATTAATGGGGGAATAATATTCTGATACTGAGAACTGATTAGTTGGTAGAACTTCTTTTGAGATATATCTATATTCGGTTGGAACTACCTGCATCAGTTTAAGAAATTTATGAATTTTACCAAAGAAAGATGCTGGAATTATGAATACAATCACTAAATTGTACTTAGGATAGAGGGCTGCCCTAGGATTATTAACAGTACCCTCAATTCTCACTTCAGGAGTTGCTAGTTGCTTTAGCAGATTAAAGGAAGAGAAGTAGGCAGTTAGGAACCTAGAATTGGAATGAGAAAGAAACTACCTATCTTAACTAACTTTTACTTCTCCTTATATCCTAACATAGGCTTTCAAAGTAAACTGTATTTAATTGTGGCTGGTCAAGAAAAAAGTCTGACCAATACTATAAATTGAGGAGATATAAGCCAGCCTTTAAATCTAATGGAGTGATTGCATTGAGCAATCTAGAAATAGCACCTCTGCTAAAACCAAAATCATATACTGATCCTTGATTTTAATTTAAAAAATTTACACTAAACTGTTGGAAATAATGCAATTATAGTATTAGGGCAGAGTATGCTATGTAATTATTATGTTAATTAGAATAACTGCATATTCTTGAAATTATTTGGACTTACCCTTGTATTTATCACTCTAAATAAAAATATTTGCTCGGCAGTGTAATTTTAACACATGGAATTCCTCCCATGTCTCTCCTTGTGATTATCTTCTTTCTCAACATAAACAATATATTGTTTGTAATACAATTTTAGCTAATTCTGAAAGTATTTAAATATCTAATTGACTCTAAATCCAGAAGACAAGACCCAAATTTAGAAAACTAGAACTCTAAATATTTCTAGCAAAAATTCAACATCGTACATTCACAGACCAAAAGCATCAAACTAAGCTCTATAAATTAACATCCAACCTTGCTATTTCACTTGGGTTGAATTCTTTTAGATCTTGGTGTTTTCATTGCTTTTTTATTTGTGGGTTTTCAATTGGTAAGAAACGGAAAGCAAGTTATATTATGTAGGTACTTGGTACTGTTATGGGACACTTGCACTTGATCCAGATCAAGTTTTTCCCTTTCTATGCACTCTAAAATCCTCTTGACTACTTTATAAGTGTTTGATGAACTGGATCTAACTACACTCGAGAGAAAAAGAGAACCTCAGAAGACTATCAAGGTTTTGAAAGAAGAAAATAAATATAGGGAGAAAGGAAAAGATGGTTGGATTATTATGACAGTATGTTGTTATTCAGGTCTGCACAATCTTAATTTCGTTTGCAATTTTATTACCATATAGCATATATTCAATAACCAAGAGGACACAACAAATATTTAACAGCCCCTTTCATCAGCAGAAAGTCAAAGAATCAATGTAGGTAATGAAAAAGGATGAGAAAAATAAACAAATTAGCAATCTCAAAACTATAAGAGGAGTTTGGAGGAGTAATCATAGCAAACTGCACTGTTACTTAAGCTAGGTGGAAAGATTATTTAAGAAACCTAAATCCCGAACCTTTATATAATATTTAAATGTTCCACTGGTATCATGCAGAATCCTTGTTGTGTCATCAAGTGGGTTGTGAAGTCCTGGATATTTGGGGCCAAATGATAAATCATGGATGAAATGACTTACATTCACATTCTTTGCTCCATCGAAGATCTGCAGAAAACCATCACAACTGAGTTAATTATCTGATATGCAGCAATCATGAATATGATGAGCATCTTTCTAAGCAAGTTTTTGACAGGAAGGTCTCATTCAAGCTACTAAAAGTCGCATTGGAATAAACTTATCTGCATATTCCTAATTAAGACGAGAAATGGAAAATTTATCCCTGTATAAATTGGTATAATTTGCAAATAATTGAACTTGGTTATGGTTTTCAGAAGTCCCTACTATTTATGCAGAGATACAGCATTGTAGTTGACCCTTTACAATTCAGTTGTATTGAGGAGTGAAAGCTTTCTTTTGACTCAGCCAAAACAGAAGGTTTATCTCAGTAATAAAACTGAGATTGTAACTTCTCTCTCTCAATATTACAATGCCACAAAAAAAATATGTCAAATCACAATTAATAAATTCATATAAGTTCTACTTTCCCTTTGTCATAAAACTCCCAAAGAAACAGATCAGGTAACTCTTTAGAAACACAATAGACCTGTAAGAAGCAGTGGTGAAGCCATCATAGCTACCAGATTTCTCCTTATCCATGTTGAAAAGTTAACAGGACACCTCTTACATGAGGGCTCTCAACCAAGGTAAAGCTTTCCAATGCAATAGGACAATCAAAATATATAATAAAGGCTCATAATCTTGTTTTTTTGCTTTGGCAGGATATTCACTCTTATGATGTAACTTCCACACTTGAACACTCTCATGTTCTATTTACTCATTAATGAAAATTTGGGACAGAATGTAAAAGCTTCAGAAAACAATTAAAAGAAGTGTAATCTTTGGACTTAGTTCAAGTTAAAAGTTTCTTTAATGCCATTAAATATACATACACCTGTAAGCTTTCGCAAATCTAGTCAATGAATTACATATGCATAATTTTTAACACTATATTTAGGTAAGATTAATGAAGAAATAATAATATTTTACCATTTGTGCAACATATATATTTAGTCCATGTACTGAAATATGGAAATTTCCAGCAACCCTTTGAACATCTAAAACACCATAAACCTGCAATAGAATTAATAGCATTAAAGAAAATGTTAAGAATTTTGAAGGTCAGACACAATTTCACAAAAAATAATTCATATATGGTAATTTTAGAATTTATACCCGGCATCCTTCCCCATTTTTTAATGCTTCCTTCACTTTCTTGATAATATTTTCAGTAGATTCATCAAGGTTTTGCAAATGAATCTTCTGTTCTGAATGCTCATGATGATGATCATGATCTTTATTATCATCTGTTCACAAGTTTTTATTAGACAGTAAGTGGGAAGAAAACGACTTCACAAGAATGTAACTGTAAGATGAACTTTATACTTGTCATTATAATATGATACACACAATCAAATGTTTAGCCCTTAACACCACACAACAGAAATTAATCTACAAGTTGAATTTAGAAGAATATGATTAATAGCACATGGGAACAAAAACAGAGGTTAGGGTAAGAACAATCCAGAAACAAGCAGAACCACTAAACAACTAGAGAGGTTCAGCAAAGCAAGTGCAGCCAGCCACCAAACAGCAGGAGGGACACAGAAAACATAAACTGGGGCAGCATCCAAACAAGAGGGTCCTTCAGAATAGAGGTCCAAAGACCAAACAAGATCAAAACAGAACAGGGAGAGCCTAAAAGCAGCACCGGACAGCAAGATGATGTTAGTTAAGCCTTTGGAGGGTCTTTGGAAGCATCATTGGAGGCAAAAGCAACTAAGGGTCATTCAGGCTATGGCTGGCGGGAAAAAACTCACAAAAACAGCACAGGAAAACAACACTTTCAAAGAAACACATCCCTCTGTAGGCCGCCATCCCTGTCTGCAATCCCAATATAAATGAGATCCTTTAGGAGAAGAAGCAATAAATGGGTAAATTTTGTATGGTGGAGAGAAAGAGGGAAGTTTGATCTGGTTTTTCAGTACAGCAAGAGCTTAGCTCACAAGACAAGTATTTGCACTTGATGTCAGAAACTGGGGAGTCAACTCACAAAGGATGGCGCATCTCATCTGTTAGATCTCAAGATAGACCAATTATCTGGAGGGTCTATTCTAGAAGGAAGAAAGCCCCTACACGAGAGATAGGATCGAATTAGTTATTAGTTTAATCTTTAGGGCCATCTATCTTTATTATTCTACCTTTATCTTTATTATTCTATCATCTAATCTTTATTATTCTATCTTTATCTTTATCTTTATCAATTAGTTGGATTAGGATATTATAAATAAGAGTATTCTCATTAGAGGAAGGGGGAGAGAAGAATTAGAAATTGTAAAGGGTTTTCCCTTGGAAGAAGGTTTCCTTCTTGAATAAATTCAGTTTACTCCCAGTATTTTCCGTATATTCTTCTATTTTCTGTTTCTATTGTTTTCTCTGCTGTTAGGGATATTCAATACCCTAACAATTGGTTCGACCTGCTCTTTCCTCTACCATTCCAG
Organism: Glycine max; assembly: GCF_000004515.6. Classification (NCBI taxonomy): domain Eukaryota; kingdom Viridiplantae; phylum Streptophyta; class Magnoliopsida; order Fabales; family Fabaceae; genus Glycine; species Glycine max. Next base: position 1,280,157 of record NC_038249.2, on the reverse strand, counting down.
ATGGATTCACATCTAGACACCTTAGACCGCACCTTGATGACCCATGGAGAAGACATAGCTGATCTCAGAGGCGGCATCCAGAGGGTAGAAGGCATCATGAATCACGTACTGCAGCAACTGGAACGACTACAGAAAGACCCCTCCGATACCAAGTCAGAGAGCAATACCGAATCTGAGGTGGTTTTTGAACCACGCTTTTGGACCAAGAAGGTGGAACTACCGGTCTTCGATGGAACAGATCCTCTGTCTTGGATAGCTAGAGCTGAAATTTTTTTCGAAGTACATCAAGTGAAAGAAGAAGAGAAGATTCGATTGGCATTCATTAGCATGGAAGGGGAGGCGGTACACTGATATCGTTTCATTCGAAAACGCAATCCATCTCTTTCTTGGCAATCTTTAACCCCACTCATGCTTCAGCGTTTTGGTGAAGGTAGTAAGGGCAATGTTTTCGAGTGTTTAAAAACTCTCAAACAGGAGGAGTCCGTGGACGTTTATTTGAGGGAATTCGAAATTTTGGTGGCTCAATTCCCTGATCCATCAGAAGATCAGATGCTGGGATACTTCTTGGGCGGTCTCCAGCCGGAGATTCGATGTAGGGTGCGATCTTTCCGGCCGACAGAGGTCTTGCGTGCCATGGAAATTGCAAGAGATGTGGATGAAGAAGTCCGCCTTGCTCGTGGTCAGCCTCCTTCTCAAAGGGTTTTTTTTCATCTGCGTTTTCAACATAAGGGAAGCGTCGTGATTAGCAACCCAGCGAGTTCAGCAGGCAATACAACAAGCAATTATAGCGCATCCCAGGCACGCCCAGCTACTACTGGAGCACGGAACATCATGACAGCTCCAAAAGGGGTTTCTTCGTGTGGATCAAATAACCCGCATTCCGGCAGTGCTGGCACCGTTTCAAGAAACAAGGGAGCTAGACAATTGCCATACGCTGAATTTTTAAAACGAAAAGAGGAGGGCCACTGTTTTAGATGTGGTTTAGCCTTTGGTTTTGGACATAAGTGTCCAGAAGGGAGTCTGCGGATCACTATCCTTGGGGAGGACGAAGGCGACAACATAGAAGAGAATGACAAACAGGAACCAGAGGAGACCAATGATGTAGTGGGGGATCAATACCACTGCCAATGGATGGAATTATCTCAACTGGTCCAGCGGAACATTACGCCTCCAAAAACCATGAACCTATGGGGAGAAATGGCTGGTGTTGGGGTTACCATTCTGATTGATAGTGGCGCTAGTCACAACTTTGTAGCGAGGGACCTAATCTCAAGGATGAACTGGCCGATTCAACCTACTAGAAGTTTTGGGGTTCAGCTGGGAAATGGACACCGACAGGAATCTCAGGGATATTGCCAGAATCTGATCCTAAAGATGCAAGGTTATGTTTACACTGGAGACTTTTTCTTGTTTGATCTTGGTGGTGTGGATGTCATCCTCGGGATGACCTGGTTGGCTTCATTAGGTGAGGTACAACACAATTGGAAGACTCTTACCATGTCTTTTCGCTATCAAGGGTCACCCACCCAAATCAAGGGAGACTATAGCATGCAAAAGAAGGGATTTTCAGCGAAGGTCTTTGGGAGGGCTTCAGATGTTGAGGCTGCTGCCATGATACTTTTCTATTCAAACCTGCTCCGAGATCAAGAGGGAGCAACTCAAGGTGAGGAGCAAAAACTTGACCATCTTCAGTTGACCCAATTACAACATGTGACAGAATTCCATACCACCCCAACTGGGGGTCATTCAGGCATCTTCAAAACTCATAGAAGGTTAGCTCAATCCATTTTTTGGCTAGGAATGAAAAAGTCAGTAACAGATTTTGTGGCAGCCTGTCACACCTGTCAACGCAACAAATACTAGGCATCATCACCAATGGGTTTGTTGCAACCCTTACCGATCCCTAATGCTGTTTGGGAGGAGATTAGCATGGATTTCATTGTGGGACTCCCAAAGTCGAAGGGATATGACGCACTTTTGGTGGTGATTGACAGACTCAGCAAGTATGGGCACTTCATTTTGATTAAACATCCATACTCAGCCCACTCCATGGCAGAAGTATTCACAAAGGAAGTGGTTAGACTACACGGCATTCCTATTTCCATTGTGAGTGATAGAGACCCGACCTTCTTAAGTAATTTCTGGCAGGAGCTTTTCAAATTGCAAGGAACTAAATTGAAGATTAGCACAGCTTACCATCCGAAAACAGACGGACAAACGGAGGTGTTGAATCGCACGGTTGAAACTAACCTACGGTGCTTTAGCTCTGAGCAACCAAAGACATGGGTCGATTTCATTCCGTGGGCAGAATATTGGTATAACACCAGTTTCCACACTGCTGCCCAGAGCACTCCATTCGAGATTGTTTATGGCAGACCTCCTCCAACCATAACTAGGTTCATACCCGGGGAGACCTTGGTGGAGGTCGTGGCACAAGACTTGATGGATAGAGATGAAGCTTTGAAGCAGTTGAAGCATCATTTGGAAAGAGCACAGAGTCTCATGGTGAAACATGCAAACAATCACAGGCGCCCTCATGATATCAACGTTGGAAATTGGGTTTATCTAAAAATCAGACCACATCGCCAAGGATCAATGCCTCCGCGATTGCATCCCAAATTAACAGCTAGGTTCTACGGTCCGTATTTGGTAGTTAGACAGGTTGGGGCAGTAACTTTTCAATTACAGCTTCCTTCGAAGGCACGAATACACCCAGTGTTCCATGTTTCACAATTGAAAAGAGCCCTCGAAAATCATCAAGCACAAGAAAAATTACCCCCTGACTTGGAACATCAGGCTGAACTATACTTTCCAGTTCAAATTTTGAAGATCAGAGAAGTTCAAAAACAGCATGAAGTCGAACGTCAAGTTTTGATTCGTTGGCATGGCAAATCTGAGGAAGAGGCAACTTGGGAGAATGTGGATGTGATTCAGAATCTATTTTTTCCTAAATTTAACCTTGAGGACAAGGTTCATTCTTTGGAGGGGAGTATTGTTAGATCTCAAGATAGACCAATTATCTGGAGGGTCTATTCTAGAAGGAAGAAAGCCCCTACACGGGAGATAGGATCGAATTAGTTATTAGCTTAATCTTTAGGGCCATCTATCTTTATTATTCTATCTTTATCTTTATTATTCTATCATCTAATCTTTATTATTCTATCTTTATCTTTATCTTTATCAATTAGTTGGATTAGGATATTATAAATAAGAGTATTCTCATTAGAGGAAGGGGGAGAGAAGAATTAGAAATTGTAAAGGGTTTTCCCTTGGAAGAAGGTTTCCTTCTTGAATAAATTCAGTTTGCTCCCAGTATTTTCCGTATACTCTTCTATTTTCTGTTTCTCTTGTTTTCTCTGCTGTTAGGGATTTCAATACCCTAACATCATCAATCAGAGAAGCCCACTTTTTGTTAAGATGGGCATCCAGCTCCTCCATAAGTTTCTCTTATATTTTGCTTTGCTGTTTGTCTGTCCCATTGGTTGCACTATGCCATTTTGGCTTCATGCTTATGTTTTGGGGATTTGTATCAGCTCCAGACGCTGGTTTGACCCATTGACTCATTTATTTTCCACATGCATCTTTATAATTTAATTCTCAGCAAAACAATTATTATCATTATCTACTATTTGTTGATTATTATAGACAATATAGATTATAGATAATATCTTTATATCTTGTTCCGAAAAGGAGTTATTTTTTATCATGGATTTCAATTGTAATATGATTTTAATTAAATTTAAATATAAATTCATGGGTACTGAGAGGATCACAAAATAGTTGCAATGATGAGTGCAGATGTAGATACCGAGCTATCACTCTTGCAACTTGTGAAATTATACAGTAGAAATAATTTCTTCAATATTAGAGATTTGGAGACAGTGCTAAACAAGTCCAATGAAATTTATTTGAGATAACCAAGCTACCCCAGTGTTTCATCAGCATAAAGAACCAGCTGGAGGTTTAACAAGAAATATTTTGGTAAAAAAATCAACACTCTAAAGTTTTAAGATATTTGGTGAAGGCGAATAAATGGTTTTCACATGATAAGTACATGAATATTTTTTATATCTAACAGTTACCAATAACCAAGTATATGCCTATTCATCTAAAACAGGTAATTCTGGAAGGACATGAAATTGCTCATGGAACCTTTAGCTCTTAAGTAAGAACTTCAGTCAAAACATGTATGACTAATTATTCAAAAACAAAATAGAAAGACTAGTTGGAGAAGAGCATCCCTTTATCATCCAAAAGAAATATAATAGAAATGAACCTAACACTCAATAAATGAATTGAATCCAAATAAATTTTATGGAATTTTAAACTGGAATTTTGAAATCATATATACGCATAATGCAACAAGAAATTACCATGCTCTTGATTGGTATGTTCCTTTTCAACAAGATCAGATATATATTCAGTGCCAATTATATGGCCATAACTGTTCAAGCGAAGCTGCAACAAGTCCAAACAAAATAGTGTAAATAATGATTAATCATATGAGGCTTAAAAAGAAAAACAACAGATAGATGACAGAAAATAATAATCACTGTGCACATTTAACATATAATGAACCATGTGTCTTTACTCTTTACTACACAACAAGGCTGAATTTATCAAATTAATTTAAGAAAAACAATTATATGATTTCTTGATCATTTTAGTATATGATTTGGTTAGCCTCTAGCCTATACAATCAATCTATACATATTAACATAATAATGCTGTCCACATTCTCTCTCGAGCTAGAGCATATAATGTGTCATGTTTATTTGAGAACCGCCCAAGGACTTAGTTAAAAATCCACTATTTTTTTAATTGACAAAGCTAGTGATGTCTCTAAACAGGATCTCCTCTCTTGTAAAGTGACAATCTATCTCATGTATTTGATCCTCCTTAAGGAACATTGGGTTCAAGTGGATGTGCAAAGCAACTTAAAATTCATACTTAAGCATCATTTGCATAATCTCCCTAAATTGAAGCTCTTAAAAGTAGTGGCTTTAAGTAAACGAGTTCATGAGTGGTTGAGACAGTGGTTTAATATTATAGTTTGACACTTTTTTTTTTTTGAACTGCAAAGATAATATATATATTAATCAAATAATAGTACCAGGGGTACTACATGATAAGAAGGAGATAATGTCTCCAGGAACATGAGTCCAAAAATACAGAACACAAATGCCCTACAAGAATCCCCCATAACCCTTAACCCAGCAGACCACAAACTAAATAAAGGCCATAGCAATATTTGCAAGAAGGCCACTGTAACAACAATAATGAATACAAAAAAGTAATTCATACAACACGCACATAAATGCTAGAAAAAAATACTCAAAACTAAAGATATTTGTCACTAATAATAACATCATAAAGACAAAGTCTAAACACACTACCAGAGGTTGCAATAAACAAAAGTAATTGAAATTAAACATTTTGGAACAGTTTTTTGTCAAAGTCAAACAATTTATCATTAAAATCAAACATCTTAAATCAAATTTGTAGGTTGAACGTAGTAGGGGCCTATATGTTCAAACACAAGAATTAAGGTTCAAAACATAGGCAGGGCAAAGGCCTCTGAAGTTATTGCACATAGAGCATGGGGGTCATGCTTTCATGGAAAGGTAAAAAAAGGGAGCAAAATGGCCAGAAAAGCCTAGGACTTTAGAGAAGCCTGTGACTGCCAAAACAAGGAGATGCTTGAAGACCAGACGAAAAACTGACTATAAAGAACTTCTGAAGCAAAAAATGTTATGAAATACTAAAATCTAAAAACAGATCCAACCAATGAAGACAAGGGGAGGACAAATTGGATATTTTGTTCATTGTTGATGTAGTCACTGCTACAACTGCACATCAGCAAATAGCAGAAAAATCTAAGCATCAATACAACTCTCAATAATGAGACGGCTACAATAATACGCTACTGCAACACACTGCAATAGCATCGCTTTCTTGGCTATTGACCAGTACGAAACAATACTGATAAGTGATAAGTGAATCTTCTATCAGTAGGGCAGCCCACCCAATTAGCATCAGAATATCCAACAATATGAGTGTGGCAGGCACTCATCTAAAAAATCAAGGCCTACTCATGAAGCTCCTTTGACATACTTCAAAACACATATAACCACATCTCCATGATATATTACAAGATACTATCACCAAATTTCACCACACACTCCTAGACATTTCAAATTTCAAATGACATACATATCACTACATCTAAATGACAAACTTCAAGCTATGACATAACACTAAATTTCAATGATATACTTTATTTCACACTTGGTCTTGGTTAAATGGCATGGAGAAAAATTCCCATATCCACTTTAACCAATGGTCTACTAGGCTGAAGGCAGAAATGTCCTAGGGGTGTGTGAGGATAGGGTTGTTATCTTATGTGATTCTTTTTGTAGCTGGGTTTGGCAGATTATGCCTGTGTAATTACTTACCTCTTCAGTACATCTAGTACTGAAGTTTTATTAATACAATCATATTTTTGCAGTGCAAAAAAAAAACAATCACTACATCTCAACACACACTCCTAGACATTCTAAACACTTCAAACGAGGCACATTATTATGAACTACTAACCAACTTACTTTCCATATGTTCGTATCAAGATCCACCTCGTGCTTGCCCGACATATCAATGGCGTCTACACTCAAAACTGCCCGCAAAGACACAACACCACATTGAAACCCAAAAGAAAGCTCATAGCAATTTCAAATAGACAAAAAAGAGCGCTCTAGCTAACTAACCATCACAAGGTAAAGAAGGAAACGTCATGTTAATATGAATTGGAAGAGTTTCCCCTCGCTTCAAGTCCACTGACATCTGCAAAAAGTCAAAACCATTTCTCAATTACCGATTTAATCACCACAACTTGTCATTTATTCCATTTCAACTTATGTCTGAAAAGAAAGAAAGAAAAACCTTGTGAACGGTGTAAGTTGTAAGATAATAACCGAGCTCGTGCACAAACAATGTGGCCATTATAATCAAACCAATTACGGATACTGCAACCACCATAACGACGATGCAATATTAAATTAAATTAAAGAAAAGTCACAAATAATCAACTAAAAAAGAAAAATTTGGGAAAGAAGAATACAAATTACCGAGAGCCCCAGATTGGGTTTTCTGCAACAAGTGATCCTCGGCGCGAGGAAAGGCGTCGAGGTTTTTAATGACTTGTTTCATTCCCATCTTCACTAATCTAATCAAATCAGAAGGAAAAGAATTCTATGCGAATTGAAATGAAAAAGGAACAATTTGAAAGGAGTCGAAAAGGGAAGAACGAAACCACTCTCTCCTTCCCTTTCCGGATTCCTCGATTTGGTCTTCTGATAATCAAAACACGCCTCCAGAATTTAGGAATCTTTAATTTATGGTCTTTTCCTTTAAATTTTGTTTTTATTTAGCTACCTCTGTTTTAATTTTAAGCGTGCATTGTTGACAAGCTGAGAAGGAGTTGTTGTTCTCCACCACTTTTTTCACCACCCATATGGATGGCTTTTTACTTATTTCCAAAAATATCCTTTCCACTAAAACATGATTTTGTTGTGCAAATATATAATGAAATCGTGTTTTGGGTGGAAAAACAGGCACAACAAAAATATGATTTGTTGCATACGCATATGATAGATCATATTTTTATTGTGTATTTTTGGAGGTGAAAAAACATATAGAATAAATATAGGATTTCTTTATACAAGTATACAATTACACAATGAAATCGTGTTTTTTATTATATATGTTTTTTCACCCCAAAAATACACAATGAAAAAATAATTATATCATATACATAGACAATTACAACCTAAAATTGTGTTATAATGTGTATTTTGTTTTTTATTTATAAAAGATGTTTAATGATTTTTTTATAATTTACTATTTTATATTATAACTATTGAGTGACACACAAACAAAAAATGTGTATAGATTGATGTTATGTGGGGCTATTTTGAAGAAAAAAATTATAGGGACCAAAAATGAAAAAACAAAGTTAAATTATAGGGACCAAAATCTTATTTAAGTCTTTAAAAATATTATGAATGCTAACCTATATAAAGAGTCAAACATATAAATTTTTTTTTATTTAGATGACTTATTACAAAATAGGTTTTTAACTAAGTTTATCTTGAAGATAATAAACTTATACTACCTCCATCCAATTTAAGATCTTCTTTTAATTGTTTGGTGCATTAATTATTTGTTTTCTATAATATTCTTAATTAATTACACTATCTCTTATTAGGATTGGAGAATAGAAAAAGTCAAATCAATTAATTAGGTGAAAAGTAATTAAGTAGAGACAGAAATGAAGGGTAATCTTATAGGAGGAGAATAAATTATTGACAAATTTAATGTGATTAACTAAATTAACCTTTTTTCTTAAAAAGTATAAATTTGTTGAAAGAGTCTTATATATAGGAACAAAGGTAATATCATACTAATTATGATGCAATCCTACCTCGCAAGGGCATTGGATAGAAGACTCCAAGTAGATTGGGCCAGAGATCCAAGGGAAGGCCCTAGGGTTCTCATGAGCCTTAGGGTAGATTTCGAGCCCATGGACTAAGTATGAGCCCGCTTATCTTTGTAAATATTAAAATAGGTTTTTCCTTCGTTTAGGCCTTGTATTTTGGCCATTCTAGTAGTATAAGGTTTTAGCCTTGTATTTCGGGGCATTTTGAGTAGTCTTTGTAGTAAGGACTTTTTTTGTATTTTCATGTTTTTTTTTTTGGAATAGGGGTGAGCTTAGTTATTATAGGGGGTGTGTAGCTAAGCTCTAGCTTCTCATCTCAAGGAGGTGAACTTAGCTATTAGAGAGGTGTGTGTAGCTAAGCTCTAGCTTCTTTAGGAATCTTCTTAAGCAAGCTTCTCAAGAAGGTGAGCTTAGTTATGATAGGGTGTGTGTAGCTAAGCTCTAGCTTCTCAAGGAAGTTTTCTCAAAGAAGCTTCTCAAGGAAGTTTTCTAAAGAAAGCTTCTCAAGGAAGCTACCTAGTCTATAAATAGAAGCATGTGTAACACTTGTTGTAACTTTGATGAATGAGAGTCTTGTTAGACACAACTCAAAGTTCAACTTCTCTCCCTTTTTCTTCCTTCAATTTCGTGCTCCCCCCTCTCTCTTTCTCTCCCTCTTTCTTTTCCTCCATTGAAGCATCCTCTCCAAGCTTTTTATCCAAGGCTCATCTTGGTGGTGAAGCTCCTTCTTCCATGGCTTATTCCCTAGTGGATGGTGCCGCCTCTTACCTCTTCTCCTTTGTCTTCCGCTGCATCTCCATGGTGGAAAATCACCATTAAAGGACCTCATTGAAGCTCAAAGATCCAGCCTCCATAGAAGCTCCACAAGCAAGCTTCCATCAGATTATGTGTTAGACTTGAGTCTTATAAAACTTAGTTCACTTATTTCTTCCTTTGTTTCATGCTCTGAGTAACAACAATTTTGATTTTTTATAGATTATAGTTTGTTTCCCGAAGTTTTTCTCAATGGCCTATATAACACTATTTTACTATAATGTGTCAAGGATGACCACACTAAGTCTTTATTTATAATGAGCAAATAGGATCAACATTGATCACATGAGATCAATCTAATAATGAGTAATAAGGACTAAATCACTAATTACTATCTAATTATAAATAACAAAATAATATGTATTCTTAAAACTCCCTCTCAAGCTCGAGCACATGTGTCATATGGATCGAGCTTGTTACAAATGTGGTCAACCTGATAGAAACAATAGGCGATTTGAGTCGTGTGGTTGTGTCAGATAAACATGACATAACGGTAGCCAATGAAGGCTTATAGTGACAATGAAGACCAGTGTGATGCTCGTTGGAGATGTGTCGCATGTCGTATGCGTGAACTTAACGTGTTAGGGCCCTACATGCGACAATATTTTGAGTTAGTTGTGCATGTGGACGACATGGTAGTCTTTTGCGATGATAGTGGGCATTGTTCACTGATGAAAAAAGAAGAAAGGTTAGTTGAGGATGCCTTGAGGCAGCGGGGGAAAAGACTAGTGTGACACTAACCGAAGATGTGTCATGTATCGTGTGTGTGAACTTCACACGCTAGAACCCTACATCAGGTCAAGTGCGGCAGTGTTTTGAATTGGTTGTGCATGTGGACAGCTTGATGGTCTTTAGAGAGGTCACCAAAAAAGCTTAAACAGGTTGCTAGAGGGAGACAAAGCACGATAGTGTGGTCGCTAGGCTATGGGTCAGCCAAACATCAGTAAAATAGAGCCAAAACAACAACAAAATATGGTCGCTAGAGGAAGAAGAGGATGATGGCATAGTCGTTAGACGTCCATAAAAGGTATCCCATAATTGTTTGGCTACTAAGTTTGTAGACATAATAGCCAAATCAACCAAACAATGCCAACCAAATGTTTTATGAGCCAAACTAAACCAAAATAGGTTTGCAGGAGAAGAAGAAGCACGACAAGGAGGTTGTCGAAGGATGGGTCGCATGGAAAACATTTCCACGCGATGATCCGATGCAAGCACACGAGTGTCACACGCTAGAGTGTGGCGACGTGTGGAGCAATACACAATGGGGAGGTTGGCAACATTAGGTTCGCTGGAGGGAGACACTTTCAATCATCTAGGAACATCGACAAAAGGTAGTGTGGTGGTGATGTAATAGTGCTCTCAGCAGTTGTGATACTGTTCAAGCAACAAATGGGGTTGTGGCTAAGAAAAGAAGGAAAAAAACAAAAGGGAACCAAAATTATTTGGTGTGTGATGGCAGTGGCAGCGGTCACCAGGAAACGCATTGGGAAAGGAGAAAGGGTCACTATAAGATGGGCAACAAATAGAAAGGTCAAATTGGGGACAATAGGTCCCCGATGGAGCATGATTTTTGTTATTCCTATGTCAAAAATAACTTAAGCTCTGATGCCATGCAAATAATAGTGTTTTACTATAATTTTTGTGTGCCAAGGATGACCACACTAAGCCTTTATTTATAATGAGCAAATAGGATCAGTATTGATTACATGGGAACAATCTAATAATGAGTAATAAGAACTAAATCATTAATTACTATCTAATAATAAATAAATAAAATAATATGTAATCTTAACAATCTATGAGCCTATTGATGCATAAAAATAGTGTTGCACAAGGGCAAAGCATAACCTATGCAATACTTACAATGGACTTAAGTCTTGATATCGTACCTAGAGGACCAGTTGTGTTCCTAAATAATCAATGTAGTAATAACTAAGCAATATGTGTTTTTATCAATTTAAGAAAGAGTTGTGCTCAATTATCCTTTTGAGAAAAGAAGAATTAAAGTAGAAAAGTTTGTGAGAAAACAATTATACCCCCTTTTTCCCCAATTCTATTTCTAACGAAACCCCAATTAATCTTCAATTACCAATATCCCTCAATTCAATTATTAGCCTTTGGTCATGGTCTAATCATGCTATTTACCCTAATTCAATACTCAATTGATCATAGAACTATCAAATTAGTTCAAAGGATTAAGTTCTCAAACCAAGGTTGATTAACAATTAATCTACTAGGAATTCATACAACTAGTTTGTTTATGCAAGTCGTATGAAGACAATTACTTCTCAAGTCAATCAATTACATACAAATGACCATTCACAAAAAATTAATTAAGATTCAAAATGATCAGTTTTAAAATAAAAATATACACGGAGAAGAAATTTAATTGACTAAATAACATTGAGAATTCCGTTAAAATAAAAAATGGGTAAAGGGGTATAGTTACATCACAATCCTTGACTAGAGAGGAACTAGCTGCTCATGGTCATGACAAAATTAGAAAACCTAATAAAGAACATAGACTTAGCAAAAGAGAAAGAGACTTTACAAGAATCGATCTCATTTATGATCTTCACGCTCTTCTGTAGGTAAAGACTCTTTCATGCCCCCTTTATCTCTTCAGAAACTCCAAAAATGCACAAAAGATCAAAAGATATCAAATTTCTATCTAAAATCAATGCAGGTGGACCATGACTTTGGTTTTTGAGCCACAATTATGGTAAAACTTGAAGACAATGATGTCTAGGCCGTGGTCAACAAACTAGAGCCATGACGATGACCATGACCATCCTGGGACCACCACGACCGTGGTAAAGTTTGTAAGCGTTGATCTTGAGTCCAAGGTCAACTGGCCTTGCCCGTCTTGATTACCAAGACTGTCTTGAGTCTTCCATGATCGTGGTTCCTCATACAATGCTCCATTTGCTTCAAATTTACATGTTTTTCAACTTTTTTCCAAACAAATGCTACAAAATACCTATCTGACACAAACTAGTAAGAAAAACTAAGAGTTTTGCCAAGAAAGGTATGTCAAAATGCATGATTACCACATGAAAACTTACTTAAAAGCATCATCAAAGTTGGGTTTATCACCTATTGTCCCATGTAAAGAGAAGTTAGACTTATATAAAGACCCTAATGTGAAATAGTCCTTTAAGTAGGCTAACAGGTCAAGTCAAGCTTCCAAATAGGTTAGGTTAGGCCTAAAAATAAAGACTATGATAGATTATAGGCCAAGCTCAAGCTCAAGTTTTTTAAACAGCCTAAACCTATTTAAGCAAAGCCATGCTTGGCCTAGCCTATTTCCACCCTTGTTGACTAGGTAATTGAAATTGGTCCATCTAAATAAGTTTTGAATATATATACTATGTATAAAAAATTGAATATATAATAATAATATTTTAGCATATGCATTCTCCAAATTATATAACTAATTTTGTAATAAATAAATAAATAATTTTAATATATAAATTATATTATAATTAAAATTTATAATAAATTAATATTTCAAAAATATAAAATATATTTTAAATTTATAATGAATAATTTAAATTGCAATATAAAGTTATGCATCATTGTTGACAATATCTTTTAAAAGAATTATTGAAATACAATTTTGGGATGGAGATAATAGAGAATAAATTGAAAGGTATAAACGGTTAAAAAGATCAAGTATTCAGATAAAGGTAAAATGTGATAGTTTGCGATTAGTTAAGAAATAAAATTTTTAGCTAGTTGTAGGGTGGTGTGTGTTCTAGACTCCTTTAGGCTTCCCATGTGATTGATGGGCCATTTAGACAACTATGCCTAATTGTTTCACCACTACTATATAAAGCATTTCATGCCTATTGGTAATAAGCTCATTTTATACATCTTTTACACTCTATAACTTTGGCATCAAAGTGGTTGTATAGATGTATGCAAGTTCCGCTTCTCACTGAAGGTCGTCGCTACTTACCAGAGTCTTCTCCATTAAAGCGTAAAGCATCCATTGTTGGAATTTTAACAAATCATATAAAATGCCAAATGAGCACCAAACACATTTTGTTAGATTATAGGGAGAAGGGTTTAAGGAATACCTGGATTCATAAAGCTTGATCAAACAAATGCAGCGGAATAAGAACGATCACGAAAAATTGGTTTTATGATCTTCCTCAATCAAATCACCTTATTCCTTATGGGACGACCATTTTCTCTTTAGATGGAAAGATGAGAAACTATTTCTCGATTTGATGTGTTGGGGACCATAATCGTGCCTCAAGTTTTTAACTTATTAGGGTTCTCATTATCCCTTAATGGGTCAAATCGGGTTCCGCTCACTGAGCCTATATTTATTTTCTATTGGTAGTCTAATGGACTCACTAAATTAGATCACTTATATTAAGTCCACCCAAATGTAAATAACTAATATAAATGTTATAATATAATATGTAGCCCATATTTATTAATTAGGAATCATAAAATTCTTAACAATTTTCCATTTAGGCTTCATATTAACCTTAGACATTTATACTATAGAATTCTTTAGGCGTGTAACTGTATGTTATTTACTTTTAGACTTCTCTTTAAACAATCTGGTCCATCTCATATATAGCAACAAGGAATCACTGTGGTTTTCATGACAACATAACATGACAAAGCTATAATGATCACCACTATCACTCATACTTGATGACAAATCAAATATAGATAAGTGGAATGGAATTTACATGCAATGTGATCTTAATCATGTTTATTTCCAACTAGTTCAAACTTTATTCTTTATAAAGATAAATCCTAATGCAACATAAATATTGCACACAAAACAAGATCATAATAAAATGATAAACATCAACTTTATTGCTGTAGAAAATCCAAACAATACAAATATCTGGAAAACATAGGATATACAACATAAATAAGACTCTCAATAAACTAAGGTACTATAAGGAATCACACCCATATGAGTAGTGTGCTCATGAAAATCTTTAGGTACCAAACCTTAGTAAGTTATCATGGAATCAATCCCTATATACTCAATGGAAATTTGCCTATTCTAAACATTTTTCTTAACAACCAAAAACTTGATGTCAATGAATTTTGACTTAGTTGTACCCTATTATTGTTGGAGTATTGAATCATTGAGTTATTATCACAATAAATTGTCAATGGTCTTTCAATGTCATCGATCACATGCAAACTGGTGACAAATTTTTGCAGCTATATCCCATGGTTGGATGCCTTAAAACAAGCAACAAACTCCATAACCATGGTTGAAGAAGTTATGAAAGTCTGTTTAGCATACTTCCAAGAGATAGCTCCACCAACCAACATATATATGTATCCAGATTTGGAGCCTTTGCTATCTTGGCATCCAACAAAATCGGAGTTTGAGTACCTGATGATCTCTGAATTATCAGACTTCTGATAAGTGAGCATGTACCCTTTTGTTCTCTTCAAGTACCACATCACGCATTTTGTTGCCTTCTAGTGTTGCATTCAAGATTCATTCAAGTGTTTGCCTAAAACTCCTATGAAAAATGATATGTCAGGACGAGTACAAACTTGAGGGTACGTTATACTTCCTACTGCTGATGAATAGGGAATCTTTTGCATATCAACTTTTTCAAGGTCATTATTGGGGCATTGTTTGAGACTAAGTTTGTCTCCTTTAGCTATTGGGGTATCTCTTAGTTTACTATCTTTCATGCCGAATCTATCTAGGACCTTATGGATATAGCTCTCTTGTGACAACCTTAGGATACCTTAAGAGCAATGTCTTAGTATCTTGATACCTAATACAAAAAAAGCTTCCCCAAGATCTTTCATTTCAATTTTTTTGTTAGAAATCTCTTGGTCTGATGCAAGAAGCCTATATCGCTGCTAGCAAGTAGTATATCATCAACATATAATACCAAGAATTTGTATTTACTCCCACTAAACTTATGATATACATAGTCATTAACTACATTTGCTTCAAAATCCTATAAGATAATGACTTGATGGAACTTGTAATACCATTGACGGGAAGCCTGTTTGAGACCATAGATGAATTTCTTCAATTTGCAAACCACAAACTTTGAGTCACCTGACACAGTTTTCTAGTTGCACCATATAAATCATTTCTTCAATGTCACCATTTAGAAACACAATCTTGACATCCATCTAATGCAGCTCTAAGTCAAAATAAGCTACCAGTGCCATAATAGTTATAAGAGAATCCTTTGAATACATCAAAGAAAATGGTTCTTTATAGTCTATGCCTTCCTTTTGAGTAAAGCCTTTAGTGACTAGACGAGTCTTATATGTCTCGATATTACCCTTTGAATCCTACTTGGTTTTAAATACCCATTTACAACCAATAGGTTTCACACATTCAGGAAATTTGACGAGATCTCAAACGTCATTGCCTTGCATAGATTTAATTTCATCCTTCATGGCATCAATCCATTTTTTAGAGTTAGAACTATGCATAGCTCGACAAAAGTTAATTGTATCTTCCTTTATTAAACCAATGTCATCCTCGTGTCCTTGGAGAAAGATAATGTAATCATTTGGCATTGCACTTCTCCTCTCTCTAATATATCTCCTTAATGACATTTCTTCAGGTTGTTGAGGCTGTTTTATAGGTATTTGAGGGAGAACCTCATTGTTGTCTTATTCTGGAACAATTTCATCAACAATAGTTTAATCGTTGTTTTCTACTACAGGATTGTGTCTTGAACATTAATAGGTATGAGGACTAGATCATTGTCAATAATAGGTTTTTCCTCAAAGGCAACATCCCTATGTTCTCTTCCTTTCCAAACTCAACTTCCTCAAGAAATCTAGCATTTTTTGTCTCGAAAGAAGATCTTGAAATGGGATTGTAATAGTTATTTCCCCAATAGCGTCTAACATAGCCAAGGCAATAAAAACTAATTGTTCTTGAATTGAGCTTTCTTTTATTTGGCCTATAAGGTCGTGCCTTAGCTGGACAACCCCAAATGTGCCAGTGTTTAATGTTTGGCTTTTTGCCAGTCCAAAGTTCCTAAGGGGTTTTGTTATTTGCTTACTTTACTTCTCACCCTATTAAGGATGTAAACTATGGTCTTTAAGGCTTCTCCCGATAGTGACTTTGGCAAAAAAGAATGATTAATCATACTTCTCACCATATCCTTAAGAGTTTGATTTCTTTGTTCTACTACACCATTCATGCTAGGTTTGCCCAACAAAGTGTATTGCGAAACAATTCCAGACTTTTTGAGAAAAAGTGCAAAAGGCCATGGACGTTGTTCTCCTGATCTGTCATATTTGCCATAGTACTCACCATCATGACCAAATTTGACAACCTTAAGTTTCTTTCCAAGTTGAAGTTCAACTTCAACCTTGAAGGTCTTAAAAACATCTAAGGATTGAGACTTCTCATTTATCAAATATACATAATCATGTCTAGAGTGGTCATCTGTGAACGTAATGAAATATTTTTGTTGTTAGGGTTTTATTTCATGTTAAATTCAACATATAGGCCAAGTGTAACCCAATCATGATAACTGAACTATCATCCAAATCGTCTCCCAAAGGAATAAATGAGGGATTTCATGTAATTATTTAACTAAGAACTAGGTTTTTGCATTTTTGTTTTGTGATTGTCACAAAATAAATAACAAAAAAAATTGAAAAAAATAATTAAATGACAATAAAATAATTAAGTAAAGATAGAAATACTAGACTTGGATGGTGATGCTGATCTTGATGAATAAATGGCTAGGTTTGGACTTGGAATTCCCTCGATCCACTATAACTTCACAATTTTCTACTCATTTCTCTTGTTTATCCCCAATTCACTACTGTATTCTACACCAACTCTTGCATGGTTGCAGATTCTAAACTACTTGCCCGATACCCAATCCCTTGGACATGCTGACACAAGTAGTCATCATTAATGGTCGAGTTGCAATGCCCTGAAATCTCGATAATTGAAAATAGATGTTTGATGTATTTCTTGTGTTATTTGATTGCTTGATTAATTTGGATTAGTTGAAGTGTTGCGTGAATTATCCTTGGGCAACTGCTTGGTGTGGATATTAGGTTATGTGGAGTTTGATTGATCTACGTTGGAACTGTGTGATTTTGAGATTGACTCAAAACCTATTTCGATAAAACCATGATCTTAGATTTGTTAACCATTGGATCATTTTCAAATTTGATTGTAGGCTCAAAATCCACGTCTTCAGGTTTTAACCATTGTGATTTTCAAAATAACATCTGGAGCCTGAGATATGACCTTTGCACAGAAGCAGTGAAATATGTTGGAGCAGGAATTCACCTAGAACTTGCCCGGGCAAGTTTGAGTTGGGCTAGCTCACCTAGGCAAGCAAAATTTCACCTGGGCGAGTCTTGCAAGCTACAAATACATCTAGCAGCATAAAACACACATTTTTCCCCTCTTTTTCCCCAAACCCTCACCAACACCCCCAAACCTCCTTCTCCACCACCCACGACCACCGATGACCGCCATGAGTTACTGTTGCTTGTCACCGGACCACCGCACAGAGAGGAACACTTTAATCGGAGCGGAATCTTCAAAACTCAACTTGAGGATTCGATAGAGAATGGAGCCTCCAATCCTCCCTTTGATGTTTCTTCAAGGTAACCATGATTTCTAAGCCTTCTCCTAGTTAGTTTGAGCCTATCTTTGCATTTCTTGTGACTTGGGTACCGTTATTGGATATTTTTACACTTCCTTTGAAAAACCCTTGAAAATCAGACATTGTAAAAGTTGCATTTTTATAAAATAGACTTCATTTTTGTAACCTTCGCTAAACCCCATTCATAATGATGTGAACAAAATTTCAAAATGACGTCTCTTTGATGTGGATCTCAAAACACCCCTTTATGCCCTTTTTTAATCGAATGGGTATTTGACTCCAAAAGTTTATATTAACCTTGTCTTTGAAATCTATACTAAATTGTCTTTGATTTGGTATATAGAGCTCTGCATTTGGATGAATGGACATGAACCTAAGAGATCTCAGAACAACGCCGCAAGGAACTAACGAAGAGATATAGATAGGTGAAGGGAGTTTATTGTTTGTTTACAGCTTTTGATACCATAGTTGGGGTCAGGGAACCCAATTATGGGGATGTATGTCTGTCCCTGGGCATGCTGGTTTTTAAGAAAAAATGTTTTTTTAACTACTGGGATGTGATATATTTGTTATTGATGATTGAGTTTGTGAATAATGTTGTTGTTGTAATAATTGAAATTTTTGGGAAAAGTATTAATTACAAAGGAGACTCTACCCAAAATTTTATATTTGTTCTTCTATTTACTTCTTTGTTAAATTTTAAATAGGCATAAGAGTTTGTTTTGAATACCATAGTTCTCCTCTTTAATTTAGATTTCTCGTGATATTATAGATTATTGTTATATGAGGTTTGTGTTATCTAAAGACCTGGGGAATGTGAATCTCAAGCATGAATCTATATGTATGTAGGTGGAATACGATTGCTTGTGATGTTGATGATAATATTGATATGAGATGATGTTGATGTTGATGATGATATTGAGATGAGATGTTGTTGATGTTGATGATGATATTAACATGAGATGTTGTTGATGTTGATGATAACATTGGGATAAGATAACATTGATGTTGATGATGACATTGAGATGAGATGATGTTGATGTTGATGCTGATGATGCCATCGTGATGAATGTATGTTGTGTATGTACATGGGGGGGGGGGGGGTGCACTGACCTATTGGATATCCCTGGAGAAGGAAGGGGATCACTTAGAATTTTTAACTATCCATGGTCAGTGCATTGATGCTGCCCATGTTTTATACTTTATAATTGCATGAAAATAGTATAAACTTTGTTAGTAAGTACTTGTAATTTTTTATGAGGAAAAAATACTGGTACATGGGGGCATTTTACTCGAGTTGGAACTTCCTTGAGACTCAAGCTAATCACCCTAGTGGGGAAGTTGCCTGTGCACGACAGGGTGACATCGACACTTGATGCCTAGTTTTCCTAAGTAAGAGTGTCATGTGGACATGCTTAGGCTATTTCTTGATGAATGGTACCACATTACATTTTAGAGTTGAGTCAAGTGCATGCATCATTCTGAGTATAATTGATTTGAATTATCAAAAGGTTTATGACTAGTTTGTTAAATGTATGTTGAACTGATGGATTATTGAGAATGATCGTGGTTATTGTTATTATTTTCTTGCCAATCATTGTCATCTAGTGTTTGTTGATCTTTTATAATAAACTCACCCTTGTAATTTTTGTACCATGTGGTTGGTGTCTGTGATGATCTTGAACTTCTATTCATGGGAGCAGATGAGTAGTAGTAGGTATCTTGGAGGGAAGTCTTCTGTTGGAGCTGCCAAGTAGACATGATAACGTTGGAATTTATTTTGGGAGAGAGTTGTGTTTTGTTATCAACACTTCCTTAGTTTGTTCCTTGACTTTTTTTTATTAGGCATGTAAATCCCAGGTTTAGATACACGTAAAAACTTAATTATGTGAATGACGTATAGTGGTTTAATATGTGTGTGTGTGTGTGTGTGTGTGTGTATTTATTCATGTATTTGCGCATGGTTTAGTGAAAGAATATCGCAAAAAAAAATTACCCTTGTTTTGATAATCAAACTAATGGAGCTTTCATGTAAAATTGAAATATTGCATTTTAGAGTTAGTGATATCGCAGAGAGGTGGGTCGTTACAGAATTAGCAAGGCTTAACCAAGATTATTCTATCCCTAGAGATAATCCCAATTAAGTACTTGATTCATCTTGTTCGGGTTTAACAAGGCTTGCCAAAGCGCAAACCAATTCTTGAATTCATCTATAAGATGACCAATCAAATAAAAGTAGTAAGTACGGAAACAAATAAAGAACTTAATATGAAATATTGAATTGATAGAATTAAAGTAAAACAAGGTTCATCTTTTCTTCTCCTAGGTGGAAGGAATTGCACTCATAAAAATAATACAATGAAACCTAAAGTGTCTAATGGAATAATAGAGGTGTCTAGTAAGTGAAAGTCTAAAATATAATTCTAAGAACTGCTCGGGACTTCTACCCGTTACAATGAATGCCTAGCCTTTTATTTATAGAATTGTAGTTAGGTTTAGTTAAGGAGATAATCACAAGAAATTACAAACAAATAATGTCTCTAATTAATTCAAGTAATTATTGTCTTTTTCAGCTGATTTATCCTTGAAATATATCTTGCACTTAATTTTCTTAGCTTCTATTTTCAATTTTCGCAAGTTCTCCTTCTAGAACTTTATGCTGATTTTGGACATCTAGAACTTTGGCCAAAATGACTTGTTTTTGCTAAAAAACTATAAAAAAATTCATTAAGAAAACTAAAACATAAAATTCTACCTAAGACAAAGTAAAAACTGAATTTAAAGCTATTTTGATTCAAAACAGGGCCCAAAGTTAACTAAAATGTCAAAATAAACATCACAAAATGCATATGAAAATCCGGTAAATTTGATGTTTATTAGTTTTCCATTCCAAGAAGCAGTAGGGAAAAAACCTCAAATATCCATATTTATTAGTTCTAAGACGTCATAAGCTCTTTCGGCACCTAATTTCCTTATGTTTGTTTGTTTTCCCTTTATGCATTCAACACACACTTCAAAGTCCGATAAATCTAAGGGATAAAGAATCTCATCCAACACAAGTCTATGAATTCTCTATTTAGAGATATGGCCTAAATGCTTGTGCCATAAGGTGGTTGAATTCTCATTTAATTTTCATTTTGTACCACGTGTGCTTGTTTGCAGTATTTCATTATAGGAAATAACAACATCAATCATGTAAAGATTATCTAAACAACTAGAACCAAAAATAGTTGAATTTGGGTTGAGAATAACTTTATTATTTCCAAATGAACAAGAAAATCCAAATTTGTCCAAACTAGAAATAGAAATCAAGTTCCATCTAAAAGAAGGTACAACAAAAGTCTCAAATAAATCCAAATAAAATCAAGTTTTCAACTTCAATTTGAAAGTTCTAATAGCTTCTATCGCAACCTTTTTTCATCTCACACAAAGATGAATCTTTTATCATCACTTGGCGGTCAGCTCCATAGGCAACCCTGCAAAGACTCACTTATGCTAGTAGTGCACCAAAATCCACCCGCCAAGTATCTTTAGGTACAAAAGTCAAATTAACTTAAGAACAAACTAAAGTAAGAAATTTACCTTTCTTTACATGCCGAGTGACATACATGGGACACTCTTTCTTCATGTGTCCCGAATTCTTGCAGAAGTAGCAAATAAATTCTTTAACCCTCTTTTGTTTCTTATGCTAAGAATACCCTTTTCTCAACATCCTTAGTCTTCTTCCTTTTCTTATTTTGAGATGTCAAAGTTGATGTGTAAAAAATAATGCTCGCACAAGGGCAAGTATACCCTATGCAGTTGTAATAGTGAACTAAAAGTCCAATTATTGAACTCTACAGACCAATTGTATTCTCAAATAGTCAAAATTACTAAACTAAATAGTTGGGATAATTCAAAAGAAGATTTAGGTATTTTTTGTGGTTTTTGGTTTTTAAAAGAAAACAAATAAACTATTGCAGGAGAGAGATTTAAGTGATGGTAAAAGCGACTAGGGATTATGATTCATTATTACCAATTTTCCCCCCAATCCCAGTTCTAATGAAGTTCCTTCCACAATTAATTACCAATTTCCAAATTCAACCAAAGCCTATGATCAAGGTCAAAGGATGATCTTTGCCTTAAATTAATACTCCAATGATCATGGATATATCAATTTAAGTCAAAGGATATAATCAACTAAGGATTAACTATTCTATAAGAGATTACCTAAATAGTTTGATCATGTAATTTGTTGTAAAACATTCTCTACCTAGGTCTACCCAACATACAAAATCATCACCACAATACATTCAATTAAGCTTAGGATTGACTAATTCCCAATTAAACAATAAGAATAAAGAAGAGAATTAGTTAACATAAAAGATTGAGGAATTTCATTAAGAACAGAGAAAGGGATACCATTGGATAGTTACATCATAACCCTTGGACTATGGTGACTGGTCGCTCATGATCAAAGCACAACTCAAAAACATATATGAAATTAGCATAGACATACCGGCAAGGTAGGAATGATGACCATAATTCATCCTCATGGTGGTATCCACGCTTCAAAACTCTTAAATTCGTAATTAGGTAAAAGATTTCAAAGATACAGAAAACAACCCCTATTTATAGCTTCCTAAAGATATCAGCCAGAAAACACACTACAATTGTGTTGAACTCCACCATGGTCGTGGTCGGAAACTTGTGACACTGAAGCTTTGGGGCATTGTGGAATGACTACGATCGTCATGGTGTGGACTATGGTCATGATGAGTTTACCATAGTTGTCGTCGAAAGCTGACATTGTTCAAAAGGGATGTCATCATTTTGCCATGGCCGTGCTACTTACCACGATAGTGGTCAAGTGACAAAGTTGTTCAAATCTTCATAAAGCATGCACTTTCCAACTCTTTCACTCCATTGAGCGGCTATACTTTTCCAAGACAAAATGAGTGTCTAAGCATGAGTTTTGCCAAGAAAATGCATGAAAATGACACAAAACTCACACAAAATGTCACCCAAAAAGTGGTTTATCAACCTCCCCACACTTGAGCATTGCTTGTCCTCAAGCAATTTTTCTAGTTATCTTAATCAAAATAAATTCTCCCAAGCCAGAACTCAAGTATCAAAACCCCCAATTTATTCAAAAGTAAAAACTCACACGTTGGGTGATTAGAAATTTACTCAGGAATCCATTAGGTTTATAATCAACATGCAAACATTCTTAAAGAGCTTCAAGTTCACTCCGCTCACCATCTTAGTGTTATACAAATAGGTAGTGACACTCAAAATTAGAATTCAATGAACAAGTACACAACTTTGTAGATCAATCAACTCAACCCAGATAAATCCCAAAAATTCAAAACAAGTGAGACATATTAGGTTGTAATGGGGCCATGCGTGTAATGTAAGGTAGGTACTGAATGAAAAAATGGCTAATAAAAGGTTCCAGACAAGCATATGAAAACTCTTAGAAAGCAAGGGAACTTTTACCTATTTTTGCACCTTTCTTTTCACTTCAACTTTTGATCCCTTTTCCTTCTCTCTTTTTATTTGCTTCGAGGTAAACTTTATTTATTTCTTTTTTTTTTCATCAACCCCTTTTTGTTTTTGATTTCACTTGAGAGAAGAAGTTATAATTCATTCACTAGCACAACCTCTAATGTACATTAGCTCCCCTTTTTTCCTTACATCAATATTTCACACAATATAGTTCAAGGACAAAAAAAAAATCATTTTGACTCAAAGTGATTGACTAGGGGAAAACTTATCAAAGATTTACAACTCTCAAGAAAACCTATCAATGTCTCATCATTTCTGAAAATTCAGAATTCATTCAAGGATATGCATGTCAAAATAGAGAATAGAATAATTCTATTGAAAGGATCAATTCACACACACCAAGAAAATCAAGACTCAAAACTCACCTATATGAGGATAGCTTTGAGAATAGTTCACAATCATGCATGCTAATGTTCCCTAATGAAGAAAACCCCAACTACCCCAGTATACACACAATTTTTTTTTTTTTTTATCAAGGGAATAACATAAAACACAAATTTCTAAACCCAAGATATTTGCACGTTACTAGAACCAAAACAATGTAAGAGGTCACATATATGTTAGAGAACTCAAAATTGGGGGAGCAATGATACCCATCCCCACACTTAATATATGTAGTGTCCTCAATGCATAAAAAAATAAGAAAAAAAATAAATAAAAGATTTAAATAAAATGGACTAATTTAGTTTACTGAAATAACAACTGAATGAAAATGCCGAAACTAAAAAACTAACCGACTATGATCGTGGTAAAGTCACCACGGCCGTACTCGACACCTACGCTAACTGCCTGGGTTACGGCCAAATGATCACGACCGTTGTACTGATAGACAATTTGTCTTAATAATTTAAAAGAAAACATGCAACAAACAGTAAATAAATGTATGCCAATCATGAGTTGCCTCTCGGATAGCGCATGTTTAATGTCACAAGCTTAATGTGTGAATGTTAAGTCACCTAAAGGTTGGAAAGGTGTACAATGTTTAACACCTGTTGGAATCCCTCATAATACACCTTGAATTTATACGCATTCATCTTGAAAGTGGACTTAGCATTCTCTCCCTTGACAACCTCCATCATATTGGAATTAAGTTTCCTTTGGGATAATTGTTTGGGTGGAAACCCTTTTCAATGTTGATTTTATGGGTGCAAATTGTGGGGTCCAAAACCTTTATGTCATGAATGTTCCACCCAAAGGCTTCCTTGTTGCCCCTGAGAACCCGCAACAGTTTGTCCTCCTCAGTTTCATGTAAACCTGTATAAATCACAACTAGAAGAAAAGATGGGAAGGGGATGGAAAAACATACTTGAGGTTGGAAGGAAGAGGCTTCAACTCCAATTTAAAAGGTTCCTCAACAGAAAAATTTGGCTTTGGGCCATTTCTCCATTTCAACCATTCAAAACTAATTGGTTTAGGACCATGTTGAGAGTGGAGAAACGTCAGCATTTCTTTCATTTTTGGGTTCAACTCCTATTCAAAGTCCTCATCAGTGTGAATTCTCTCTAGAAGGTCAAACATTCCCACACTTGAAAACATACCCTCCATCAATGCATCTGATATATCAACAGACTCAATGTAACTACAAGAAGCAAATGAGGATGGTTGTTTCAAAGTATTAGACAAGTTAAACACTACTCTGTCATCCCTTAATCTAAGGGTGAGTCTACCAAGCCTAACATCAACAAGCAAATCACAAGCACTAAGGAAAGGTCATCCTAATATGACAGGTTCATCCTCATTTGCCTTGTTTAAAATTACAAAATCAACTATAAAAATGAACTTGCCCACCTATTAATCGTGAAAATTGTACTTACTCTTCAAAGGAAACATATTATTATAACAACTGAGTAATTTTCACTAAATCATTCTATTAAAAAATAAATATTTAACGATGAGCCAGAATCCATTTTCAATTGTAAGCTTTTTTTATCAAACAAGCAGATTCATAGTTTTCAACTTATCAAAGAATGATCTAATACTTACTATATATATATATATATATATATATATATATATATATATATATATATATATATATATATAAAATAGTAATTTCAATAAAGATATCCATAGATAATTATAATAATATCGTATAATGCTTTGTAAGATGATTTGTAAGTAAATTTTATAATAGTGTTTTCAATTTAAAGGTTATTTCTATAATCATTTCGATTTTGCTAGTAACTTTATAATTAATCATAAATAGAAATTGAAATAGTAAAGGTTTCAAGAAGAAATGAGATTGGAAAAGTAAAGGATTTGGAAAGATGTAGTAAAGTAAAAAAAATATGAATTCATAAAAGGTGGAAATGAATACATACATGATGAACTTCTGAACCAGCAACCAATTTCAATGTACGACATTGTCGGTGTTTTAGGAGTTAAGTGATAATGATTTAATCCACCTAAAATTAACAGTCAGAGGTCTTATTTATAAATACAACAATACCTCTAAATTCACAGAGCTAATGTTATTTGATGTCTTCGTGTGACTTCTTTTATAACTACTTCAACTGAAATTTCAAAATTTTAAATGGCCTTGCTTCTAAGCACTTTAATAAAGTTGTCGAAAATGTCAATCTCTATCAAAATAAATTCCTTTGATGGGACATTCAACTTCTTGTATAACTACTTCAATTGATATTTTGAATGCACTTTTTTGTTTCTCTCGAGACAAGTTCATTGAAACTATATATAAGTTCCATAACTTAGACAAGTTTTACATAATAAAGGTAACAGATCCCCCCCCCCCAAATGGTGTGTTCGAATATTACTTTTTTTAGAACATAGTATTTTTGTAGCAATTATTTGGATGTTATTGTAATATCTTACCTAATTGAAGCATTGCACATCATTAAATGCCCCGAAGAATATAATCCAATCATGGTTGTTATTTTTTGAACACCTTTTGTTACAATAATAACCCATAGTAAAAATATACTTCAAAACATCCATAAAACAAGAATTTAGAAATTTCAATGGTTCAAAATAATTTAAATATTATAAATAAATGAGTCCTTACATAAATAAACAATTTTATTCTCAAATATAGGCATCTACAAAGTTAAACTTGTTAAAAGGGTAATTCAATACCTCTAGTCTATAACCAAGAGGTTTACTGGTTAACCTTGTAAATAGGCATAGTTACTATTGCCTATAAATAGACTCAATACGTGTTGTAATTGAAATAACTTCTCAATAATGCATTTCATATATTCCTATTTTTTAGCTCTATCTTTCCTCTGGTTCCAACATTTGGTATTCAGAGCAAGGAATCCCAGGGAGACTCTACTGCAATAATGGCTCTTAACACCAGAAGCTTTTCCACCATCCTCCCCATCCCCGATGGCAAGAATTGGGAAAGATGGTGCATCCAGATGAAGGCGATTCTCAACTATCAAGATGTCATGGACATCATGGAAGAAGGCTACCCAAGCCTTCCTGAAGGGGCCACGGAGGCGCAGAAAACTATCCACAAGGAGAACAAGAAGAGAGACTGTAAGGCAATATGTCTTCTTCACTAGTGTGTTGATATTCCCCATTTTGAGAAGATTGCGGGAGCTGCAACTTCCAAAGAAGCATGGGACATTCTGGAAAAGGGAAATTCCGGTGCAAATCAATTGAAGAAAGTAAGGTTGCAAATCATGAGGCATCAGTACGAGCTAATGTGAATGGAGGATACAAAAAAGATTGCAGATTTCTTCAATCGAATTATCAAGCTAACTAATTCGATGAAATCGTGTGGTGAAACAATCACATAATCCACGATTGTTGAAAAAATATCGTGAAATCTAACCCCAAGATTCGATCATATCGTTGTACCGATGGAGGAATCTGGAAAGATAGAGTCTCTGAAGATCGAAGAACTTCAAGGATCCCTTGAAGCCCATGAGCAACGAATCAATGAAAGAACCACTAAGAGGCACACAGATCAGGCGTTGCAAGCATAAACTCACAAAAGAGGAGGAAGCAGTGGTAAAAGCTACAACAAAACACGAGGTAGGGGTAGAGATCCAAGATCAAATGCTGGAAAGGCTCCTCAACAACAAGAACCTGAAAAACATGACTCAGAACAGCCTGAATCGTCCAATGATAAAGGAGGGTATAGGCAGTATAGAGGAGGAAAGAAAAGATTTGATAGAAAAAGGCTTAAATGCTTCAATTGTGGTAAAATTGGGCATTTATATACAGAATGCCAGGCACCAAATCAGAATCAGTCCAAAGGGAGACAAGATCCAGAAGCAAACTTGGCAAAAGGTGAAGATGATGATGTAGAAGATAACACCTTGTTATTGATGATGACAACAAATACAGAGGTTGGAAACGATGATACTTGGTATCTTGACTCAGGATGCTCCAATCATATGACTGGACATAAAGAGTGGCTGGTGAGTTTTGATATGAAGAAGAAAAGCAAGGTCAAATTCGTAGACAATAGAGTCATTGAAGTAGAAGGAACTAGTGATGTGCTTATCCAAAGGAAAGATTGAGGCCATGCCTTGATAACAGAGGTTTTGTATGTTCACACAATGAAGAACAATCTGTTAAGCATTGGTCAGTTACTGTATAAAGGATTCAACATGAAGCTCTATGATGGCATAATGGAGATCTTTGACAGAATGCAGAAGAAAATACTGAAGGCCAAAATCTCAGAGAACAGGACCTTCCAAGTGAAGCTAGGAGCATTTGATTCTCAGTGCCTAAATGCATAAACCAAATATGATGAGTCTTGGCTTTGGCACATGAGGCATGGACATTTCAATTTCAAAGATTTAAACCTTCTAAATGTAAAAGATATGGTGACTGGTTTGCCACAAGTTAGAATCCCCAAATCTATATGTGACCATTGCATGATTAGTAAACAAACAAGAGCATCCTTTAGCAACTACACACCCACTAGAGCCAATGATTTACTACATGTAGTGTACTCTCATGTTTGTGAACCATTTGAGGTTCCCTCTCTAGGTGGGAACAGGTTCTTTGTGTCTTTTGTTGATGAATTTAGCAGGAAAATGTGAACATACTTACTCAAGGTTAAGAGTGAAGTATTTGAGAACCTGAAGAAATTCACAGCCATCACTGAAAAACAATCAGGGAAGAAGTTGAAGATCCTTAGAACAGATGGAAGAGGAGAGTTCAAATCTAGAGAAATTGAAGCCTTTTGCACATACAAAGGCATCTTACATGAAATAACAGCCCCCTACACACCACAACACAATGGTGTGGTTAAGAGAAGAAACGGGACCATCATGAACATGGTGAGGAGCATGTTGAGAGGAAAGAACCTACCTAAAGCCTATGGGGAGAAGCAGTTGTCACAACAACATATGTACTGAATAGGTTCCCCACACAACAACTTAAAAATCAAGTACCAGAAGCTGTATGGTCAGGGAAAACACCATCTGTGAAGCATATGAGAGTTTTTGGTTCAACATGTTACAGACATATTCCTGATCAAACAAGGGCGAAATTGGATGACAAGAGTGAACACATGATCTTTGTTGGCTACAATCCCATAGGGTCATACAAACTCTTAAATCCAAGAACGAATCAAATAGTTTTTAGTAAGGATGTCCAATTTGATAAGCTGAACACATGGATGAAGGACAAGCATGATCCAAGCAAGAAGCCAATGATGCATATCAATGCAGAAATATTAAGTGAACCAGAACCTGATGATGTTACAGGTGAAGTTCAAGCTAAACCTACAAGTGCAGTTCAAGCAGTAGAGGGAAGAAGATCCACAAGGACTAGAAGCTTGCCAATAAGACTAGAAGACTATGAGATGTTTCCTAATAGTGCAATAGATGATGATGGTAAATTGGTTCATCTAGCACTAATGGGAGAAGCAGAACCTGTCACTTTCCCAGAAGCAATTAAAAAGGAAGTATGGTTAGAAGCTATGAGAGAAGAGTTGAAAGCCATAGAGAGGAACAAGACATGGAAGTTGGCTAGTCTACCAAATGGAAAAACAGCTATAAAGGTCAAATGGGTTTTCAAGAACAAGCTCAAACCAGATAGGAGTATTGCTAAACACAAAGCCAGACTAGTGGCAAAGGGCTTTATGCAGAAAGAAAGCTATGATTACAAAGAAGTCTTTGCACTGGTGGCTAGGTTTGAGACTGTGAGGTAGATTGTTGCTTTGGCAAGTTGGAAAGGGTGGAAACTATGGCAAATGGATGTAAAGTATGCCTTCCTAAATGGACCCCTAGAAGAAAAAGTATATGTACAACAACCTCATGGATTTGAGACTACAGGACAAGAAGATAAAGTGTTGAAGTTGAAGAAAGCACTCTATGGGCTCAAACAAGCACCTAGAGCATGGAATAAGAGAATTAACTCATTCCTAACTGACAGTGGATTCAAGAAATGCATTGTAGAGCATGGTGTCTATGTGAAATTTCTCAAGAATGATGAAGCTCTGCTGCTATGCCTTTATGTAGATGACTTGGTAATTACAGGAAGCAACATGGGGGAAATTGAGAACTTGAAGACACAACTAAGGTCAGAATTTGAGATGACTGACCTTGGAGAAATTTCTTACTTCCTGGGCATTGAGTTCATGAAGACTAGCAGAGGCATTATAATGCATAAGAGGAAATACATCACTGAAACTTTGAAGAGGTTTCACATGCAAAACTGCAACTCAGTAGCAGTTCCAGTAGAGGCCAATTTGAAGATTGACAACTCAGAAAGTGAACAAAATGTAGATGCAACTTTGTATAGACAAATTGTTGGGTGTTTGAGGTTCATTTGTCACAGTAGACTAGAGATTTCTTATGGTGTTGGAGTGATTAGCAGATTTATGACTCGTCCAAAGCAATCTCATCTAGCAGCAGCCAAGAGGATCATGAGGTACCTGAAGGGGACAAAAAACTGTGGTATTTTGTTTCCAAGTCAGAAAGAGAAGGGTGATCTACATCTCATGGGTTATACAGACTCACACTGGTGTAGAGATAAAGTAGATAGAAGAAGCACTTCTGGTTTTGTGTTCTTGTTATCAGGTGCTCCAATATCCTAGAGCTCAAGGAAGCAAGATGTTGTTGCTTTGTCAACCTATGAGGCTGAGTGTGTAGCTGCCTACAATGCATCGTGTCAAAGCCTCTGGCTATTATCCTTACTAGCTGAGTTGAAGTGTGGCAGTTTTGAGAAGATTGAGTTGTAAATTGACAATAAATTTGCCATAGATTTGGCCAAGAATCCTGTGAGCCATGGGAGAAGCAAACATATAGAGACTAAGTTTCATTTTCTCAAGGATCAAGTGTGCAGAGGAAGGATAGGTTTGCATCATTGTCCAACAGAAGTTCAAGTGGCTGATATTTTGACCAAAGGATTGAAGACTGAGAGGTTTTTTATGCTAAGAAAGATGTTGAACATTGTGTGTTTCTGATGTTTTTTTAGCAGTGTTCAGTATTGTATAAGTCTAGAGCTTTTGAATTATAGGGGGGTGTTAAAAGGGTAATTCAATACCTCTAGTCTGTAACCAAGAGGTTTACTGGTTAACCTTGTAAATAGGCATAGTTACTGTTGCTTATAAATAGACTCAATACATGTTGTAATTGAAATAACTTCTAAATAATACATTTCATATATTCCTATTTTTTAGCTCTATCTTTTCTCTTGTTCCAATAAAACTAACACTAAACTAAGTCTTTAATTCTCCCCTGTCTCAAAAGCTTCTTTCTCAAACTCTAAAAACAACACTTTTAATGAGATAACAGTCCCAATGAATAAAAACAAGTTTTAAAAGAGTTTGTAAATAGTATTATTCTCAACCAACATAGTAACCGAAAAATCCAGCCATGGTATCTGCAAAATTAAATACACACACACACACACACATACTTATTAAACAACCATAAATTTATTCACACAACAAAAGCACATTCTAGTAAATAAACACCAACACTTCACTGCATTCAATTCTTGAACAAACAATCATCACAAACATAACTTAGTGATTCCCATAATCACTAGACTCAACTCTTTGGTTCCCAAAACTGGTGTGGATCTTAGATTCTTCAAGGTGTTTATGAGCTCATATTCATGCAATGGTGTCCCACTACCTTCCCTATCATATATGGAGCTATCCAGAATCTCTTCCCCATCCCATATATTGAGCTATCTAGAATCTCTTTCCCATCCCAGATGGAGGTATCTCATGCATATTCAATTCTCAAAATAAAATATACAATGTTGCCACTTCTAGAAGATGATGATCAATTTACACATAATTACAAAATATCATTCTTGATAACTACCAAATAGATACTCTAATTTCATACACACTAATAACTCACAAAATCATACCCCAAATTATAGCGTCATATGAGTCAATTAATAATTATCTATGAAATAAAACACACACACTCACACACGTATCATAATATATTTTAGTTGATATATATGATATATATGATAGCCAAATAAATTCCAAGATTTAATATGCAACCAGTGAAGATTCATACATTGCAATACCCCTTTTTGTAAAATTAAATTAAACCCAATGAATAGTAAAACCTACATATTTGTATGACTATATCATACACTTAAATAACTTCACGTAAGAATACTACATAACCTAAATTTTACGATCATCACAGGGATTAATTCACGGAAGGATCAATGTATCAATTTATTGATTTATGACCAGTAAACTCAAGAAGATGTGTTTTAAAAAATCTATACCATGAAAGTTTAGAAAATTTTGTTTTACTCACCTCTTGAAGTACATAGTAATTCACGAGTTCTTCCTTTATTATTCTTCTTCTCCATTTAGTGGGTCTACAAGATTCTTTTTGCTTCTTTTTTTTTTCTCAATCCTATATGATTTACTAATTTTCTATTTTCTGAGAGAGACCGTCTATGATTATTTCCTTAATTAAACCTAACAACAATTCTATAAATAGGAGGCTAGGCATTCGTTGTAACAGTGTAGAAGTCTCGAGCAATCCTTAAAATTATATTTTAGACCTCCACCTACTAGACACTTGCATTATTCCATTAGACACTTTAGGTTTCATTGCATTATTTTTATGAGTGAAATTCCTTCCATGTAGGAGAGGAAAGGATGAAGTTTGTTTCAATTTAATTCTATCAATTCAATACTTCATCTTGAGTTCTTTATTTATTTTTGTACTTAATGTTTTTATTTGATTGGTCATCTTATAAATGAATTTAGGAATTGAATTACGCTTAAGTGAGCCTCTTTGAAACCTAAACATGAATCAAGTACTTAATTGGGATTATCTCTAAGGATAGAATAATCTTGGTTAAGCCTCGCTAATTCCCGATCAATAATGTTGATTGCTTGTGTTGGTATGTTGAAGGGATTAGGTATCGAGAAAGTAGTTTAGAACCTGTAACCATGTAGGAGTTGGGGGTAAAATACATTAGTGAATTGGGGATGAGCAAGAGAGATAAGTAGAGAATTGTGAAGTTACAGTGGATCGAATGAATTCCAAGTCCAAACCCAGACATTCATTCATCAAGATCGACGTCACCATCCAAGTCTAGTATTTCTATCTTTACTTAATTATTTTATTGTCATTTAATTTTTATTGCAATTTATTTTATGTTATTTATTTCATGATAATAAAAAAATACAAAAACTCAGTTCTTAGTTAAATAGTTACATGAAATCCCTACTTTATTCCTTTGAGAGACGACCTGGACGATAGTGTTGTTACTACATCATGATTGGATTACACTTGGCCTATAAGTTGAATTTAACATGAAATAACACCCTAACATTTTCCATCAAGCACAAATTTGCTTGTTCCTCTTCACTAAAGTCATTGGAAGTTGTTGATTCATTGTCATCTCAATCGATGTATGATAACTGCTAAATAAATGTGCTTTTGATAATGAGAAATAAAGTGAAATTGTCTTTAAAAATAATTATATAGCAGTTATTTGTGCTTAATTGTTAAGAATTGATGTTTTTCCAAATTATGACTGCAGATATAAAAACTGAAGGGATTAAAAGCAAAAAGCTATAGAAATTACGAAGAAAAATTGAAGATTTAGCATCAAGCCCAGCTCAAGATGTGCTTAGCGTACTGCCCGTGCTAAGCGCGTAAGCAAGCACTGGCGCTAAGCACACAACACGCGCTAAGCGCGAAAACTTGCATCTGCGTTGAGCGAGCAGAGCGCGCTAAGCGCGAGTACGAAGACCCAAATCCACTTCAGCAACTATAAAAAGAGAGTCAAGCCAATGAGAAAGGACACACCGAGTCTCAGAGCACTCTCACAGATACCCAAAGCCTGAGAACTCTTCCTAAGGGAATTCTCTCCTCTCTTTCATCATTTTCTTATTCCCTTCTTCCATCCCTTCTCCTCCACAAATTCTTAAACCCCCATTTCAGTGTAAGGTCATCATGACCATGAGAGGCCAAACCCCTAGTTAGGGTTTGACAGGCCTAAAAAGCCAAAAAGATGTATGATGTACTCCATATTTATCAATGCAACAGGTGTTTTCTATCCTATTGTCCTTTTTCTATTTATACTTCGTGCATTAATCTTTTTTACATTATGTTAGGGGTTAGATGCTCGATAGAGGGTAACTCTTGATAAAAATATAAAGAAGACATGCATGCATCAGTTTTAGGGGTTAGACACTCGACAGAGGATAACTTCTAATAGAACTAAAAGAAAAAGACATCATAATGAAATCATTGCTAGACATAGGATGATAACATTATGCCCACACATTAAAGCACACATCTAGAATCAAATCTTCATGCATTTTATCTATTGAATCTTTGCAAAGGCATTTGGAAGATAGGTAGGTAAAGTAGGCTTGTCATCGTGAGGCATCAGGGGCAAGTAATTGAATAGATGTGGGTAGGATAAATTCACCTAATTGACAAAGAAAAATCCAAAAATCATACATCCTAGGCAAACAAGGCCTGTTAGGTCCTAACAGTTGCATTCTAGTGAATTCTCTAATTAATTATTTTGCTTTCTATCATTTTCTCTACCATTAGTTGTTATCTATTACTATTATTTTACTTATTTTACACCACTCTTTATTTCTTCCCTTATGAATTGAAAATTATACAATAAAAGTACAAAACAAAATCCCTGTGGAATTCGACACTCGGACTTCCGAGTTTTACTATTTGGACATTTGGTGCACTTGCCAAAACATCAACAATGTATGCCTTCTTTTTTTTTTTTTGTATGAAGCCTTATTCTTCACTCTTGTTGCTCCTTTTGTTAGAGGGGGCAGTCTACCTTAATATGTCTTGCCTTTCCGTGATCAAAGCAAGTGAATCTGTTGAAGGAATATGGTTCACTTTTCTTGAGATTCTTCTTAGGCTAAAAGGTTTTGTTTCCATAGTTATTCTTTTTCTTGAGGAATTTGTTGAACCTTCTCAACAACAAGTTTAGATTTTCAGCATTCGATCCTTCTGCATTACCCTCCTCACTTGCGTCACTTTATGGAATGCTAGTCATCAATGCCAAACCTCTGTTCTTCTTATCTATAGCTTCTTCTTCAACCATTCTTGTCAAGTCCATTTCATATCCCCTCAGCTTCCCAAACAATTCAGCATGTGTCATAGTTGCAAGGTCATTTGATTCAGAAATAGTTGTGACCTTTGGCTGCCATGTTTTGTTGAGGTATTTCAACACCTTGACATTGATGTCTTCTTCTTCAAAAATATTTCCAAGACACTTGAGATAATTTACAATATGTTGTACATCTTTTCTACACATCCCATATAGTTTTCCCTTGCTTCATCCTAAAGGTTTCGTATTCTTGGATAAGTGAATTCTTCTGAGCTCTCCTTACTTTTGGTGTTCCTTCATGTGTGACTTGTATTAAATCCCACATCTTTTTGGTAGTTGTGCACACGAACACCCTGAAAAACTCATCAAAATTTAATAGGGAATGTATAATGTTCATTGCCTTGGAATCATATTCACCTTTTTTAATCTCTTCTTATGACCAAGATTCGTAAGGTTTCTCTACATCCTTGTTATCAACTACATGGGTTAGAATGGTATATCCATTAACCACTACACTTCAAATGCCTCTATTTACAAACTCCATGAAGATTTTCATCCGAACTTTCTAGAAAGGGTAGTTCGTGCCATAAAACAATGGCAGTATGTTAATGGATGCATCCTCAGTGAATGGCAATTGATTCCCAGCAATTACCTAAATCTTGATTAACTTTCAAGCCTCAAGCTCTTGTACCAATTGTTGGATCAAGCAAAAAATCTAGAAGGGTTGGGTTGAATAGATTCTTTCAAAAACTTTACAAATTCATTCTTAACACCGATTAAGAACACCCCTTTAAATCAATCAAAGTTTCTTCAAAAGATCTCTCGAAAATAGAAACTATTATGATGAGCCTTAAGATTATTTCCACTACCAATATGATTACAAGACTCAGAGTTATAGAGTATAAAAGAAACGCACAAAAGCTTATACTAGTTCAGTCCAATCCGGACCTACATCCAGTTGTTCTAAGTCCTCTTAGAACTTCCACTATATAGAGAACACAAGTACAAACACTACGCATACAGAAATCTCTAATAGAAATCTAATCTTTCTCTTGAACCTTACAAGAAAAAATCCAGAATTGAAACTCTATAAATTCTCTAATATCCCTAGTAACCCTAACCAAGAACCACAACCTAAAAGAATAAAAGATAAAGGATTGAATACACTTGAAATGTGTAGATCTTTAATCTTCAGTGTTTTTTCACAAGAAGATCAAATCATGATGGTAAAATGAATGATTCTTTGATCAAATTCATTCTTCAGACTAATTACAGTGTCATTCTTTTAGAAGACTCTCTTGACATGTTTTTCTCCATAAACTGCACCAATCAAGAGTCTTTTACTTAGAAAACACATAGGGTTATTTATAAAATTTTTATAGTTAAAACAGATCTAATCGATTATAAAATTAGATAATTGATTAATTCGTCAAAATCCCCTTTGTTATGCAATTCTAGAAATTGGTTAATCAATTATCAAAAAGGGTAATCAATTAACTCATTTCGGTCTAAGAATTTTTGTTCCTTCGGTGCTGACTAGATAATCGATTATCATGTGCGGTAATCAATTATAGAATCACATAAAGAGCTTTTCTTTGTTTCTAGGAGTTGGGTAATTGATTACACTAAGCTATAGGTCTTTCTTTCTTTTGAAACTACCTTGGGCATTCGATTACCAAATGAGGCAATTGATTAATTCGATGCTGCTAGCCAAATTCCAAGTAGAAGTAAGTTGTTAAGAAACTTAGAGAATAAGAATACTTCATCCACTTCATATTTGATCAATCACTAAGCATGAAAAAAACTAAGACTATATCACACACATGCCTAGTCTAAAACATTCAATACAAATGCCTCATCTATTAAACATGTTAGGCATTGAAAAATTATCAAACCAAAACCAAAAACTAAGGGCATCAAGCTTTGATCTAACAATACCCACCTTGCCATCTTTTGTGGCCAACAACAAAAATAGTGAAGAAAGAGGCCAAGCATGGCCTTAATGTAACTGTACAAACAAAGGGCTCGGAATGGAATCCAATCATTTGAGTGCAGTTATGAAGGAGCCATATTAAGCATTCGTAGAATCCTCGTGGTGAAGTCGTCAAATGGGATTCTCACATGCAGGTCGCAGAATATACAATCATACATAAAAAAAAGTCATGATGCTTCTTTTTCTCTTTATTTAGATATACAAAATCAATTTGAGGGTCAACATCGGTCCAACATGTTGGCATAGTAAGCAGGCATAATTGAGGTTCTTTTATTAGAGAAATAGTAAGCCAGCTCAACAAATTCTATATGTTAGATTTGTCATTGTAGTGAGAGAAAAATGTGTCAACTTCCCCATTCACCCAAGTATAATAGGGAAGGGTGATAGGAGGATACTCTTTCTTCTCTTAAACAACTTGCCAATGCTTCTTCGAACGAACTTCCACCAACTGTGTGAATTTATCAAGATCTACACTATTAGATCAACACAAATCAATGGTTGGAAATCAAGGGCGTTTTGATTACCAATGACTAAAGATGAAATACATTGTGTCAGATCACGTTCTTACAATCCAACTACCAAGCCCAAAAAAAATGTATATATCTCACACCCGAATTCCCCCCCCCCCCC